>NW_024752122.1:482500-913446 GCF_018991925.1 Homarus americanus
ATTTCCGCCTCAGACTCCCTGACACCCAGTATGACGGTCATTCACACTAATATCAACAACAACATCCACTTGTTCAAGCTTCCTCCTGCTCCCCCAATCTTTGCCCAGTTACCAAGACAAACATACTGTACATTCACCCATCCTTATATCCTTGAAACATTTTATTTTTACGTGTTTTCCTGCCGGGGTTTCCGAAGCCACGTCACAAGCCAAGAAGGAAAAACACAACCAGGACTAATGAGGTGAACAAAGACTTTAACACAACACAGTGGGCCAACTCATTATGTACACCTCACACACACACACACACACACACACACACACACACACACACACACACACACACCATGTTGGCCTCCACACCATGTTATCAAAAAATAGAATTTATCAAATCATTTCGAAAGACAGAATACATCCCCAACAGAAGGGGTAATGCCCTCTGGATTATAATACTGGTTGGTAGACAGACAGAGACAGGCGAAAGGTCAAACAGACGGTGTACATTGTTTTACTGTACACTGAGAGGTTCAAACACACGAAGAGACTCGGCTTCTCATTAACAAAGAGCATCACTGTACAGAATACGACAAACCTTTCACCGAGTATAGTGCTTCCATAAACGGCCATATAGGGTGTAAGACAACTCCAGGCGCTGCTGAATGCCTGTGCTGGCGTTGTTCATAGAGAACGAGCCCGGTTGAAAACAGTTAGAGCCACGAGGTCAACCTCAGTGGCAGACCAGACCTGTGTTGACGAATTAGAAACGCGCGTGAACTTCAGCACGTACTCACACTGCTTCAGAGACTTGGTTCAGAACATAACACAAGTACAGATTTAGATGTGAATTAAAGATACAGTAATTTCCACGCGATAAATAATATCTAGGTGGTACATTAAATGACTCAGGAAGTTTATTCAGACACATTAATACAAGTTCAAGAATATATCTCAGGTAGAACAGTTCTCAGAAGGTGTGTGTCGTTAAGCAGGTGAATAATCGGGTTCTGAAGCATTAGTACAAAATCAGGTTTCAGGTATAAAATACAAGAACAGTAATGCCTAGATGCGCCCCTCCTTAGATGACGTAAACTTGGTAACTCACATTGGTCACTCATACTGTACACTACACTGGTCCCCTCATATTGGTAATACTTACTGATAACTCATACTGGTAACTCACGCTGGATCTTTCACACTGGTCACTCATACTGTTCAATCACATTGGTAACTCCTACTAGCAACTCACACGGGTAACTCACACTGGTCACTCACTGGTCATCAGTCTTTCACACTGGGTCACTCACACTGGTCACTCATACTGTTCATTCACACTGGTAACTCACACTGGGTCTTTCACGTCACTCACACTGAACACTAAACTGGTCACTCATACTGTTCACTCACACTGGTAACTCAAACCGGTCACTCACACTGGTTACTCACAAGTTTACTTTTCCCGTCACTTACGATCCATTTATAGGGGCGGGGGTGTGATGGAATGCTGGTAAATATAGACAAACATTAATTGCTCTCACATTCTCTATTATGTGGTCAAATTGCAATTTCAATATCACTTGGCTCGCGAGTTCTTCAATCACAGTTATTAAAGACGTTGGCCAATTTGGATACAACGCTCGCTATCTGTCCTAAAGTTCAATGGTTCGATCCTTAGGCATTACCATCCCACCTAATTTTACAAAGTTGGGAAATTAATGGCATCAGGTTAAGCTACTTTCTTGCATACCGAAGGCTTAGTATACAGTATGTTGCATAGGTCCACACAGTCCCTAATAGGCAGTTATACCTGTGGGACTCATTATTTTATCAAGTTAACCAGTAATTAGTAACTTAACACAGCCAGTTTGATATACTCGTAAGTCCTCGGATATAAGATTTAAAAAACAATTATCGTATCTCTGAAATGTTCACCATGGCAAAGGACACCCCCCCCCCCACCCTTTACGACCAGACGCGAATGTATCTGCCGGCGGCGCTACAGTAACTCGCTGATGATAACACAATCTGGGTATACTACTATCTCCAGGTAAGATTATTGATCACCGTCTATTATGTTGATTTTACTATTAACTGGATTAAAGTTGTAGTTTAATGATAAGGTGATTGACGTGTGAGGATACCTAGAGAAGAGTGACCCCAATAAATAACACGTGAACCCATTAAATAATTCCTGACCCCATTCAATGATCCCTGTCCGTATTAACTAACTCGTGACCCCAGTGTCTATATTTTATCGTCTTAACCCTTTTGGATATGGTGAACTAACCCCTTGAATACGAGGTTGTCTTACTTGAGGGAATTGGAACGTATATTCCTGGTTTTCGCATGACGTCACATACTCCTATAATGCAACGCGATCCTCTGGTCGCCGCCATGTTGTAGGTATAAACCAGGGGTCCACAACCCCCAATTTTCCGGCCGCGGACACGTATGCGGCCGGCTGAGTGACATCTAAATTTCGGGCTATGTGGCAGGTAAGACTGCTATTATTCCTTATATTTGTGGTGAAAATAAACAGCAGGGAAATTAAGGAAATAATCGAGAAACGAGTTATGTTCCCTAATTTCTTTACAGAATATTCATAAGCTAGTGACTAGTGCTATTATTTCAATGCAGAGTACAGTATGTATATCCTGAAAATGAAAACTATGTTTAGTCTTAAATATTGGTGTTGTTTATAACAATTTTCTGAAAATAAAATATAGTCCTTCATTTCTGATTTTAAATTCAATTCTGTGGAACAGTGCAGACTTAGGTTGGCTTAGTACACCTGCGGCCGATCGCTATTACTTGCACCATTAAAAGGCCGACTAGTGTATAAAGGTTGCGGACCGCTCAACTAGACTCACAACTGTGAATAACAACACGCCACACTCGATGCGACTATTTACTGCTGCATGTTCGTTTACAACATATTACAGTGTTATCCAGTAAGAACCCAGGCGGTGGTGGTAAAGAAAACACACACGGATATATTGATTCGTTAGACACATCATCACAGACAAGGCATTAGGAGAAATTGAAGCTTGTTGAGACCCGTACAGAGTTCCCAAATCAAGATGGTCGGTAAACCCAGATACTCCCCACCGATAGCGAACATATGGACATTACAAGTTACATGATTTATAGAAAAAGTCCTTATACACTTGATGCACTCAGAGCATACGAGTCATTAGATGCCTACAGTTTTTCGTCTGTGGATGAGTTAAAGAAGTGAAGTACATCAACCTTGGTGATAATATTGTAGTGTCCGGCAGAGTTCGCCATCCCCAGAGTATGTTTGTAAGGCAACCACCCTTTTCTGTTTGTCATAAGAGATCCACAAAACCCTCCTCTTGATTATACATGACAGCAGGAATAGTGTGGAATGATCGGGACTTGTCTTTCTTCTTGGATGTATTGTGGTATCTGACAACAACACATGAATTCACCATAATCTAGCACTTACGTTTACAAGTAGGCGTGTTTGTTTATGATAGCGATCACTCTAGCGTGTAGCGTCTATACCTGCAAGATGGAGGACCGCACAAAGGGTCATGGGAGTTGACTATAAACTAAGAATAATGAGTTTAAGGCATCGTGTTCAAGATATTACATCAGTTATCGTCGAACTCAAGGGGCTGAGATATCTTAATTGACTAATTCTTTATACTTAAGTGGTTAGCATTGTACTTAAGGGACTACCATTGCATTTAAGGGGTTGGCATCGTATTTAAGGGTTGGCATCGTATTTAAGGGGATGGTATCAAACTTAAGGGGTTAATTTGGAAAGTATAATGCTTAATTTTCTTTAAGAAGAGATTGCAAACCATGAAGTCTTTTTAAGTCACTAAAGGCGTCTGAGTCTGTAAGCAGTCAATACTCAGGTGAGGATGGGAAACCAGACCAGGTGTGTGTGTGTGTGTGTGTGTGTGTGTGTGTGTGTGTGTGTGATGAACTGGAAGAGAGAGCTGAGTCAAGAGCAGAGGAAAACACAGTTTCTCAAGTGCATGGCAACACACGCAACACGCCTGCCTGGATAACCACTAGTAGGGATTCCTTGGAAACTTCAGACGGGGAAACCATATGAGTGTAGACGTAGTTATGGAGTCCATTTCTACCACTCTCTACTCCATGGAATCATTAAATGAACCAGTTAGATAAGACTGTACTGTGCATATCTCGTATCTCCAGTCAGGGAGGACTTTGGACTGGTGGAGGAGTTTCTACCTACCTCTCTCTCTCCCACCATCACCAGTCGAATCTGCATCATATAACCAGTCTAATCTTTCCCTGCACGTACCCCCTCACAGTCACCCACTTCTAATAAGGGGGGAAGGCGATAAGCGGTGCTAATCTCAAACAGCAGTTCACAAACAACAAACAGTGGAGTCAAACACTAGCGCGTGAAATATTAACAGCACCGTCAGGCTACAGCAACAGGAGCACCGTCAGGCTACAACAACAGGAGCAGCGTCATTACTAATAACTGCATCAAAAACGACATTAAAGGCAACAGTAGAAGAAGAGATAACAGCAGCAGCAGCAGGCATAGCAACAGAAGGCATAGCAGCAGGCATAGCAACAGAAGGCATAACAACAGCAGCGTCATATAACAGTATCACGAGGAGATACCCACACACCACACACGAGCAACAGACACAGCAGAAAGTACAGCCTGACCTGACTTGACCTAACCTGACCTGACCCTCACTGTAACGCCTCCACAACTCCAGTCTCATGGTGTGTCTTATGCTCACATCACCACTGACCATCATATAATACAAATAACCAGAAGAAGAAATAATGAAACCTATACAAAAAAAATACATGAATTTGAATAAAAGAGAATAATTAAACTTTGCACGTTTAGTTGGTTATCTCACACACACACACACACACACACACACACACACACACACACACACACACACACACACACACACACACACACACACACACACACACACACACACACACACACACACACACACACACACACACACACACACACATTGGTTTAGTTTCTCACCAAGGTTCATTAACATTGGTAGGGTAAAGTAGTTTTGTACATTAACATAAGATGTGTCTAGGAGAGAGAGAGAGAGAGAGAGAGAGAGAGAGAGAGAGAGAGAGAGACCCCTTCAATTTTATTTTTTTTATTTTTATTGAGATACTGTACGTAAATTTGTCATATCTTATTCCTTTCTTTTATTTCCACGAGGAACAATAGGAGCACCTGCAGCTAGAGTGTCGGGAAGAGCGTGAGGAGCTGTAGGTCAAGTTAATGCCTGAAAACCACTACAGACGGGACCAGCGACGGCACTAACACCCAGCAGAACAAGTGCTGTATTTGGAAGTGACAAAACCGACCAGTTTCTAATCTCTGCAGTAGGCGGAATTAAAGAGGGTTAAAAAAATACCAAAGATGGATTTACAAATAAGAACATATTGGTGTACTGGGAGGTGTTAGATGACAATACAACTTTTACTACACGATGAAGCAATGAGTTAATGGAACGAGGGGTGAAGAGAGGGAGTGGGGTGAGGTCAGAGGTGCTCTTACACCCACTGCCAGAGTGACAGTCACAATCATGGCCACAGTCACAGAAATGGTCACAGAATCACAGTCAGAGAACTAATCACAGACACAGTTACAGACACCGACACAGCCACAGCCACAACACAGCAGGAGCAGCAAGGTGTGTACGTGACCCCGCTCACGTCAAGAAAGCGTCCAGGCGACAGCACCCCCAGCCACCTCCTCACCCTTTCCCTCCCTATACCTCCTTAAACACTTTCTCTTCTTCCTCATCATTCTCCTTCTCCTGCTCTTCCTATTTCTCCTCCTCATCTTCCTCCTCCTACTACTACTTCTCTCCCTCTCATTGTGAACTACTGCAGGTTAAAGCATCTTAATTTGCACTCCCTCGAGAGACGTAGAGTGAGGGGCGACCTGATAGAGGTGTATAAATGGAAGTCAGGGTTAAACAAAGGGGACATTACAAAGGTACTCAAACTATCCAACCAGGAGCGAACTCGTAACAATGGTTTTAAATTAGACAAATTTAGATTTCGGCGTGAAATAGGTAAACACTGGTTTGGAAACAGAGTAGTGGATGAATGGAACAAGTTACCAAATATCATCATTAACTCGAATACGCTGAATAGCTTCAAACATAGGTTGGATGCTTATATGAGCAATAGGGGTTGGGTATAAACGGGACTGCCCAGTATGGGTCAATAGGCCCGCTGCAGTTTCCTCCATTCTTATGTTCTTATCCTTCAGCAGTGCACGTAACAACAACGCTGATATACTGTATACCACAACTCGCACCTAACAAGAACCCCAAAACAAGCTTAAGTTTATCAACACCAGAACGAGTTTCAACATTACGTCACGTGAATCAAACGCCATAAACACACCAACAGTGACCCACGCCATTATAAACAGAGGATGAATTTAGTATCAAGTTCTAATTTTAGTGAGAGAACTGGACGGTGGTAGGTGAGGCATGTAACGGAGGTCAGAGTAACCCCCTGAACCTTCTCCCGGCAACCACACGAAGATCACCTCAGGCAGGTAAGGCGTCGCCACGATACACCCAGACACTCCTCAACCACCCCCCCCTCATCCTCATCCTCCTCCTCATCCCCTCCATCACTATCAATTTGTATCATACCGATCCAATCACGCCACAACCACGCCCAACACTACCCGATCACGCCACAACCCCGCCCAACACTACCCGATCACGCCACAACCCCGCCCAACACACCCGTCACGCCACAACCACGCCCAACACTACCCGATCACGCCACAACCCCGCCCAACACTACCCGATCACGCCACAACCCCGCCCAATACGTAACTGCTCCACCTTCACCCACACACACTCCACCTACCCACATCCAGTCTCCTCCTCCTCCTCAGTCAGCCAATTTACCACTTTTTCACATTAATCTTTCTTCTTCTTCACGGACGATAGATATTACAGTTCTTTAATGAGAAAACTTTATAATTTTACGAGCAACGATAAAAATAATACGACATTTACACAGACATTGTGACTGAGACTCATGTACCCTCCTACAGTTCCCAGCCAGGGTAGTGGTCACGTCAGGTATGGGGCGACACACGGCTGGAGGTAATGTTATCTAACACTAGCGACGGCGGCACCTGCAGCAGCAATAAGAAACGCTGCTGCTACACACACACACACACACACACACACACACACACATACATACACACTTCTTTTATTTTACTAAAGTTCAAGACCATTACGACCGCAGGGAAGGGGTAAGAAGGGAACGGTGAGGGGTGGGAAGGAGGTGAGGGTGAGAAGGGAGGGGGAGGTGAGAAGGGAGGGGTGACGGGAGAAGGAGGGGGAGTGGTGAGAAGGAGGTGACGGGAGAGGGAAGGAGGTGAGGGTGAGGAGGAGGTGAGAGGTGAGAAGGGAAGGATGGAGATGAAAGAGGTGAGAAGGAGGTGAGGGGGGAGGTGTAAGGGGTGAGAATGGAAGGTGAGGAGGAGATTGTAAGGGTGAGGTGAGGGGGGTAGGGGTGAGAAGGAGGGGTAAAGGTGAGGAGGGATGGGTGGTCGCCGTGTTTCAGCTCTTCCTCTAATTCGGTTAATGTTTCTTCTTTCTTGTTTGTTTTAAAGAAATATTTGTGATATTCTTTTAATAATGTTTGCGATTCATGTTAATTCATTTGTTTATATTATTATTATTATTATTATTATTATTATTTTATTTTATTTTATTTTATTTTTTTTTCATTAATTATGTGCAAAATTTTGAGGTTGATCACAATGAGTCACCAAATCTTACCTTCGGGGGAGATAACGATAAATTGTGATATCGTACAGGTTCCCATGATTACTAAACGTTGTGATAACTTACCTATGACCATGATTATAACACCTTCTGATGTCTTACCTGTCGCTGATACCTGGCGATACCATGATTTACAGTACCTTATGTTATCCCACCTGTTGCTGATGTTACGATACCCCACGATACCTCACCTGAAGCACCTTACTCAGTCGTACGTACCTGTAGGAGAGAAAGTACCTCAAGTTAATACAGTACATTACCTAAGTGAGTGTTGGCTCAGAGACGGTAAGGTGGAGTTGAAGGCCCATGTATTGTGAGAGGTATGAGTGTGAGTGTGTTGACCATGTATTGTGAGTGTATGAGTGTGTGATGTTGCCCATGTATTGTGAGTGTATGGAGGGAGAAACTATGGGAGGCAAATAGAGATATACCAATAAATATTTAAGTCATTATATATAAATTAATTATATATATATATGGGTTTAATATATACCTCGACCATTAAAAACACACATTCACCCCTCCCTCACCCCTTTTTCCTCCTCCCCTACTTTTCCTCCATTCCACCCCACAACGTAAGCACATACAAAGGCCAAGACCTCTATACACGCACACACACACACACATACACACACACATACACACGCATCGGGTCGAGCATACAAATCTCACTCACTCACACCGTTGTCTGAGCGTGTTGTAATCTCCTAATTTTCATTGTGTTGATTCGTAATAATTGATCCACACTCACTCAGAGTAAACAGACACTACGCTCTATGATTGGGAAGCATTACAGCGCCAAACATCACCCTGAACTATAATTACATGGGTACATAATTAATACTTTTGTGGTTGACAGTGCTTTTTTCTTCTACTTCTACTTATGAAGGCTGAGGCAAGGACAGAGAAGAAGCAGATAGATAGAAACAGACAAATAGACAGAAAATAGCCCTTGTATATATACACACAGGAAATAACTATTGTTTACACATACATACATTGGCCATAACCTACACACACACACACACACACACACACACACACACTGGCCATGACCCCACACACACACACACACACACACAGGCCATGACCCCACACACACACACACACACAGGCCATGACCCCACACACACACTCTCTCTCACAAGCCATGACCTCTCACATATACACAGATGTACAACAACAACAGAAAACATATCATTACCTTTAGTTTGGGTCACCAGGTGTGGTAGGAGAAGGATTAAATGCTGACAGTCAATAATGTTTTATATATATAGTAAGTTTAGGCAAATATACTCGTATTTAACTTGCAATTTTAAAATGAGTATGATTTCCACACACACACACACACACACACACACACACACACACACACACACACACACACACACACACACACACACACACACACAATGTAGTGAATGAAAGCATCATGTGATGCCCTCATAACACCATCTGTGAGAATGCCCACAAGCCCCATAACAAGATCTGTGAGGAACTACTACACTACGTGATGCCCCTCATAACACCATCTGTGAGGGAGTTACTACACTACGTGTCTGCTGTTCAACACCTCAGCGCACATGATCTACGTGACCTCCACTGTAAACATTAATCTGTATGTTCACTGTATGTTCCTTTACCTTTATCTAATGAAGGCTTTTGTTAAACCACCTTTGTCAATGTAAGTAATAAGTCATTTTTGTCCAATGTATATTTTCAGCCTTCGGTCTGCAGATCTTTCTCAATAAACCGTTAATTATTATTATTATTATTATTATTATTATTATTATTATTATCAGTAGTAGTAGAAGTAGTAGTAGTAGTAGTAGTATATATCGCAACTGAGATATACACTGAGGGTGGGTAAGCTCTGTATACAGCACCAGGTACAGTCCTTCTCCTGTGCCTGGTTCATAACTCTAACACACCGGGACCTGCAGGAGGATGTTCTGAGTTGGCTCCTAGGAATATTTAAAACGCCAACTAAGCCCGCTATCACTTCATCTGGAGACACACACATTAATATATCACATAAAAATACAAGCACTTACTTACCGTGTCTAAGGAACATAACACACTAGAGTCTTTACATATCTGAACAGTAGACGATGCGGTGTGATATATGTGGAAAATATCATTGGAACCTGTAGTAAATAAACACTTGACCGTCGGCGGCAACTTAACTCAGAGTATCATTATCGGTTAATCCTTCAGCATATTAGGAGGATGACGAGAAGTAGAAGTACGGGACTATACCGTAATAAGAAAGAGGACAAAAAAACCTACTGCTAAGGGTGATTCATGGAAGAAACTATGGAACCAGTCCAGGAACACTGCTGTTAGGAGCTGGTGTTGAGGGAGGTGGGAACGTCTGCCAAGTAAAGGACAAAACTTCTCTCATATTTTAAACAGTATGGATGACCCGATCATTATAAACCTTCTCTTTTAAAACAAGAATTTTTCTATATTATTGACTTTAAATAAATGTTACAAGCAGCAGCAGTCAGAGATACACCAAAAGGCTTCTGCAACACAGGAATTAAGATGGACCGTCGACAGAACGAGTCACATATCCCAGTCAGTCTTCCACTAGACTAGAGCGTGTTGGCAGCCATGAGGAAATAATAATAATTTAAACAACAAATATACTGAGAGAGAGAGAGAGAGAGAGAGAGAGAGAGAGAGAGAGATGGCTCACTTTCTCCTCATGACCACATTATCACCCGCCAGGTGTTGAGTTTTGTGTCGCGACCACACACACACACGCACACACACACACACACACACACACACACACACACACACACACACACACCTTTGTCTTGTCTTTTTAATTATATTCTTTTTCTGTTTCATTTTATTTCTTCCATTTTACGTTTCCTCTTTTAACTTGCCTCCTCCTCTTCTCTCCCCTCCTCCTCTTCTCCTCCCTCTCTTCTCTCCCCTCCTCTTCCCCCCCCTCCTCCTCTTCTCCCTCCCTCCCCCTCTTCTCCCCCCTCCTCTTCCCCCCCCTCCTCCCTCTTCTCCCCCCCTCCTCTTCCCCCCCCCCTCCTCTCTTCTCCTCCTCCTCTTCTCCCCCCCTCCTCTTCTCCCCCTCCTCTTCTCCCCCCTCCTCTTCTCCCCCCCTCCTCTTCTCCTCCCTCCTCTTCTCTTCTTCGACATTTTGTGATTTTGTTAAAATATTCTAATTCCTTTTTCCCTTCTTACCCTTTAACCTTCTTATCCTTCAGTTTCTCTTCCTCCACTTCTTCTTCCTCTTCCTCCTCTTCCTTCCTCTAACCATCCTTCTCCTCCAGTACCTCTTTATATTTTTCCTTCTCTTCCTATGTTCTTCTTCCTCCTCTTCCTTATTTTTTCTTCTCCTTCTCCTCGTCTACCACCTCCTCCCCTCCAGATCTTCACTTAGTTTGAGAAGTTTAAGATCTAACAGCCTAGAACCCATTCATCCTACTGACCTTGAAACAATCTTGCTATTCACTTGGTATCCATAGCATCACCATAATACCACTACCATAGCATCACCATAACAATACCACTACCATAGCATCACCATAACAATACCACTACCACAGCATCACCATAACAATACCACTACCATAGCATCACCATAACAATACCACTACCACAGCATCACCATAACAATACCACTACCAGCATCACCATAACAATACCACTACCATAGCATCACCACAACAATACCACTACCATAGCATCACCATAACAATACCACTACCATAGCATCACCATAACAATACCACTACCATAGCATCACCATAACAATACCACTACCATAGCATCACCATAACAATACCACTACCATAGCATCACCATAACAATACCACTACCATAGCATCACCATAACAATAAAACTACCATAGCATCACCATAACAATACCACTACCATAGCATCACCATAACAATACCACTACCATAGTAACACCATAACAATACCACTACCATAGCATCACCATAACACCACTACCACAGCATCACCATAACAATACCACTACCATAGCAGAACACCATAACAATACCCACCACCACAGCACCTTACAACAACACCAATTACCACAGCATCACCATAACAATACCACTCACCACAGCATCACCATAACAATACCACTACCATAGCATCACCATAACAATACCACCACCATAGCATCACCATAACAATAATTCACCACAGCATCACCATATAACAATACCACTACCACAGCATCACCATAACAACACCACCACCATAGCATCACCATAACAATACCACTACCATAGCATCACCATAACAGCCCACTACCACAGCATCACCATAACAATACCACTACCACAGCATCACCATAACAATACCACTACCATAGCATCAAATTAGCTAACAATACCACTACCATAGCATCACCATAACAATACCACTACCATAGCATCACCATAACAATACCACTTCCATAGCATCACCATAACAATACCACTACCATAGCATCACCATAACAATACCACTACCACAGCATCACCATAACAATACCACTACCACAGCATCACCATAACAATATCACTACCACAGCATCACCATAACAATACCACTACCATAGCATCACCATAACAATACCACTTCCATAGCATCACCATAACAATACCACTACCACAGCATCACCATAACAATACCACTACCATCCTACCTACTACAACATACAACGAAGGAGAAAAAAATGAAGAAAAATAATATTCCCTAAAAAAAAAAAACCCTCGTGAAGGCCAGAACCCGGATTCTCAAAGGTTCATATATTAAAGTTATTCCATACGTGGCGATGTGAGACTGCAACCTAACTAGCCTATGTACCTGAGCTGCAAACACAATGGTGCATTCTAATACACCCTTACGTAATGTTTCTTCCACCTTACGTTACTGAGGACGTGACACTGCATATAAACTCACTTACTCTAACACAAAGAGGATTATCAAATGCTCGTCTGGATATTTTTTTTGTCTTTTTTAATTGTAGATATGAGAACGTACCAAACTTTTTCACTTGCCTTAAACAATGGGCGGAAAAAAATGGTTTCGATATTTTGCATTGCGACTCGAACGGATGTGGCTGCGTTTACTTGTTTCATATTAGTGGATTAAGGGGAGAGGGGGCTAGGAGGAGAGGAGGGGAGAAGAGGAGAAGGAAAGAAGGGGAGAAGGAGAGGAGGAGGAAGAGAGGAGGAGAAAGGGGAAGTGCGGGAGGGACAAAAATTAACCAGGGTTCTTCTGAAAATCTCGACCTGGTCACTGTGAGAGGTCTTCAGGGTGGGTCCGACCTTTCATGAACTGGGGACGTGACGTTGGTAGGGTGCAGGTGTGTGTGAGAGAGAGAGAGAGAGAGAGAGACTAGTGTATGGAGAGGAGTGGGAAAGGGCGAGGGAAGGAGTGGGGAAGGATGGAGGTGGGAGGGAGGGAGGGAGGACGTGAGTCGTGACGTCATTCAGGTATTGTCTTGATGACCTCAATACTGTGTTGCTGGGGCGACGTATACGTGAGTCCCCACGCGTACGTCAACAAGGGAAAGGAAGGGGAGGGAGGGGGGGAGGGAAGCTTGATGGTTGGGTGCGGTAAGGAAAGGGGGGGGGTGATTAAAGCGGAGGGTTGTTGGTAAGGGGAATGGGGAAAGAAAGGGAGTTTATGGGTTAGGGAACATCACCATAGCAACGATCATCACCATAGCAACGATCATCACCATAGCAACGAGCATCACCATAGCAACGAGTATCATCATAGCAACGGGCATCACCATAGCAACGAGCATCACCATAGCAACGAGTATCATCATTGCAACGAGTATCACCATAGCAACGATCATCACCATAGCAACGAGCATCACCATAGCAACGAGCATCACCACAGCAACGAGTGTCACCACAGCAACCACCACCATAACATCACCACAACAATACCATTATCAAAACATCATTATAACAATACCATTACCATGTCATCATAACAATACCAATACCATAACATCACCATAACAATACCAATACCATAACACCATCAAACCAACACTCCCACAATCACCAGCACCAACACTCCCACAATCACCAGCACCAACACTCCCACAATGCTAATACACCCAGGTCTTACATCACACCCAGCCATCACACCCAGCCGTCACACCCAGCCGTCACACCCACTCATCTATAATCACCACAGACAATCCACCACCGTCATCACAGCTGGGGGCATATACAGTAATTACACCCCCCACAATGAGCCAACAACATAATCACCACAGCTTACTCACCATCAGATCCACAGTTAATCCAATCACTATGTCACAGCTAATTCACTCAGTACCATCACAGCTAACCTACCACAGCCACCACACTGCTGCTTCACTACACTCACTAAAGCCGTTTCATTACACTCAACATAGCCAAGCTTCACCACATTCAATATAGCCAAGCCACCACACTCAATATAGCCAAGCCACCACACTCAATATAGCCAACCCACCACACTCAATATAGCCAACCCACCACACTCAATATAGCCAACCCACCACACTCAATATAGCCAACCCACCACACTCAATATAGCCAACCCACCACACTCAACATAGCCAACTCACAACAGCCACGTTATCACACCCACCACAGCCAAGCCAACACAGCCACCACACCAACCTATCACAACCAACTCACCACAGCTAATTCACCATGCCCACCACAACCAACTCACCACAGCTAATCCATCACACCCACCACACTAACCCACCACAGCTAACCCACCATAGCAAGGAACCTGACAGTCACCACAGCAAGGAACCTGACAGTCACCACAGCAAGGAACCTGACAGTCACCACAGCAAGGAACCTGGATAGTCAACACAGCAAGGAACCTGACAGTCAACACAGCAAGAACCCACAGTCCCCACAGCAAAGGAACCTGACAGTCACTACAGCAAGGAACCTGACAGTCACCACAGCAAGGAACCTGACAGTCACCACAGCAAGGAACCTGACAGTCACCACAGCAAGGACCACACAGTCTTCACGGCAACGAACATACACAATGGAAGTCAACAGTGACTCGACACAGCCCAAGAAAGAAAGTTTATCAACACCTTGTAGGGAGGCAGCGAGGGCACGTCTCCCACAAACTCAAGGTGGCGCTTCCTAGTGGCACAGTGCTTAGTTCATGTAATCCTGTTATGACTGTGTGAGAGAGAGAGAGAGAGAGAGAGAGAGAGAGAGAGAGAGAGAGAGAGAGAGAGAGAGAGAGAGAGAGAGACTTGACACATGTTATCAGTTAGTATCAAACCCGGTGATGGCAGCGAGGGTGTGTGTTGGCTGACAGCTGTAATAATGGCCTTCCTCAACGGTGATAAACTACAATTGCTACAAGAGTAAGCACGTGGCTATGTACTATACCACAACATACGGAAGACACCTGTGGATTCTTTTTGGAGAAACACGACACACGGAGCTGAAGCCATTCGTCACAACCCCATCAAGAGGAAGGAAAACCCATCACCGCACTTAAGCAGCGGAAGACGAAGATGTGAGAAAGAAGGAAAGGTGTTTCATTTTAGTACCGAGTGGCTATAACAGGTGTTCCCAACCTAAGATCTAGAAACACTGGCCAGATAAAACTACGAAGACCGAAAATAGGACCGAGAAGCGGATGCGAAACGGACACAAGACTACCATACCAGTGAAAGATGTGACATAATCATATGGAACCTCTGCCTGATGAAGCCATGCACCAGGCGAGCGGTGACAGAAGCTAGTGATAAACAATACGTCCTTATAGAAAACTTCCTTACTTCATAAAATCGACAAAAAAGTGCACGAACAATACAGTATGTTTTGTACAACATAAATTTAGTGTTTTCGTTTCCCCAACACAATTCTACGCGCGCCTCCTCCAGCCTTCAACTCGACCATGACTCCCTGTCCACCTCCCTGAAGGCTGAATGGTTCCTATCATAGAAGTGGTTTTTTTTCCTAATATGATACTAGACGGTAACTATATTAGTTTACAATAGGTGAGGTTAAGTTTTGTAAATTTGGTTCCGTCTGGTTGGTTAGGTGAGGTTAGGTTAGGGTGGTTCATTTTTGTTAATAATTATATCATATAATGTAACAGTAACTGAGAAGTCGTTCCTCTAATGTATGAATTGGTTGTAAAATTTGTATTCAGTTTAAAATTAGCTAAACTCTAGGAATCATGTCGTGTTCTGTCTGTTCTATCAATCTGTTCCAACTATTTCATATTGTGTCTGATGAGAAGAGAATTTAAGCTTTTTTTATTTGACCATAGTCTTCTACACGTCCCCCCCTGTGAGATGAAAACAACATGACGTCTGACAAGCAGTAGGAGGAGCCGAGTCCGTTACCTGAACACGGAAGAAAACTTAAAATTTACATCACCCACAACGGATTGCCTGTGCAGTTTTCATCGTTGTCATGAGTTTAAGAAAGAATTTACGTTCTATGGTGGAATTTAATACAATAGGTAGTTAAGGTACGCAACTCATCTTGACTATTACCAAATACGGTTTAAAAATTCAGTATGGCCCACTTTGGGTCTCATGGTGAGGAGGCTGTGAATGCAGACAATAGAATAATTAGTTGTAATTTTGTTGTAATTTACTAGAAGTAAAACAAAGAAAGAGCGAGTGTGACAATGAGAAGACGAGTGAGAAAGTACACCAAACAAATTCTTCAATGCAAAAAGTACACCACAGAGAAAGTACACGAAGCAGAAAGTACTTAATAGACAAAATTCATTACACAGCGCATGTAGAAGAGAGAGAGAGAGAGAGAGAGAGAGAGAGAGAGAGAGAGAGAGAGAGAGAGAGAGAGAGAGAGAGATAAAAGGTGGTGGTGTTACAAGAAGGTCAACCTACACATAACATAAACCTCACCTAAACTCGTACACACATCTCCAACACAGGAAGACTATCACCAACACTCTACTTTGTAATATCGTCACTTAGTTCTATGAATACCTACCATGACTGACTGGTTCAATGATAGGACTCCGCCTGCACCGCCAACACTACCCTGATGTCGTAACCTCTGAAGTATTGCTACCCACCTAAACTCTTACCCTTACTATTACGACAACCAACAACCACATAAAAGCATTGGGCGATACAGGATTACTAAATACGCCTTAAAATTGCTTAACGATTATAATACTACCAGCAGCAACGATTAACAAATGGCAATAAAAATAATAACAAAAATAACACGCTCACACAAGTGCTCCGTCAATCATGTGTAAATAATTTTTCACTCCTCC
Source organism: Homarus americanus (assembly GCF_018991925.1). NCBI lineage: Eukaryota > Metazoa > Arthropoda > Malacostraca > Decapoda > Nephropidae > Homarus > Homarus americanus. Next base: position 499,625 of record NW_024752122.1, read on the forward strand.
ATGTTGAATGTTTTTATATTATTTAATTCTGCCCCAAAAATTCCAGCAACATGTCAGTACAAAAAAAGAACGTGAGAATTTTTAGTTCTAGTGACCTTTTGATGGTGATGTTCGACCTCCAGAAGGTAATTACGCTTAGATCTTGTCATGTTGTACCTGTTCCGTCGGTCTGGCCATCCTCTCTTGAAATATTTTTAACCCTTCAGTACGCTGACTTGTCTTAACCTATTGTTTATGATAACACCATTCTCAAGGGTTTAAATCATCGTATTGAGGGGGTTAAGTCATCACTCGAGCGATTAAATCATCGTACTCAAGGGGTTTTGACCTTGACCATTAGAGGCATGACATTTAACGTGAAACAGGTTAAGAGTTTTGTGTATATTTCGTACTGTGAAGGTTTGGTAAACACCCTTTCACACTAACCTAACCAAACCTAACCTAACCTAACCTAACCTAACCTGAGGTATCGTAAATACAGACATTTTATGGTCAATAACCTTTTGGTCTTCACTTTAACTCATGACATCTTCAAGTAAAGTGCTAGACGAAACGAGACGAAACGAGACCAGACGAAACGAGACCAGACGAGACGAGACGAGACGAGACCAGACGAGACTAAACGATAAGAGACGAGAGAGTATAGGACGAGGGGAATGGACAAACAGAGACATGAGGGGGTAACCAGTACGAAGGAGTGGCATATTAAAACAGGAATCACAGCTCAGAGAATTCCTGGAGGTTGTATTCTATATTAGACGAATGTTAAAGAAAAACCTTCAAGTGAAAATAAAGTATAAAACACTAAAATAAAAGTGAGGTGAAGAAGCATTTAAGCTAAACCATAACTTGGTCTGTTACTTTTCCTACTTGACTGATCTGCCGTTAATCGAGGCATGTTTAGATTGATATTTCGTTAAACGTGGCATATTTAAGACATTAAACGAGACACAATTGGACAAACCCGCCGTTAAACTAGGCATAATTGGACAAACCCGCCGTTAAACGAGGCATAATTGGACAAACCCGCCGTTAAACGAGGCATAATTGGACAAACCCGCCGTTAAACGAGGCATAATTGGACAAACCCGCCGTTAAACTAGGCATAATTGGACAAAACCGCCGTTAAACGAGGCATAATTGGACAAACCCGCCGTTAAACTAGGCATAATTGGACTTATCTACCGTTAAATAGGAATGTACCAAAACATATCTAGCAACAATGATTAATAATGTACAAAATAGATGCGGAAATATCAAGAAATCAAATTATCTTTTATGTTTACTCTGCATAAATGTCACAGCCTTCAGGTGTCTGCCCACTCACTTGCCTCCAGCAGACTGAAAAGGTTGTCCAAGAGAGAGAAGGAAAATAAAAAATATTGTAGAAAAAACTAAAAAAATATTATATATCGTTCGTCAGCAGAATCATTTATACAGTCGTGATGAAAATTATCTCAACACTCGGTAATCTCTAGGAGGTATTAATGGGTGATAATTATGTAATTGGGCTTTTGTGCGTTAACACTTCTCTTCATTATAAAATTACGTCACTATAAAATAATGAAAAATACATTCAAGAATACAAGTAAATAAAAGTGTCAGTGAGAGGAACTTCTGTAAACAAGCTAAATCCTATACCTAAACTAAAGGACTTTCAGGAGGTTGTCAAATATTACCAGAAGTACGAGGGAATTACGTACATCTCAATACTTCTTCACCTTTTATAAACACGACAGCTCACGGCCACTAGTCACCTGTGTGTGAGGGGGGATTGTCTTTTACTCCTGAACACACTGATGAGAGTTGCCATGAAAGAGGATGAAGGGGAAGAAGTAAAGAGGAAAGAAGAAAAGAAGAGAGCAAAAGAAGTAAAAAAAACATAAAAAGGTGAAATTAAAAGACAACTAGAAACAAAAGAGGAAGAAATATAATGAATAAGAGAATAAGAAGAAAGGAAGAAGAGAGGGAGATAATTGGCGTTAATGGCTGTCATGGGAGGAAATCAGCTTGAGAACATAACGTACACACACACACAAGGAGAGAGAGAGAGAGAGAGAGAGAGAGAGAGAGAGAGAGAGAGAGAGAGAGAGAGAGAGAGAGAGAGAGAGCATTATTCTCAGGTTATAAACAAGATTTAATATGACCCTTCAACTTAAAAGTCTAATCCAGAGAAAAAAAAATGACAGACACATTCACTTTCTCGGGTTAGCTCACTACCTAAGACTGCTACGTCAAGATTCTTAAGACGTTCGTAACTTTCTTGTCTCCTCTTAAACACACACACACAATATATCATTAAACACAACTATATTTACGCTAACATTACCGTACCTACAGGTGGATTCTATTACATCCAGTCAAGAGAAAATATGGAATTCTCTTACGATTCTAAGACTATTTGTATCAAGATTCTCAATTCCACATGAGAGTAATTATTTCTATGTGGATTCAATGCCGGAAGGTTGGGAATAAGTTTACGCTAGTGGGTGAAATATGGGGATTTGTTACTGTGGTGCTTGGATAAGTGTGGTTGAGCAATGCTGAGGTACCAACAAGAGCAGTGAGCCCCCGGTGTTCAAGGTGACTCACACCAGGTACAACGTGACCCTCACCAGGAGAAAGTCGCCAGCAGACAAGAGCGGGAACTTCCCATTGTGCTGTTTCCCTCCTCATCCTCATCCTCCTCCCATCGCACTGTCTCTCTCCTCCTCCGCCACTCTCCCTCTTATCTCTCTCTCTGCACTCCTCTACTTCTTTTCCAAAGTTCTCTCTCTCTGCCCCTTCTCTCCTTTCCTCCAGAGATATATATATATATATATATATATATATATATATATATATATATATATATATATATATATATATATATATATATATATTAAACCCTGCCAAATTAAATGAAATTAAAAAAAATAAAAAATATTTATTTGAAAATCCAGAGAATAATAATAAATAAACACTGAGGACAAATATGAAGTAGACAATAGTTAATTAGAGATGATGCCGGAAAATCCCAAGCCACCAGGAGGAGGCGAGAAGTCGGGTAAAAAAAAAAAAATAAATAAAAAAAAAACCTGATCATTGACCCCGAAGTAAATGTTTTGTTTTTAATGATAAGAAGTTCAGTGTACCATTTAGGTGGGACAGACGGATAGATGTGAGAAGAGGAGGGAATATTATAGAGAAAAAGAAAATGTAGAAAATATAAGGTTGGAACACAAGGAGAAATAATATAAAGGACATTGGATAATTATGCAACGTGAATATTAATAACAACGGGCGCAGGTGAAGTAGTAAATGAGACTGTTGGTGTGTGGATTTTCCCGTGAGGTGGAGAGAGGAGATGAGATGCTAAAGGGAAGGAGGGAGAAAGGGAGAATGGGGAGGATGAAGGAATGGAGGAAGTAGAGAGAGAGAGAGAGAGAGAGAGAGAGAGAGAGAGAGAGAGAGAGAGAGAGAGGGGGAGGTCAGAGTGATGAAACTGTGTAAACATGGGGGTCCTTACTCGCCATGAACACCACGCACACGGAAGTCACGGTCTTTGTCAACACCTTAATACACCTGCCTACACAACACACCCAGAACCGAGAGCATCTATACACCACACAACACACACACACACACACACACACACACACACACACACACACACACACACACACACACACACACACACACACACACACACACACACACACACACACACACACACACACACACACACACACACACACACACACACACACACACACACACACACACACACACACACACACACACACACACACACCTGAACCTAAAGTGTTTACAAACCCCAACTCTTGAATACGTTAAATACATCGACATATTTCTAACACAATAGTAGTATATCGAACACACTTACGTCAACAATTAATGTCCTATCATTAATATATTGTAGACAATCTAAAAAAACACACACAGAAAGTACGATTTTTTTAAGGGTTGAATAGGGTACAGAGATGGTGATATATATTTCAAAATACAAGTGAAATAATGCTGTATCCCATCCACTTTGATAGTGGAGTACCTACAATAATGTCAATAATCGTGCATTACTATCAGCTGATAAGGGAGCGCCTGGGAGTCTACACAGTGTTACCAGGTCAATATGGTCATGGTCGATCTCTCTTAGGAAGTGGTCTACCTTCACCATGGATAAGGTGGTGTGGCAGTACTGTGGGGAGGGGGGCGGGAGAGGCAAGCTGGAGATATGAGGAGGAAAGACCAAACAGACAAATGTGCATGTATGCTTGAGTACCACGATGGTGTCCATGTATACTTGAAAAGGTATCCATGTATACTTGAAAAGGAATCCATGTATACTTGACATTATTTACATATATTATTAAGATGTATATGTATACTCGACAAGGTGTTCTTGTATACTTGAGATGATATACATATACCTGAAAATACGAGTATGTATAATTATACTTGAGAGTATGTGCAATTGTGCATGTATCCTTGGGGTGTTAATGTATACAATGCTTCCTTGCCAAACACCAGGATGTTTTGAACCGATGGAGGTTATGTGACACAAGAAATAGATCCTACCCCAGGCAGCCAGTGAGGACAGGAACAAGGTCTGTGACACTTTCTTGGTACATTCATATTTTGATTGACTGCCCAAATGATGTGTATTACTCTCTCTCTCTCTCTCTCTCTCTCTCTCTCTCTCTCTCTCTCTCTCTCTCTCTCTCTCTCTCTCTTCCCACCTATTTGTCTCCGTGTCTATCTATCTATCTATCTATCAACATATCTATCTGTTAACATATCTATCTATCTATTCACCAACCATATATGTATACACCTGTACAGACCACCTGTGCTAATGTACCTGTGTGAATAATGTATCATACTGTTCAATCAATCCATTTTCAGGTGTGAGGACTGGGAACTTTTCACGTCAATGATTCCACGTGCCGTCTCTACTAATCTTATCTTACCGAGTGTTGAATCTTTTTGAGGGGACACGAACTTTTGATTTCATTCGTCCACCTGTATCTTTTGGCCTGACTCACCCACCATCAAGTTCTACTCTTCTGGAAATATACTGTCATCAAATCCGTAATGATGTTTATATTTTTGTTTGTTTTAATTTACGAAGATAAAACACGAAGAATATGGAAGAGGAGAAATAATAAAAGAAAAAGAAAATAGAAGAGGGAAAATAATAAAACAAGGAAAAGCAAGTAGGAATTAGAGAAAGGATGATATAGATTAAATAATGTGAAGGTGTTGCTGGCATTTGAACAAGAAGGCTCTCGGGTCTAACCAAGTCGGTCGGCAGTCGATAGGAAAGTCGACGAGGAGAGACAGAGATGATATGGCGGGGAGTACGGTGGAGGAGGAGAGGGGAGAGGGGAGAGGGGAGGGAGGGGGGAAGAGAGGAAGGAAGAGGAGGAGGAGGAAGAGGATTTAAACCTTGAGTAGTGACTTATCCCCTTGAGTACGATAGCAATGACACCATACCTTGAGTACTATTATGCTTAACCTCTTAAATACTGACATCCCCATTTGAGTACGATGATTTTAATATTTTACGTAAGGTGGTCATCTTACCTTATGAGTTGAACTATCACAGTCAGGAAATTAGCGACGTATTAGCGAGTGTTGATGCATAGAAGCCATCTTGTAGAGAGAGACATTCTTTAACTTCGGCGAAAATAAATATCTTATTGATCGTTCGTGAGCCACAGCCGGATTCCCATTGATTCTTAAGTCGAGCAGTTTATTTACCAGAGAAACGCGTCTAAAGTTACAGCTCTTGAATCAATTATAGCATTTCTTGAACCAATTACAGCAGATGGCATCCGATCGCATCTAGAGAAAAGCAAATTAATCTACGACTCTCAACATGGGTTTACAAAGGGAAAATCTTGTCTAACAAATCTGCTGACTTTTTTAGGAAAGTCTTCGATGTAGTAGATAATGACGAAAATTACGATGTTATTTACTTAGACTTTAGCAAAGCATTTGACAGAGTACCGCATCAGAGGCTCCTGAGAAAAATTAAGGCTCATGGTTTTAAATTGGATAAAATCATGGCTCACCGATAGAACGCAGAGGGTCAGCTTAGATGGTGTTAAATGTGAGTGGGGCCGTGTAACCAGTGGGGTTCCCCAGGGGTCAGTACTAGGCCCACTCTTGTTCATAATCTACATAAACGATCTAGATACTGGGATCAGCAGTGACATAAGCAAGTTTGCGGATGACACCAAAATAGGGCGGCAGATTAATTCAGGGCAGGATGCAAATGCATTACAGGAGGATCTAAATAAACTGCAGGGGTGGTCTGAAAATGGCAAATGAAATTCAACACCAGCAAGTGCAGCGTACTTAATATTGGAAGAACAAATACTTATAATGTATACAGCCTTAACAACATCAACCTAGAGAAGTCGGCTTGTGAAAGAGACCTCCCTCCCTCCCTCCCTCACTCCCTCACTCATTCCCCCACTGACTGACTGACTGACTGATTCACTGACGGAAACATCTACGCAGGTGCAGCACAGGAGACTCTTAGTATCTACGTGTTTCCCATGCCAGGAGGGGGGGGGGGGTGGTGACGTGCCTTGGAAAACACTACTCCCTATAGCCTCGGTACAGGTCGACGCTGCTGTAGTGCTGAAGACTTATATACCCGGCAGGCGTTTCAATAAAAGGTTATAGCTGAAGGCGGAACAGGACATAAAGAATCCTGAAGTGTTCCTGAGGAGGCGGGTAGGAGGGGGTAGGCTGGAGGAGAAAGGAGGAGGGGAGGAGGAAGAGGAGAAGAGATATCAAGTGAGTGGGAGAGAGAGAGAGAGAGAGAGAGAGAGAGAGAGAGAGAGAGAGAGAGAGAGAGAGAGAGCAAAAACGTGGATCAATAAAGTCTTTTGTCCTCGGCGGAAGAATTTTCATTAGAAAAGTAGGAAACAACAGAATGGATATAGGAATCGACGAGTGGAAGAGAAGGCGTAGGGGGAGTGGGAGACAGAGGAGGGTGAATGACGATGAGGAGGAAGAAGAGGTAGAGAAGGAAGGGGTCAGGAAGGAGAAATAACAATGATGCAGAGGAACAAGGGAAGAGAGGAAGGAAGAGAAGGAAGTAGAGGAGGAGGGGGAAGAGGAGAAATAGATAAAGATGAAGAAATGACATTGATGCAAAGAGGAAGAAAGAAGTATAAGGAAGAGAGGGAGAAGAGATGGAACTTTTATATAGTTTTGGTTTTCAGATTTTTCCACCAATCTCAAAGACTTCCAGAGACGGATGGACAGACACAGAGACGGATGGACAGACACAGAGACGGAAAGACAGACACAGAGACGGAAAGACAGACACAGAGACGGACTGACAGACACACAGGAGGAACCTACTAGTAAATCCCCATTTACTTTGGAGGAAAAACCAAGAAATAAAAATAAAAGCTGATAAAGAAGAAAGGAAAGGAGAATTAGAAGAAGGCGGAGAATAGGAAAAACAGACAAGATACTGAGAGAGAGAGAGAGAGAGAGAGAGAGAGAGAGAGAGAGAGAGAGAGCCGTATGACCCCCTACATGTCGGAGGAGTTTCAATCACTATAGCAACTATTACCCAAGTGATGACATTCAGGGGATAAGCTACTTTATGTTTTGATCTCTCTCTCTCTCTCTCTCTCTCTCTCTCTCTCTCTCTCTCCTGTAGGCCAGGTCTAAACCCACGTACTCTCCATTCACACAAAAACCCCAAACCACGACCTCCTTGCCAAGTCTGCGGGCATAATAGTCACGCTGACGGGCCGAGCAGCGCAGACCCACGCAACAATGGTTCCAGGGCGGGCGAGAGGCGGCCGGCCACCCATCCACCTGCCAGGGAGCGAGTCTTGACGAGAAGAAAGGAAAAATATTGGGTACGAAACTTTAGGTCCGAAGGTTTAAATAATAGCAACTAATGTGAATTCATAATTATCCTTATTCGGTCAACGTTTCATAAACTCTTGAGGGTAAATATATTTTTTTTTCGTGCATATATTCGTAGCAGAATAAAAGAAACAGCTAACTAAAAAAAAAAAAGAAGATTATCAGGTTTTTAATAATTACTACAGTAAAGTTTAGAGTACTCATAAACATGTTGATTCAATTCACAAGTCATTCATTTTATTCTCATTTTCTTAATCTCGTTTTTACAAGTATGCGTACAAAAAAAGTTGATAGCTAGTCATTCACGATTACATTCTAGTTCTCATCTTACTTACTTGTGAATTAAAATATTCATCATAACATCAGTTCCACATGTAATCTCTTCCTAAAAAAAATATATATTTTTTTCGGCGTGAACAGAATGGCAACACAGACATCCATCATGACTAGCGAGTTTGACATACTGTTAAACGCCCTTGACAGAAGTGGACGGGTTAGCCTCGACCCCGATTTGCATATATCCTTGTCCGATATATTGCCCCAACGAGATAAACTAATTCTACTTATGTTTGTCCCAGTGTTAGTTAAGACCCATTACTAGCCGCCATCTTTATTATTTTACTTGAATGAGGTAGATAAATACGTGGTTATATTTCCAGTCAAATGAATAATTTAAGCGTAAACACATTTGAGAATTTAGCGCCTGAAAATTGTCTCAAACGGTGAAATTCAATACGTATTTTTTATATAATTACAACACCATGACGCCGACTTTCTGCTGCCTCTGTCATGTATGAATTACTCAGTAGAGGTGAAATTCGCAATGCATATGACTTTAAACATATTTCCGTGGTTAGTATCGAGAATTTTCATATCGACAAGGCTTAACACATGTAGATAAAAGACTACAACAAAAAACACTGCCTTTTATGTATACTCTTAGAGCCATGTAAAAACAAGACCAAAATTAATTATCAAGTCTTAAATACCGGTAAATTTTATTATATAATCCAATGATAATTCCTCATAATTTCTCAAGACAATCATAAAGTGAGTCTAATTTATTTTCGTGTTTCTAGGCCTGGCATCAGATATATCACATTCCACGACAATCCGAGCTGCATCAGTCTGGTTAAAAGCAAATAAAGTGATTGAACTCGACAAAGCGTATTAAGGTTCTAATGGCATGCAGAGCAGCAACGGTATGCAGCGTGAAAACTCGCCACAGCAGTCACCACCATCACCTCCACCACCATCATCATCATCACCATCACCACCACCACCATCACCACCACCACCTCCGTAACTGCGGTCGACACACACACACCGCTAGAGGGTGGTGGTAGAGGTGTTACCCCAGAGCTGGCCACCCGACCCACGTGTGTTTTCTCATTACTAACGGCACCTGCAGGTTCACCTCATTATAGATGGGGTTAAGGTATAATACTGTAACACCTTCACCAATAATACCAACTAGGAACGCCATTATCACCACCAATACTACTATTAACATCACCACACAGCACAAACTACCATCAAAACTATCATCACCACCATCACCATCATAAACATCACTACTACTACCACCATCATCATCATCGCCACAGCCAGCCAGCGTCACCATCACATCACCATCAGTCACCACCACAACCAGCCAACGTCACCATCACATCACCAGCAGCACCAACACCGCACATTGTCTTAAGTCTCGTCTCCGCTTTCTTCTATGAGGCCGACGAACCATCCCCTCCCTCTTCATGAACACCCTCACGCCCACTCCCCACCCACTCCCCACCATGCCTCCCACCGCCACACTCCACCTTGACGCCCTCACCTTTGACTAGAAAACTAAATTACATCACCTTTAGAGGCATAACTCAAATAATTAATGATCTTGGTAAAGTTAAATACTAAAGTCCGTTAGCCTCTCCCACTGAATCACGAACCCCGAGATTCAGATTCGTGAACCCGAAGCAGTATAAACCGATGTACAATTACATCCACAAATGTTTCGGATTCATGAGTCTGAAACTCAGGGTTCGTGATTCAGGGGGAAGAGACGAACGGATTTTAGTAGTTGATTGTACTTTATCTTACCCATCATAAGAACGCGTATTATTATTACCTTCTAATTTTGTCTCTTGTTGACTGAAAGCATTATTGGATCAAGTGATACATCAATACTTCTTGAATAAAGTTACTACATCATCATAAAGTCAATAACCACATACAGTCACCTCAAAGCTCAACCACACCTCTTATTCGGTTACACCAGCACAAGGAAAAGCCATAATACATGACACTTGAGGTTACTTAAGATTACTCCACATCAATATACACATTCTAGGCGAAAAAAATAAATCAATTTTAGCTGAACCCCTTAAGGCCAATGACCCTCCGAGGAACCTGTTCTACGCCACCGCCCACAACTGTTCTTTGTTCAGTCTGGCGAGAACACGAGCAGCTCATTGCCACACCAGGGGACTATGTTCACCTGCACCCACCGGGTATGTGGGGATTATAAGACAATAATTAAAAAGTTAGTTCAGTCTCTAGTTACGGGGTTGAAATTTATTTGAATTTTTGGGATGTACAGGTGATTAAATTCGATTTATCCTTAATGTGGCATGGCGCATTTAGTAGCCTTCAGTGGTGTGTGTGTGTGATATAACAATGTTTTAGTCATCAACATAGACGCGTCGTGGCAGTCTGGTGGAGTGACCCGCCTTGGTTCTAAGGATCGCAGGTCAATCCAGACATACCATAGTTACGTCTCTGAAGATGTCTTGAATAAAGACGAAAGCTAAGGTACTCCGTTGTTTCCATTTTCCCGTGTGATTTTATCAAGATATATATATATATATATATATATATATATATATATATATATATATATATATATATATATATATATATATATATATATATATATTAGTAGTAGTAGTAGATAATTTCCATCACTGGACTTTAACCACATCCAACGAAGCCCCTGTGGACGTCAGCGCTCGAGGATTCTGGACGCGGGACAGAAAGCCTTCTTTGATGTTAGGATATTCGACCCCATGGCCGCATGTCACCTTAAACTAGCTCTCGATGCTGCACACAAGAGGAACGAAAATGACAAGATCAGGGCACATGAGGAGAAAATTCTGAATGTGGATCACGAGCAGCTTCACTCCTCTGGTGTTCACAACCTCTGGTGGGATGGGACCAAGTGCAAGATGTTTCTGTGCCAGACTCGTGGAGGTGTTGTCTGAACGGAAGCAGCACCACAGAAGATACGTTAAACCTGGTTGAGATGTCGACTGACCTTCTCTCTTCTTAGGTCTACATTGCTTTGCCTCAGGGGAACTGTAATAATGAGACTAAGCTTCGGACACCAACATTACTGGCAGATAAGTGGAGGGGCGGGTCAACTGTGTCATCTTAGGGATGCACATACACTACAACATCATGTATTAGGATGTGAGAAACTCCAACCATACAGGAACAGTGAGATCACTACTTTAAAGAAACAAGTTTGTTGGAAGATTAATAATGGAAAAATTAGAATAATTCTTGCAATGTATAAAAATTTTGTTCCAAGGATATGACATTTAACTTTGTGTAGGATTACATGATCTGTTCTTTTAATGTAGTCCAGTGTTCATGCCAAAATGAACTATTTCATTGATATGAAAATAATAATGAAAAAATTATTATTGTATTAACATTTAAAACTTTTTGTAAGCCCCAGAAGGGGGTGGCACAGGTGAGGGTGGGAGTAGTATACTTCCCTGCTCTACTGATGTAATAGTTTTATTGTCAATAAAGTATTTCAATTTTAAATTTCAAATACATCTCAAAGTCTATGAATTTTTGTCCGCGATTGAACAGTACGTCTTGAACTCATGTGAACTTGTATAAAGATTTTATTTAGTAAATACCTATATATTTATCTTATTTTACTGCAGATAACTAACATTGTTGTTTTAATGCATAATCCTGCTTCGATTGCTAAGGTCTTAAAGCATAGATCACGTTAGTTGGGTTAAGTATGAACCAAACTAACCTTCCTAAACTTGAGCTTCACCTAAACATTGCTATATAATTTAGTTAATGTTAGATTAGTTCGGTTCATTCTACAAACTATAAGTTATATACTGTAACAATATCAGGTACTTGGGAAAGTTTCCAGTAGGCGTGTGTGATTTTACTTCCGCTAAATATACTATTATAATAACTTTAGAAAGTTTAGTACCTCGTCTCAATGTAGGTAATAAATTAAATAAACTCGACGGGATTTGCCTGTAACGAGTGGAACAGTCTGTATCATGGTAGAAAACTGTGTTTAAATTGTGGGTAACCAATGTAAATAATTATGGTGATTATTTTTATGTTTAGTTTAAAATTTACAGTAAAGTTCTCTAGTAATATCAACTAAATATTGTAATATAAGACGGGATTTCAAAACGTTTATTTCAAAAACAAAAATTCAAGGTCTTTGTCTTGTAAAGAATAAGAAAACATTTAAACTTATAAACAAATTACCAATACGATTACGACTTATTTTCTAGTATTTATTCTTAAATTACTGATAGTCCAAAAATACTATAGGATAATTACAATCACCCCAGAGAATACAATCACCCCAGAGAATACAATCACCCCAAGGAATACAATCACCCCAGGGAATACAATCACCCCAGCGAATATGGACCAACTGAAAGGAAAAGTTGGGGGTTTACAGTGTCTTAAAACGAAATGGACTTGGCATTGGTTATTTTGGTGATTCGTTTCGTAAATTCATCACCCAAACCCGATCATTCCTTTAATAAATCCCATCAGATAATAGGGAGTCTAAGTCTGCTAATTCTCTAACAGATCATTCACAAGTTGGCCCTCCGACGACACGTTTTCTGTGATGCTTTACCCTATCATATTAAGGCCTAACTCAATCATTTATAAGTCAACAAAATACTACAATACTGAAAAATTAACCCCCACAAATTGATGATCAAAACTTATTTATTTCTATCCTAAAAACAGACAACACGAAGCAGCCATGCCTAAATAGAATTGTACATGCTTATGCTTGATTTGATTCGTTTTACCAATGTTTAGTTAGATCATAACATCCAATTTCATTATTAGTTTTAGTGGCTCTGCCTTTATAATACATTTTCAGCATTGCTTGTCATAATCATTATCATTATTATTATCATTACTTTTCCCTCCCGGTATCATCACCTGTCCACTATCTTCACTATCACGACCACCTGTACCCCTCCCTCGCCTTGCACCTTGCTGTTTCCGACCCTCCCCTCCCTCTTCCCTCCCTCCCTCCCTCCCTCCCTCCCCCCTCCCTCCCTCCCCTCTATCCCTTCCCCCTCCCCCCACCCTCTCTCCCTCCCTTTCTCCCCTCCCCCCTCCTCTCTTTCCATCCCTCCTCTCCCCTCCCTCCCTTCCTTCCCCCTCCCTCTATCCCTTCCCTCCCTCCCCACCCTCCCTCCCTCCCCTCCTTCTCCCTCCCTCCCTCCTCGCAGTTCCGCTTTAATTCAAGGTCTGGAAATTCCCTTCGTGGCTGTGGTTTATTCCAAATTCCTCATCCTCACAATCCTTCATCCTGCCCACCCTCGTACCTCACCACATCAGCCCATATTATCATACTACTAGAGAGAAGGATGGAGGATATTGTACTCACTCCAGTGTGATTTGGGCCATCCTGAGTCGGCTGAGACAGTGATAACCTCTGGATAACCTAAACCTAACCTAACCCTAACCTAACCTCAACTCATCTAATCTAAACCTAATCTAACCACCCCTAGATAACTCCTGAACTCGGGCCGGATTATTAAACTTGTGATTTAGTGAGGAACTCGACCACCGGTTAAGACCATCTAGTCTTTTTCCTTATATAGGGGTCCATCAAGCCTCCTCCTTCCTTATACAGGGGTTCACTGGGCCTTCCTCTTACAGTAGGTTTCATCAAGTGTTAAAGTCAGTTCTTAAGTGCCTAAAAACGGTCTACTCACAAAGGGGTAACAGAACCACCAAGGCACTGTACCTCTGCCTCTACCCACCACTATCACGGTCCCTCAATGTCACTCGCTGTGGTAATTGATCTCTCCACAGATATAGTGTACCAGGCAGCCTTAGGATGCTCTACTCTCTGAAAAAGGTTACACTGCTGAACAACAACAAACTTAATGGGTTTATTTCCAAATAAATCCAGGTATGGTAATTTCCCCGGGTTTAAAAGTCGTATAATATGTCGTCTTACGCGAACCAAGAATTATTATATAATCTTAGAAAATTTGCTAATGCATCAGCTTGTGGACACGCACTTCTGAATCACATTATTTACGGACACGCCAAGGTCATCCCAAAGACGCCATGGCAGCTTGTTGTTCATGACCCAATAATGGCCTCTCCCACGACGCCCTGACACCTGCATCCAGTGCCCACAACAGCCTCATCCTCGAGAACTGCTTCCATGTAACAGAACGATCGTGTTTTCTTGAGGTAACTAACTCTCCGAGGCAACAGGTCGCTGCGACACAAGAGATTCACGGCTGTATCGAGCTGCAGCACCACCTAGAGACACGCACGACTGCATCATCACATTTCCATGCAACCCAGTCTAGAAACTCGGATGCGGAATTAGCCTAACTCCGAAGTTCGCTAGTTTTTTCCCTTTAAAGATTTTCTGAAATCAATTGTCTAGTAGACTCGACGAACAAATATGTATACATAACATAATTCCCTGTGAAGAGCATCTCACTGAACGTCGAAGCTTTACAATCTATCCCTTGGCCTATGGATTCTGCCGTACGAGTTTGGTCTAGATAGGTGGAAAATTCAGGTCCCAGCACACGCAGCAGAGAGGAAGGGAAAAGACTGAAATTATCTGGGATGCGACATTACAGTACATCTGAGCTCGTGATGAAATAAGGAAAAATAAACATTAATACAGGGGTCAAGGTTGGGGGCACACTCACCAGAGTTACGACACCTACATCACCACTAAGCCAGTGTGAGTGCTTCCTCCAGGTCCAGGGGTGTGCAGGCTAATTTATCCTGTTGCATGACCCTGTGACCTTTCCAAGCTAAGATGATGAGCCATGGCTCCCTGGGCCAGAGTGCCACGAGTGCCACTCAGCATCTGGCAACACAGTTCAACTCTGTATTATACAAACATTATGAACAAACACAGTCATTTTTCCAGAGGTAAATATAGTTAATGGAGGCAACATTTTTCTGGAGTTAAAGTCTGATTGAAATATAATACTTTTGTGTTGCTTGAGAGGAAAATTTATCTATTTTTCCACTACATCGAGAGAGAATTTCCAAACATTTGTATGCTTATTTTCCTCGGTTACGAGTGCAGTAAAAGATAAAGCCTAGATAGTCTAGGTGATGTTTCTGTCCACTCTCAACGCCGTCGGTCTGTATCTGCCATTAACTTAAGTGAACAAGTTATATGTATCTCTCACTTACAGTTTGGTGGAAAACCATAAATCTGGACGATTTAAGAATCAAGAAACCACAAGAGGCTAAATGGAAACAATACAAATTATCTCCGGTCTTACGGCACCCCAGTCCTAAAGGGCCCAAGACAATAAGTTTCGTTATATTAGGGATAGGTTATAACACAATAAAATTGGATCGTGTTCAGACTGGAGGCTGTGTGACCTACAATCACCAGCGCATATCGTAGTGGAACAACAGATGGTGACTTTCGAGTTGAATTAGACCATAAAAACCATCATTATATCCCTGTGAGTCAACAATAAACTGTTATGAGGACGACCAACCAGTTCCCTGGAAATAACCATCTTAACTACACACACACATATATATAACACAGCTCGAGGTCCTTCATTTTATTGGCGGCGTCACATAAATATTTACCTTTTCTCTCCTACGCCACAACTTACTATCATGATGTAATTCACCCATAATACCAGCATAAGGACCACAGACGCCACGTGATATCTAATACATTACTTAGATTCTCAGTAAGTGCAACAAAAACAGACACAAAAATCTACAACAAAAATTATTCTTTAAGTTGTGGGAGTACAAACAGTGTAGAAATGACGCACGACGGATGTACAGTCATCGCATCAGCTCGCCGTGGAGGTTGCCGCACGAATTATGAACTTACATAAAATCTGGAAATAAAATCTTATGCGGAGAGGGAGACTGTATTTCTACCTGTGTGTTTACATGTTGTTAGGTAAGCGCTTCATCACTGTTGCAAGTCAGAACTAATGACGCTCTTGTTAACGCCTAGCCACCTTTACCCTCTCCCTCCCCTTCCACATTAGTACCAGAACTACCCAGCTCGTCGAGGCCAGAATCACCCTCACATCTTCCCCATTAATGACAATATTATCATCTAAACGACTCTTTGGACGACCACCCCTCCTGATCGTGGCGCCACCTCTTGGATCCAAACGATTCTCTATAACGACCCTGTCAGACCCAACACTTGAGAGACCCGATTTTCCCCTTACCTGGAGATGGGAAAAAGCTGCAATTATGTTGAAGTCTTAAGTGTAATTTCGATGCCATTCTTGTACCACAGTCAGATAGATAGTTTGTCACCTAACCTTAACATCCATGTGAGTGGGGAAATTTAAGTGTATAATATTTTAGGACGACCTCTTCGATATAACACCACCATGATTCCTCTGTATGGTGATAATTGTGTGTCCTATATAAGACTCCCTCTGATCATCACGTTGAGCCTACCACCACCATCTAGACTCCTCCATGTGGTGAAGGTGACCCTCCGCCTGAACCGTCTAAATGGTTCTCCTTTAACCCACTTGGCTGGAACCCTTGGCACCAGCCCAATGATCAGCCCGGGGTCCCTTCTCCTATTCTTCTTCTCTGTATGTAGCAACTTCTATTTTGGTACCTCTAAGTGTTGTGCTTCTTCCCCCAGTAAGCGTCCCACCTTCATACGCATTTTAACTGGGAATTTGTTTTAATTTTATTTCTTAGCAGTGGCTTTATTATTATTATTATTATTATTATTATTATTATTATTAGTAGTAGTAGTAGTATTATTAGTTACTGTTATTATTATTGTTGTTGTTGTTATTATTATTGACGATGATGATTATGATATTATTGTTAAAGATGTTCTCCAAAGTTACGCCCCCACTACACACTTATAAGGTTCTACTGCCTCCCACGGTCAGTAATTTCTTAATTTCCGTCACCAGGACACGTTATGTAATTTCCCCTCCGAGGCATAAGGAAAAGACGTCTCAAACAGAAGTATGTGGTTTAGCATGATATTCTTACCTGGCCGTGAGCTTAATTAGGGGCGACAGGTGGTTATCGATGGAAGGTGAGAGTGTTATTGTGTGTGTGTGTGTGTGTGTGTGTGTGTGTGTGTGTGTGTGTGTGTGTGTGTGTGTGTGTGTGTGTCAACGTATCGAGCAACACCAGACGTATAGTGGTTAACAGTCTTATCAAGAAAGATAATGACGCACTACTTTTAATCAACCTGGATGAAATATTTATGATTTCGTTGACAGATAATAATATTTGGGTTGAGCAGCGCTGATGGTAATGTTTGGTTGTTAATCCACACGTACACTGGGTTTTAATCAACACAGATAAGAATTTATGGCTTTTACTCAGCTTTTTTGTCAACAGAAATATAATTTGGGGATTATATCTGACTTTCAGCGGATACGAATGATTATAATTAGCTTTCAAACACCAGTGATTATTATATTTGCCTGATCAATAATATATATTATAATCCATGGTTTCTAGTTAACACGTCTTATATTTGACAGTAAAATTAGATATAAACAGAGGATCACCTGGAGAATCCTCACCTCAGTTTATTTCACCTAAAGATTAACCTAACCTAAGAAAACTAACTACTAATTCTTAATTTTTAAACATTAAGAAACTATACCATTTGGTTATAAACGATATGCTATAAATAATAACCATGGTTGACTTTGAAACGTAATAAAATATCAAAATTTCCGGCCATTTGATAAAACATCCATCATCATGTTCGACTTGTAAAGAGATTTTTCTGAACCTTAGTATCTGAAAACTTTCCTTCAAGAGAAACATTTGATGGGAAAAATACATCAGGCAAATGACATGATCCTACACAGCAACATATATCACTGACTCACTATCAACAACTTTACTTCACATTTTCATATCATCAATAAGAGATGACAACGTGACGACGAGGTTCATATTGGCCAAATTTGGTGGTTACAGAGTAATAGCTTTTACCGAGATTGAAGTGACGAGGTGTGTGTGTGGGGGGTGTGTGAGGGAGAGGCTGCGGGCAGGAGGGAAGGGCGTGGTCATGTGAGGAGGGAAGGAGGTAAGGGTAGGAGTGAAGGGAGGGAACGGTGTTAAGGTAGGAGTGAAGGAAGGGAACGGTGTTAAGGTAGGAGTGAAGGGAGGGAACGGTGTTAAGGTAGAAGTGAAGGAAGGGAACGGTGTTAAGGTAGGAGTGAAGGAAGGGAACGGTGTTAAGGTATAAAGTAGGGGAGAGAGAGTTATTATACAGATGTGTCAGGATGATGAACACCTGTGGACTGTAGGTCGAGGGAGGGGACACGTGCACACACACACACACACACACACACACACACACACGGATTGGGTTCTGTGCTATGATTGGTCCTATATACAGAAATGGCCAAAATTTGTATGCATTTCAGATATATATTTAAATCATCTTTATGTTGCAAGTATTTCTAACACAGACGATTTACTACTACTATTATTATTATTATTATTATTATTATTATTATTATTATTATTATTATTAAAATGATGAGCAATAAGTGTAGTCCCAAAAAGGTCCACTGACTCCTATTGCTGTCGGATGTGTGACAAGAGTGAATATCTCCAGCTAGCATCACTGTGACTAGCTAGCTTCGTTTACACTCTACCTCAGTATTGATTCTCACGTTCACTCCCACCCACGCTCTCTCACACACCCGCCCACGCAACACGCCTACGCTCCTTCACACATACCCACCAACACAACACGCCCACGCTCCTTCACACACCCGCCCACACATGGCCATATTAACACACTCACATATAAACTAACTCCCCCACATCACCACCTGATATCAGTTTCTCTCCGCTGAAGCCGGGACAATTATATTCACCAACACACACTAAACGACCAGTCAGGCGTGGTTTGTGCCTCTCATCACTACATCACCACCACATCACACCACTACCAGCTACCTATACACTGCCACTGTGCCACACTACACCATCACTTTACCTACACACTGCCACACTCCACTACACCGTAAAGATATCCCCTTTAGAAAAACTCCTAACACCTGGGATTCTGAAAAGATCGTTCATTACACCCACAACTTTTCACCAGCCACACCCTCTACCATCGACCTCCTCCGCACTTATCCCAAACACCCACCGGGCACCAACGACCATGCACGCACGCACGCACGCACGCACGGACGCAGGACCACTACTCCTTCCCCAACAAACACACAAACACACGTCTACTTACTTATACTTTGCTGTCACTCGGAATCAAGTATGACGATCATCCAGCTATGATGCAATGATGTGAGTTATTAAGAATGTCACCTTCATTGGCGACTAAAGAGGCCGATACGGGACAGGCAGGGTCGTTCACAGATGTTGCACGTGTGGGGGGCTACATCTAATGCGGGAGGGGCGGCAGGAGCGTCTTTCCGGCGTTGGTGCTTGTCTCCCTCGGTTTACAGTCGGGCTAACTCGAAAGTACTGACACCTTCTCGTGGGATGCTCCTCCAAGCGTTATGGTGTGGACTAATGCTTGTGGATTCTGATGCCATTAAAAGAGGGAGGGTTACTGTGTGGGTTCATTACAAGGTGAACACAATTAAACACATGATGAACAAAACGTTGCGCAGCTAACGTGAACACAGACAAAGTGAACATCACATCTGAAAATAGGTTGAACAGATGAGATGAACGCATGACAAACAGAGGTTGAACACAAGAGTGAAAAACACAAATGTACACAAAATTTGAATAAGGAGTGAACACATACCAAAGTGCCAGGAGTAACTTAAACCATCCCGGGCAACACCAGCAGGTTGGGAAGACTTCACCCAAGACGTACCTGAAGGAGAGAACAACCAAGGGTCAATACTACTGTGATTTGTGGTGACGAAGGTGTTGGGGGAGTCTTAATAAATGGTGATACTGGGGAACGAAGTCGAGGTCTCTCTCTCTCTCTCTCTCTCTCTCTCTCTCTCTCTCTCTCTCTCTCTCTCTCTCTCTCTCTCTCTCTCTCTCTCTCTCTCTCTCTCTCTCTCTCTCTCTCTCTCTCTCTCTCTCTCTCTCTCTCTCTCTCGAAATTTAACTTTCCCACAACCACTGCTTTATCTCTACTAGGGTGTGTTAAGGGAGGTGTTGTATTAGGGTGTGTTAAGGGAGGTGTTGTATTAGGGTGTGTTAAGGGAGGTGTTGTATTAGGGTGTGTTAACGGAAGTGTTGTATTGGGGTGTGTTAAGGGAGGTGTTGTATTAGGGTGTGTTAACGGAGGTGTTGTATTAGGGTGTGTTAAGGGAGGTGTTGTATTATTAGGGTGTGTTAGGAATGTGTTGTATTAGGAGTGTGTTAACGGAGGTGTTGTATTAGGGTAATGTTAACGGAGGTGTTGTATTAGGGTGTGTTAACAGGTGTTGTATTAGGGTGTGTTAAGGGAGGTTGTATTAGGGTGTGTTAGGAGGTGTTGTATTGGGGTGTGTTAAGGGAGGTGTTGTATTAGGGTGTGTTAGGAAGGTGTTGTATTGGGGTGTGTTAAGGGAGGTGTTGTATTAGGGTGTGTTAAGGGAGGTGTTGTATTAGGGTGTGTTAAGGGAGGTGTTGTATTAGGGTGTGTTAACGGAGGTGTTGTATTAGGGTGTGTTAAGGGAGGTGTTGTATTAGGGGTGTGTTAAGGGAGGTGTTGTATTAGGGGTGTGTTAAGGGAGGTGTTGTATTAGGGTGTGTTAAGGGAGGTGTTGTATTGGGGTGCGTGAAGGTGTTAAATCAAAAGAAATATGCCAATTTAAGGACAAAACAACAGCACAGTATCCTAAGGGTGTGTTGTGTATGGGGGGAGGATGTCAGAATTTTAGGACGTAACAGTGACAAAAGCCCTGACAGGAAGTCCTTAATTCCTTCCTGTGACCGACTCCTCACTCCTGGCTATCGGGTCACGGCGCGTCATGTCAACTTACACATCCCTAATTGATGTAAGTTTTCCAACACATTTATACCATCTAAAACAGTGATGGTTCCTTATTTCTCGCATCTCTCTCACTCACAGGTAGGCCCTAATTTTTATACAAATTTTCTAAGTTAACTTTTAGCGGGACAATGTGAACAGCAGATACGGAATGTTGCAACGATATTTTTCCTAATTTATCGTCTTAAAAGTTAGACTGAAATATAAATTTACTATTTGTGGCGCCGTAGAAGAGTTGGTAACATAGGTTAATAGAAAACGGCCTCGTGTAACGACTAAAATTGATTTTACTCACATTAACTGGTCTAACAAATTTGGTTAGAGATTATGTTTACCTCAGCACCTTTAAGCAAATGTTGTGACAAATACTGAAATTGAGACGTTATCCTTGATTGTTAAGTAATCCAAAGATTTTTTAAAGATCAATGATTGATATTGACTTTGAAACGACTGGCGAGTCGTAAAATGATTTAACTCAATGAATATATTTTGAAGTAAATGGAGTGCTTATGTAATGTTTGTGAATTATTGTAATACATATGTGATTCCGTATATAGTGATGTTATCTTCTTAAATGTTAATTGCACGATAGATTGATGATTGTAGATGATGATGATACACTTGATTACTTATAAATAAATCAAACTACTTCATAAATTGTGAGATACTGAGAGTGATTAGTTGACCTAAAAGTGTGTGTAGAATATCTTACCACATGGTGAGCTATTGCACAGATTAACCAGGACAAGAATGAGACCAATCTATCGAATGTGTAAGTTAAGTCATTGAAATTGCAACAGATTAGTAAACTACAGTGTGATATCCTGAGTGGCATAGCAAGTGGGTAATACCAGTCTATGCCACTAGACACTGGTAAAATCAAAGCAGTATAAATAAATACTGTGGCTGTATACTGGTGGAAAACTGGTGGGATCAAATCACACTGGCGACAGAGGTAAGCTACCAGAGTGCATTTGCGCCAACTGGTGGATCAAATCACACTGGCGACAGAGGTGTTACCGGTGATATACTGGTGCCAACTGGTGGGATCTAATGTTCAAAACACATCACTATACTGTACTCGTCCTCCCTCTGTCCGTGCCCAGTGTACCGTGTCAACTATAGGTGTGTGAGTTAAGGTCAGCGTCCAGACTCTCGACAGATCGTACCATAAATATCCCTCTTAACTGGTGATGGAAGAAGACATGTGAAGATAAAATAAAGTGAAGGTGGGTCCTAGAGGCATGGCTGGTCAGTAGGCACAGTATTGATGCAGTTTACTGAGGCTTCGGTTCGCATGGAGGTCACGTGGTAGGCACTGCACTCGACCTTCACTTCTCCAAATTGTCAAAGTTAGGTTCCTATTTAAAGCTGGGTGGACTGGGAGTGTCCTTAGATCTAACCAGTGACTTTAAGAACTGGAAAAGAAACGCTGCATCCACTAGCATGCTGCAGTTCTTGGTTACTTTAAGCCAAACGACAGCTTATGTAATGATAAACAAAGAAATAAACATAGACTACCCTGAGATTACCTTAACTACATAAGGTCAGTTAGCACCAGTTTGGGGGAAGAAGAAAAAGTACAAAATCTCCCAGTGATTATCTTTCTTCATTTTGTCTCTAAACTTGTGCAAAGTGAGTTGACCAAGTTAAGGTAGAGTCTCGGTGAAATTTTACGCTATTTATGGACGTGAACTCCTTAAGTTACGAGGAAAATTGATTGTACTAACCTTTCAGAAACTGGACACTAGACACCCTTTGTAGGTTTCACTATACCCTTGTTTAATAGTGAACCTGACTCACCACCCCTGAGCGTGTACACGGTGACCCCTGAGCGTGTATACGGTGACCCCTGAGCGTGTATACGGTGACCCCTGAACGTGTACACGGTGACCCCTGAACGTGTACACGGTGACCCCTGAACGTGTACACGGTGACCCCTGAGCGTGAACACGGTGACCCCTGAGCGTGAACACGGTGACCCCTGAGCGTGTACACGGTGACCCCTGAACGTGTACACGGTGACCCCTGAACGTGTATACGGTGAGTCCTCATTGTTTAGTATATCTACCAGTGTAATTTATATTTAACATTCCCCTGTAGCACAACACCCCGAAGACCTCTTAACCTCCTTGTGGTGCTCAAATTTCGTTTGCAACAGTCACCCAAAAAGTCTGTCAAGAAACTATGAACCCAGAGATTCAGACTCTTGAACCAAATATCGAGGACAGAATATCGTATCAGTGCCCATTGCCTGTCTGTTTGCAGGTAGAGGTACACACACACACACACACACACACACACACACACACATACACATGTTGGCTGGTTGGCTGATACACTTATGCCTTCCAAAGATAAATTTTAAATTGTCTCTGCTTTTGTCTCTTGCTGGAGCAGGTGACATCTAATCTCTCATAGAGTCCTCTGTCGGCTGAAGGTCTCAGCCCCCCTGCATTCAAGGAGAGCGGACTGTCGCCACCATCTTCACAAACTAATAATCAATAATCAGCAACACCGCCAAAAGAGAGTCTCGAGCACTGGTCTTATCGTGTCGACGGTGTGATGCAAAAGTCTCCAGTTTTGAAGGACGAATAACAGATCCCCCACAAAGATCTGAAGGAGTCGCACCACCAGGGACTCTCGGGGAACACATCAGTCGTCTACTTGGTTACAGTAAACCTCACATGATTATATAAGGTTTAGTGCGACCCCATCCAGGCTATATCTCAGCAACATAGTGTAGTATCCCCGCGAGAAAACATCAACCGGAGAGAGAGAGAGAATATTAATAACTGGGCGGAAAACTTGAGGCGAGAAGACCACCTTAGGAAGACAGATCCCATCAACAGTGTCCCGCAGGATATGTGAGGATGTGGTAAGGACCTTCGGACTGATACAAGGGTTATACCATAAAGAAGTAGCCTTCTCCTAACACCACAAACCACCAACACTAAATAAGGTCACAGTTTAAGTAAGTTTATGATACATTTAAAATCCAAGCTGAGTCGAGACAACTTCTCAGTGCTTGTGAGTGGACAGAAACGCTTACCTGAGTTAGTGGCAAAGGTAATGTATCCCAACCTTCGAGACAAGACTGGACAAACACATAGTAGGTCAAGATGTCATGTTTCGACTTCAGATCCACAAAGGAATCATACAAATTATATGAGCTATATTATACTATAATATTGTGAGTAATATATAATTTATGTAGTTTGAATATATAATTATGTAAATTAAATACGTAACATTATCTGTGTTATATGCATGAGTCTTTTAAGAACACCAAGAAATATGGAGCCTTGTACCATGTTCACTCTGGCGTCGAGTAACAGAATCAGACGATGAGCTCGATATAGCGTAAATCCCTTCTGAACACTAAAACACTCTTAATAAAAGGAATATTATTAATCTATCATAGTGTTCTGCTTGATATTAATAATGGTTATAAGGATAATGGTGGTGACAGGAGGGTTGGAAAGGAAGTAAATGCTATGGAAATACAATATATTTACTCCTTCACTGCAGTCAATAATCTAATTTAAATCATGTCAATATTTATCCTTCCTTTAAATCATACTCTTAAAAGTATATATATTGTTTAAGTATTAATATTTTTGTAACACTTACTTTATACTCTTACTTTTATTGTACCACCAAAACTATGTCATATATTGTCACGTGGATGGGGTGTAAATTACCATCGCAATAATCATAGACTTGCCGTCAAGACAGTAATTAACTTGTCTGTTTCTGTTTCTTTGTTTCACCTCAATACAATCCAGGTTGTATTGCTTCCTTCCCTTATCATATTAATGTATATCAACACTGTAAAATATGTATATACTTATAATATGAATGTTAAAAATAAAACACAATAAAAAATAAATAACTAACTTGGTGATAATCGTGGTAACATTCTGATATGTTCTTACTAACACCATGTTACGTGTACTATTCCAGATGATACTAAATGTTACACAATATTTCCTTGATATAAATGTACACGGTAGTATACTGTACTAATATCAGGTGCCGCTAAGAGAACTCAGGCTTTCGATTGGCTCAGCCATGTCAATATTGTTATTATTATCCACTCTGTATCTGTAATTTTCTGGCTAAATAAACTGTTTCAATATCAAGATCTAAAAGGCCATCATTCTAGTCTAAATAAATACTACTCCAGGTAAGCGCTTCAAGACCTTAGTTATTGAAGTGTTCTAAGACATTTAGTAATAACATCAAAGCATCAACAGAAACCATAACGATGTTCATTATGTGTTATCATCACCTAATCTGTTATGTACGACCGTATAATTACTTAATAAAACGCATTTGTAGAAAAAATGTTTACGTTCATATTAGTTATCACCGTATCTATCATTAACGACTAAAGCCGATATTTAGACACCAGCTTCCAAAACGACGTAAATTCGGGGGATTTTCTCGACATCTGCACGTCAACTTCAGGCTTTCATGACCAGGAGCATGAGTGAAGGTCTTTGTACTTCAGCGGGGAGGACGGTGGCGCCTGGCTGGGGCGACGGCGTCTGGAGGAAACTTCCACCGCCCGCCCCTGGGGTTGATGATCCCATGCCACAGGGTTCACATTCTCAAAGATCCGTTTTTTCCCTCCCCAGACAATGGACCCAGTGGCAGTCTCAACCCAATTACGACGCTGTTTTGGATGTCATTTTGTTACTGCTAAAACGAGTTGGTAAGATACTTTCCCAGATCTTCACTCACACGTAGTTCCCAGCACATGACTACACACACTCTTTACAACTATGACCGTCCCCAGTCACCGTGACCTTGACAGCGAAATTGCAAGTCTCTCAACCTTGCCTGTTTCTGTACTAAGTTCTACTGAAACGAACCCTTTGAGTTAGGTTTTAACATACATACATACTCGTAGATAGATACATGTATATATAAAGCAACAATTAGAAAACCAACCGCAGAACCTTCCACCTTCAGTATTAAGTGGGAGAGTAAAGACTGACGACATTACGAGTGTGAGACAGAAGGTAATGAGATGCCAAGGTGATGACAGCGTTTACATTGCGAGGTGAAGGAGCTGGTCTACTGCTGCTTTGAGTCTTTTAATTCAGTTTAAATTGTTAATCAGAAACGTAAATCCAGGTACAGTACTGTGGTTCTTACAAGGTACTAAATTAATACAGAAGATTTTCAAACATTAACCTGTACTGAGATTTGTGTTATTATCCATTTCATGAACCAACATGATGGTGCTTTAAACTTTGACATGAAACAAGTAGATGTTCCACATTCACCCACTAAAAAGTTATTAGACACACGTGTCATATTGTATCACGCCTTAAGGGTGCAGAATAATTTTTTGAGTGGGTGTACATTGAACTTTATGATATGAAGAAGAAATGTGTAATAAAAAAAATATAATGTCTGATATATAGCCTCCGCTTCACACGCGCTTCAAGTGGCACCTGGAGAACTATATGGGAGAGGAGGGAGGAGGAGGAGGGGCGATCGTAAAGTTAAAAACATTATCATTTGATCTCCTCCTTCAAAAGTTATCTCGGACACACGCCATTACTAACCTAACCTAACCTAACCTAACCTAACCTATAAATCATGGATATCATAGAAAACATTCCTTGCACAGAGAGAAAGTACAGCAGAGTAACAAGAGGAGGATTCACCACTGAGTCTGATATACTGTAGTCTGGTGTACACATTAACAGTGGGTAAAAAGCTGACAAGTGGTTAGAAATGATATAAATTGGTGCTAATGGCAAGAGATGTCAAGACACCGAGGATATAAGGTAAAGGTGTATCACTGGTTTATTATTATTATTATCACTGTATTAAATTACTCTCAACTTCGGGGCAAGATATTGTTGACGGTACTAACTGTCTGTGTCCCAAAATAACTCGAGAATGGTCTTGGGGATTTGCACCAGACTTAGTAGGGTTGATTAACACATGACATGGTCAAGAGTTACCATGGTTGCGATCTAGGTAGTGATAATTAATGTTTGTTTTAGCATTAAGGAAAACGAAGGCAAGAGAAAGTTACCAACAGATACTACATTAATTTATATTAACAGTGTCACTATTGTGGATCGATATTATCCTGTCCTGGTAATGGTTCGTGGGCAGGGTTTGTATCCACTCGAATGATGAATGTTGTTGTTATTATTATTATTAATATTATAAATCAATATAGCCTAAAGCAATGCATAAATACCTAGTTGGACCTAACCACTAGTAAATGAGAACCAAATGAGCCACAAAACAAGAACCGCCGAACCAGTTGAGCTCCACCAGAAAGCAGAGCCGCCCCGCAGCATAAGAAGGCAGACAAGCGCCTCAGACAGCCAGGAGCCGCCCAGGAGCAGACACCGAGGACGGTATACGATGGGTCAGTACAAGGACACTGTGACTTGGCGCTGGCCCTTGGGTCTGGCTGGTGGCGTCTGGCAGTCCTCTCCCATGACAGTCATTCCCGCCTGCATTCATTTATCCTACTGCGCATGACCGGATATTGTCATGCGTTGTTAGTTTATTATTATTATTATAAGTTATAAGGGGAGGTTGGCGACTGGAGGCCATAGTACATAAAAATAGTTGTACTGTAGTAGCAGCAGTAATAGTAGTGGTAGTAATATTTTCATTATTATTAACGTGGCCTCCAGCCTCTCCTAATAGCCACACCTTCGTCGCCATTTCATTACCTTAAATTAAATATCCTAATACATTAGTAGCTCTCCTAGCTGTGTTGAGTTAGTTGAGCCGCAGATCTATGCGGCATTCAGTGACTGTAGCCTCACAGTCAATATCTGCAACTGTTGTCGGCTTTGGGGCCGATGCTCTCGTTCCCCTGAGGCAGAGCAAAGCCGACCTAAGGAGAGAGAAGGACAGTCGACATCTCATCCAGGCTGTAACATAACTTCTGGGCTGCTGCTTCTGTTCAGAGATCACCTCCGCGAGTCTGGCGTAGAAGCATCTTGCACTTGGTCCCATCCCACCAGAGGTTGTGAACACCAGAGGAGTGAAGCTGCCTTGATCAACGTTCTGAATTCTCTCCCCATATGCCCTTATTTTATCGTTCTTGTTCCTCCTGTGTGCAGCATCGAGAGCTAAGTTACGGTTTATTATTATTACTATTATTATTATTTTAAAATTTCGTTAATATTATATTTTGGGTCGTATACAAAAGATTTACATTATATAAACTGTATTTAAATTCTCCTCGCCTAATTCGAGATTCTCTTCACCGTGAACCGGAGGAAGCATCGCCTCCAGCTGTCATTAAGAAAATCCTCTTTAATCTTACACCTCTGTTTTATCGCTCTTATCAATCTGTTCCCAGACTCCATAAAAAACCGTCTATATCTTATTTTATTATATACATTTATACAAAGGTGAATACTAACGGAAACTTCGACCTTTTTTCGGCATTTTGGAATCATAACTTTAATGAGTCCATTAGCTCAGTGTTCTAACATGAACAATTACGGGTAAATATTTAAAGACGTGAATCATTATCGAGGATCTGGGCCAGGTAAGAGGTTGTGGTTGGCTCATCCGTTCTGTGGTATCAGGACAGGGATACGTGCGTTTGCAGTCACTACCTTCGTTACGGCACACTTATGCGAGGCAGCGTACAGTACC
The DNA here is from genome assembly GCF_018991925.1 of Homarus americanus. Classification (NCBI taxonomy): domain Eukaryota; kingdom Metazoa; phylum Arthropoda; class Malacostraca; order Decapoda; family Nephropidae; genus Homarus; species Homarus americanus. The sequence goes on from NW_024752122.1 coordinate 528,438, forward strand.
TGCCTGAACTGTATTTACCTCACCGGGAAGTGTTGTAAACAAGTGGAAGTTTTCTTCTTAGACATATTGTTTTTCGTCTTGGTCAAGTTTTTCATGTTCGTGTAAAACTACATGTGATAGGTGTATTGTACAAGTGTATCTTACACAGTACAATACCATGTTTCACAGTGTTCACAACACCGCCTCCACCCCTCGTCTCTTACAAGTTGTGTAACACTTGAAATCCGGGCGCATATCCCATGTGGCGCCAGGGAGCTGAATAACTTTATATCTGTCCGGCACTGACAAACACCAATGCTCTTATTTCATACGACCTTGCCTTCTAATATATGTAAATATGAAGAGAAGTAACAGACTGAACTTCCATCAAGCGTTCTCTATCATACAAAATGATTCTTTATATTTACCAAGATCTGAAGATACTAAGTAAAGATTCACAAATAAGATACACAAATAATACCATCTGGGAGAAGAGTGGAAGAATTTGGGTTTAACTTTCACGTGTTTCAATCAATCAAGAGAAGATATTTACAGAGGAGAAACTTGTGTGTAGGTCCAGTGTGTTTTAATGTGTAGGGTACAGCATGACCATGGGGTACAGGAGAGCAAAGTGGGCACAGGGTCACCCACCACCTGATACACACCTGGAGGACTGGGATATTCAACTTAACTCAGTACTGTCAAGATCACCACGAAGGGAAGTCTAACAAATTTATTCTCAACAACCTAAAAAGTAGGATCTTAAATTCATAAAGAAAACTGGGGGCTTCAACCAAAAACAAGAGCCGACATACTGGTCAGTTTTAGACCAGTGTTTGGTGAGACTGATGAAGCACTGGGCAGACTCACAAACAATAATATAAAATAAAAACAATCCAAGCGAAGCCGTCTTCAACACCTTGCTTCTCAGAGCAAAAACCGCGCCTCTACAGCAATCAAGAGTGCCCGGTGGAAGCATCTACTGTACCTCACAATGACGCTTACAAAATATGAACCAGATGACCGTCCCTCCGCCTCCAGCCTCCCGGGACCCTCTCTTATGGTACGAGAAGAACAACAACGAACTCTACTGACAAACACCGAGCTAAGACCATCAGCCCAGTTCTAGTTTACCGAGAATTCTATCCAGGGATGGGGTGTTGTGGTCAGCTTTCTCGGTGGGTGAGGTGAAGGGAGGGGTGGGTGGCGGTCACGTGCCTGTGGTGACCGAGGCAGACACTCACTACCTAACCCTAGTGCTGGTGTGAGGATACTCATGGTGGCGGTGGGTTGAGGTGGTGGTGGATAGCTGGAAGGTTATGGTAGGGAGGTGGTGGTGAATAGCTGGAAGGTTGTGGTAGGGAGGTGGTGGATAGCTGGGTTATGTTAGGAAGGTGGTGGTGAATAACTGGAAGGCTGTGGTAGGGAGGTGGTGGTGAATAACTGGAAGGCTGTGGTAGGAAGGTGGTGGTGATAGCTGATGGTTGTGGTAGGGAAGTGGTGGTGGGTGGCGTCGTAATGGTATAGAGAATAACCTCGGTGGATAGGCACAAGGCAAAGGTGAAAAGGCATTGGGTTGGTGGTAAGACGAGAGAAAAAGAGAGAGAGAGAGAGAGAGAGAGAGAGAGAGAGAGAGAGAGAGAGAGAGAGAGAGAGAGAGAGAGAGAGAGAGAGGGTGGGGTGATGGTGGGGTACAGACACGCGTGTGGAGGTGAGTAGGAATGAGGAGAAAGAGGAGAAACAGGGTAGGGCGGCCCAGATGTTTACTTAATATACAGATTAATAAAAAACAAAGAACTGTAAAGATAAACAAAGACATATACACAACGACATAAACAATAAACAACAAAAAAGAGACCATATAATCAATAAAAGATTAAAGTAAACAAAAGAAATGATAAAATAAAATCAAGCAGATTAAAACAGAAAAAAGGAAGATTAAATTAGTAAAATAAAGCAGAAACATTATAAGAAAGACAAAAATAAACAAATGGGAAATTTAAAACAAAAGACCACAGAAAAACAACAACAAAAGACTAAGAATAAGAGAATCAAACAATAATGATAAGAAATAATAAAATACAAGATAATTAGATAAGAAACAATAAAGAAGTGATGAAGATGGAATAAGGGAAATGCAGAAGAAATCTAAAGCAAACGAAAAGAGCGAGAATAACAATAGAGAGAGAGAGAGAGAGAGAGAGAGAGAGAGAGAGAGAGAGAGAGAGAGAGAGAGAGAGAGAGAGAGAGAGAGTCGGGCTACAGAAGGCAAAAGGGCAAGGAAACCGGTCCTTCTCCGTTAGTGGTGTGTGTACTGCAAGGTTCATGTACGGCATAACTCAAAGAACACTGGGGAGCGTAGAACGAGACAGCACAGCATGAAGATAATGTAGCACAGTACAGTCCAGAACACAGCACGCCACAGCACAGTCCAGAACACAGCACGCCACAGCACAGCAAAACGCAACATATCACAACACAACGGTACAACACAGCCCAACACAGCTCTCTGAAGTCCACTGTATGATTCAACTGACTGTGGTCCACTGTATGGTTCAACTGATTGTGGTCCACTGTATGGTTCCGATTGTGGTCCACTGTATGGTTCAACTGACTGTGGTCCACTGTATGGTTCAACTGACTGTGGTCCACTGTATGGTTCAACTGATTGTGGTCCACTGTATGGTTCAACTGACTGTGGTCCACTGTATGGTTCAACTGACTGTGGTCCACTGTATGGTTCAACTGCCTGTGGTCCACTGTATGGTTCAACTGACTGTGGTCCACTGTATGGTTCAACTGACTGTGGTCTACTGTATGGTTCAACTGACTGTGGTCCACTGTATGGTTCAACTGACTGTGGTCCACTGTATGGTTCAAAGCAAGACTGTCAATACTTCGGTGTATTTCTGTATCTGTAAGTTAATGCCACCACTTTCTGCGGTCTTGTTTTTGTACCCTGAACATTAACTTGTACCAAAATCTGCACTAATTCTGGTGCTTCTGTTACGTCTATGTTGTTTCCATCATACACTTACCTCTGTACATGTGCTTGTACTTAACAGTGTATTAGTATTATGTTTTTGACAGTTTTTGATGATGTCACCACAGAGCGGGAGGAGCAGTGTGGCCCCACCCCCACTACAGTACTTAACCTTCCACTTGGGGAATTAGAAGAGGTTGAACGCAATGCCTACACTTCCTCCTTGTGTACGGAAAAAAACTCATTGGATTGGGATTACGATGACAGTCAAAATCTCGTCAAATTCATAATTTGTTCAGTAGTCACTCTGACCTTGCGGTGAGAATACATTCTTTTTCCTAACTGCACTTTAGATTAATTATATTATATGTATAATGGGTAATAAATACACACAAACTCCCTTCTTGGAATTAGTACCTAGAATTCATATTGTGTCTGAAACATTCGGTACCAGAGACGTGTAAGAATACGACTTGAAGACGTCCGTAACCGATGAGGGTGTGAGAGGCAGTCCACTCGCAAACGTCTTCCACACTACTATCACCTGGTCCTACAGCGAGGCACCGTGAGATACACCCAACAGCACCAACATCAGTGGCAGTGAAATGGCAGGGCAATAACAGCAGCTGTATCAATAACAAGCAATATCAACAACACTAACAGGATCAAACAACAGACAACAGAAACAGTACTGTTGACCTTCAACTGAGGTAAATGTTAACACTGGGCACTTTCTGATGAAGACAAAAAATAAACAGCACACACTTGATCAAGGCCATACTGTATACGCGTTGCTTCATCATCATCATCGCGCCAGAGCTTGAGTCTCAGAGCTGGAGGGTTGACAGTGACGACTACCATCACTACCTCACTCAACTACTGACTTCAACAGCGGGATTCCTTGAGGCCAGTTGTCGAAGGTGAACATTTCTATCATGGAAGGTTGAAGCCTGATATCATATTACAAATTATTAGTAACATGCGATATTACAACAATTAAAGAGTCCTCCCTAAAATCAAACAATGGGAAATATTAAAAAAAAATAAAACAATGGTGTGTGTGTGTGTGTGTTAGAATAATCAAGGTACCTCGCCACGTGTCATACGATGTGATGCTCTCAGGAAGTGTAATCAGAGAGAGAGAGAGAGAGAGAGATAACTAATAATTTTTTAAGAGTTGAACAATGGCAGGCAGTACAACATCCACTCTATCATGCTACCACAACCACGTCGACTCCCTCCACCTCCTGTCCCCACCATCACTCATCACAACCAGGACCACCTCTACCCCCTAGGACAACTACCCCACCCCCACCCACCCACCCACCCACCCACCCCCCCTACCATCATTATCAGCCTCAACCACGCCACCCTGCCAGTCATCACCGCCTGCAGGAGGAAAGGAGGGTGATGGGTGTGTATTGAGGCTCCTAACCACAACTACCACTATCCATCTACTACAACCACATCATCCTCAGTTCACCACCACAACAATCATCACCGCTACTGCTAACACTACCACCTCAGCAACCATCACGATCTACCACAACCAATATAAACATCTCCAACACAACCTCCACCACTACAGCAACAATTACTACCACCACCACCATCCCCCAGGTGCCTCGTCATCACCCCGCCGCCGCCAGCTCCACAGCTCAAGGGAGTGATGACGCAACACCTCACCCCCCATCCCCCACCAGTCTAACTCCACGTGGTTCACTAGCTGCTACCTACGCGCTACGCTGTCTCCCACTACACAGTACACTGTCCGACCGCCGCTCTACCATGCTTACTATTATGCTACACTGCAATGTCTGCCGCTGCACCACGCTACACTAACATAAAAACATAAGAAAATAAGGAGTCTGCAATAGGCCGGTTGGCCTGTGCATGGCAGCTCCTGTCGAGAGTTACTACCACTCTCTATCATCCATGAATCTATCTAGCCTCCTCTTGAAACTTTCCAGAGTTCCCGCACTTACTAAAAGTTGCTAAGCTTGTTCCACTCGTCCACCATCCTATTTGTGAACCAGTTTCTTCCTATCTCCCTCCTAAACCTAAACTTATCCAACTTAAATCCGTTGCTCCGAGTCCTATCCTGCTCGGATATTATAAAAACTTTATCTATATCTCCTTCGTTGATTCCTTTCCCCCACTTAAATACTTCTATCATATCTCCCCGCACTCTTCGTCTTTCTTGGGAATGCAAGTTTAGTTTCTTTAATCTATCCTGGTATGGAAGGTTTTTAAGTCCTGGAATCATTTTCGTCATTCTTCGCTGCACCGACTCCAGTGAATTGATATCCATGCTAGCGTCCAGCACTCACCACAAAGTTGCTAAGCTTGTTCCACTAGTCTACCACCCTATTTGTGGTAGACCTCCGTACTCTTATTACTTACATTTCTAGATATAAAACCCAATACTCTGTTTGCCTTATTTCAAACATTAACGCACTGTTTTCTAGGCCGTAGGTCGGGCTTACAAGTACCCCTAGGTCTCTTTCCCAAATTGACTTCTCTAGGTTGATGTTGTTAAGGCTGTATACATTGACAGTATTTGTTTTTCCAATATTAAGTACGCTGCACTTGCTGGTGCTGAATTTTATTTGCCACTTTTCTGACCACTCCTGTAGTTTATTTAAATCCTCCTGTAGTGCATTTGCATCCTGCCCTGAATTAATCTGCCGCCCTATTTTGGTGTCATACGCAAACTTGCTAATGTCACTGCTGATCCCAGTATCTAGATCGTTTATGTAGATTATGAACAAGAGTGGGCCCAGTACTGACCCCTGGGGACCCCACTGGTTACACGGCCCCACTCAGATTTAACACCATCTACGCTGACCCTCTGCGTTCTATCGGTGAGCCATGATTTTATCCAATTTAAAACTTTCCCCTCGATACCATGAGCCTTAACTTTTCTCAGAAGCCTCTGATGCGGTACTCTGACAGACGCTTTGCTAAAGTCTAAGTAAATAATATCGTAATTTACGTCATTATCTCCTACCCGGAAGGCATTACACCACAATACAGTATATTATGCAGCCACCCACAACACCACCGACTACATTACACCCACTCACTACACTACTGGACACTTCACACACACCGCAAGACACCCCCACACATCACACAGGACAACATTAAACCACCGCAATCCTCAACACACACACACACACACACACACACGACTGTCAGATAGCATGATACCGTCATGTGATTTTTGGGGCTGGCTATGTTGTTAAGAGGTGGTAAATGCTTGTGTGAGGCGACACGGGTAAACCAAATGGGTACTTGGGAACCTTGTTGTCGAAAGTGGCTGAGTACCGTGCGAAAACACGTTTGTGTCTACAACAGAGAGAGAGAGAGAGAGAGAGAGTGTGTGTGTGTGTGTGTGTGTGTGCATTCGTGAGCTCATTACTAGATCCGGGATCCATAACTGGTCTTCTTCCTCCATACACACACACTGACAACAACATTACCAGTCCTCACCGGTGTCCATGATGGCACAGTCTACACCCGGCTCTCAACGACGGTACAGTATATCTTTATGATCATTACTTACATTGGTACTAACGAGGCTGAACATTTCTCCCCCCTCCAACACACCCTCGCTGCCGTCGCCGTGTTGGATGTTACTGATAAAATCCACAACAAGTCTCTCTCTCTCTCTCTCTCTCTCTCTCTCTCTCTCACATATTGTTACTCATGACATTGTTGATCCTCTCATCAATGAAACAACACGTAAGGAGGACATACCTGTAGATGCTATCCTAGTTCTCTCCCTCCACACACACACACACACACACACACACACACACACACACACACACACACACACACACACACACACACACACACACACACACACACACACACACACACAACAAGAATAATTTCAGTAACAATAATAAACACGAGAGAGCACCACACGATACGGTAATATTGAGAGCAGGTTAGAGCGAGAGAAAGATTAGGGGGTGGGGATTAAGCGATACAAATTAAACCTAACAAGCATTATGACACCACTTCCTGACCCTTATACGGAAGTCCACCAGTGGGTCATTATTTTGTGTAACCCAATCCAATTTAAAGTACCGAATACGATGAATTAGCCCAGTGAGTAGTGTATGTTAAAGCATTCTGTTCGATGTCAACCCCTTGAGTACGATACCACCTGAGAGAGAGAGAGAGAGAGAGAGAGAGAGAGAGAGAGAGAGAGAGAGAGAGTGTGTGTGTGAAGCCGTAGTCTGTATACTATATTGAGTGAGTCTAAATATGATGTCATTTTACCAGGCGTGGGTATACAGTGCAGGATAGGATGTATAGTGCAGGATAGGATGTATAGTGCAGGTTAGGGTGTACAGTGCAGGATAGGATGTATAGTGCAGGATAGGATGTATAGTGCAGGTTAGGGTGTACAGTGCAGGATAGGATGTATAGTGCAGGATAGGATGTATAGTGCAGGTTAGGGTATACAGTGCAGGTTGGGGTATATAGTGCAGGTTGGGGTGTACAGTGCAGGTTGGGGTGTACAGTGCAGGTTGGGGTGTACAGTGTAGGCAGGGGTGTACAGTGTAGGCAGGGGTGTACAGTGTAGGTAGAAATGTACAGTGTTGGCAGGGGTGTACAGTACAGGCTGGGATGTACACTACAGGCTGGGATGTACAGTGCAAGGTGGGATGTACAGTGTAGGCAGGGGTGTACAGTGCGAGCAGGGATGTACAAGGAGTGCAACACTGTAAAAGCATATGTCAGCACATTCCTCTTTCCCAAGACTGCTGCCACCCTTTTGATTCCACACCAACATAATCTTCCCTCTTACGATATCTCCCCCATCCTCACTCCCCCCTTCTTCTCGCTTACCCCTTCTCCTCACTTCCCTCTTCTCCTCACTTCCCCATTCTCCTTGCTTCCCTCTACTCTTCCTTATTCTCCTTCCCCAACTTCACTCCCCCATCTCATTTCCCTTTCCTCCTCACTTCTTCACTCCTCCTCCTCACTTCCCCATCCTCCGCCTCCTCACTTCCTCCCTCTTCCACCTCCTCATTGCCCTCTCCTCTTCTCCAGTCCACTCCTCTCTGGTTCCTCCTGATTGTCAATATATCTAACCATTTAAAGTAAAAGTCAGGCTTATAGCGAGAAAATCTAATTTCATTACCGCGAATTTCAAACCAAACTTCATCGACCACCCAAACCAAACCTAACCTAGCCTAGCCTAACCTAGCCTAACCTAACCTAGCCTAGCCTAACCTAACCTAACCTAACCTAACCTAACCTAACCTAACCTAACCTAATCCCCCAAATAGCGTTAAGGTGGTTAATCTTTATGTGAAAAAAGCTGGAGTGTTGATTCTTCAGGTGATTCAAGACCTCAAATATGTTATCATATTTGTTTTTGTTTGCTTTACATCCCAGAGTTTCGCTGTCAGTTAACCTCACAACGTCACCAGAGGAATACGGCCAACACATAATAAATACACGAGTACCGCATCAGAGGCTTCTGAGAAAAATTAAGGCTCATGGTACCAAGGGGAAAGTTTTAAATTGCATAAAATCATGGCTCACCGATAGAACGCAGAGGGTCAGCGTAGATGGTGTTAAATCAGAGTGGGGCCGTGTAACCAGTGGGGTTCCCCAGGGGTCAGTACTAGGCCCACTCATGTTCATAATCTACATAAACGATCTAGATACTGGGATCAGCAGTGACATAAGCAAATTTGCGTATGACACCAAAATAGGGCGGCAGATTAATTCAGGGCAGGATGCAAATGCATTACAGGAGGATCTAAATAAACTGCAGGAGTGGTCTGAAAAATGGCAAATGAAATTCAACACCAGCAAGTGCAGCGTACTAAATATTGGAAGAACAAATGCTGATAATGTATACAGCCTTAACAACATCAACCTAGAGAAGTCGACTTGTGAAAGAGACCTAGGGGTACTTGTAAGCCCGGGCCTACGGCCTAGAAAACAGTGCGTTAATGTTCGAAATAAGGCAAACAAAGTATTGGGTTTTATATCTAGAAGTGTAAGTAACAAGAGTGCAGAGGTCTTATTGCAACTATATCTTGCGCTAGTCAAGCCGCACCTCGATTATGCGGTTCAGTTCAGGTGCCCCTATTACAGAATGGATATAAATTCACTAGAATCGGTGCAGTGAAGAATGACAAAAATGATTCCGGGACTTAGAAACCTTCCATATCAGGATAGGTTAAAGAAACTTAACTTGCATTCCCTAGAAAGACGAAGAGTGCGGGGAGATATGATAGAAGTATTTAAGTGGGTGAAAGGGATCAATAAAGGAGATATAGATAAAGTTCTTATAATATCCGAGCAGGATAGGACTCGGAGCAACGGATTCAAGTTGCATAAGTTTAGGTTTAGGAGGGAGATAGGAAGAAACTGGTTCACAAATAGGGTGGTGGACGAGTGGAACAAGCTTAGCAACTTTGTAGTAAGTGCTGGAACTCTGGAAAGTTTCAAAAGGAGGCTAGATAGATTCATGGATGATAGAGTGGTAGTAACTCTCGACAGGAGCTGCCATGCACAGGCCAACCGGCCTATTGCAGACTCCTTATTTTCTTATGTTCTTATGTTCTTATCTACCTATATATGAGTCACACAGGTAAAGAGGACTGGGATTTTATAATTTATTAACTCAAAATACAGCTTCAGTATCCAGGGATTGTGTAACTATATATATTCCCACCTTTTTTATTATCTCTATTAATTACTATTAGTAAATAACAGAGGAGTTTAACATTACACAAACAACACTCCCACCTCATTACTACCTGGATTAAATTATCAGGAGCAGGTAAGACGAGGGGGTCCAGGTAACACGACCTGGCCGACGCGTGGTGACTCAGGTAGTCTTACGCTCCACTAATCTGTGCTGTCAGACGATACTCTTTCGACTTGATTGACAAGTTTACCTTTATTTGTTTACATTAATTCATAACTCTATAATAATTGTTAGTGAAGATGTTTTACTTTGTTTATATATAACTTTATAAAGCCACGAGGGATGGCAATATATGTGTCATGTATTTTAATGAAAATAGTAAATAATTTGTGTATAATGTGACACAATAAGACATCAGCTATTACCCGCCTGGACGACGGTAGAGTGCAAAAGTAGCTACTTTACAGTCACCTAACGAATAGTAAACGTAACGCCGGCGGTCAACTCAAAAGGTATAAGGATAGTCTTAAGACAAACCTGAAAAAGTGCCAAATCGACCCCCTCACCTGGGAGACGATTACTGCACACCGTAACGCAAGAAAGCGTCAAAACTTTCGAATTAGCTCGACTGCCAGCCGAGGCACACAAGCCCCAACGCCGGAAAGACGCTGCCGCCGCCCCTCCCGCACTAGATGTAGCCCTCCACATGTGTAACATCTGTGACCGACCCTGCCGGTTCCGTATCGGCCTCTTTAGTCACCTTAAAACTCACCAACGAAGGTAACATCCTTGATAACTCATAGCATTGTCTCGTAGCTGGATGATCGTCATACTTGATTCCGAGTGACAGCAAAGTAGTAGGAGTAGTAGTAGTGTGTGTGTGTGTGTGTGTGTGTGTGTGTGTGTGTGTGTGTGTGTGTGTGTGTGTGTGTGTGTGTGTGTGTGTGTGTGTGTGTGTACCAAAACAACGATTATTCAGAAATAGCTTTAGAGGTAAACTTTTTTTTAGATACAACCTACGCAACGGTTATGTGGACAATAGAACGTTAAGGGGAATAAACTGAGAGAAGAGGGACTGGTCAGACCAAGTGAGAAGCTCCTCAAGCGCCTCGTGTCTCTGGAGAATCTGGGACGGAAGAGAGAGGGGGGGGGTGGTCAAGCCTGATGCTAAAATTTGTGCTGTACCTAACAAGTAAAAGCTGCCACCAAACGCTAAAATAAGACCAAGAGACAGTGATACCCTGAAGTGTGTATGTGTGAAGGGGAGGGAGGGAATGAGTGATACAAGGGAGAGGGAAAACAAGACAATGTAGAGGAAATAGCGAGGGGGAAGGGTAAAGGAGAGGGGAGGAAGGGGGACGAGTAAGGAGAGATTCTGGCTGCCAACATCACTTTTTTCCCCATCATGTCATCGTGTTTCCTCTCTCCGTCTTTCTTTCTCCCTTTTTCACTCTTCATCTCCCTTTCTCCTTCACTCTCTCTCTCTTACAGCTGATGCAAATACAGGACAGGAAATGGGTCAGGCCAGCCGTCCTCCGTGTGTCCTGTTTAGTGGCGGGTGCTGGCCACGTCCCGCTTGCCTGGGGTCGACAGAGGTCACACAAAGTCACGTGAAGTGTGCCTTGTGGGGGCCTCAAGCTGCACCACTACGACATAGTTGTGGGGGCCTCAAGCTGCACCACTACGACACGTTGTGGGGCCTCAGCTGCACACCACTACGACATAGTTGTGGGGGCCTCAAGCTGCACCACTACGACACAGTTGTGGGGGCCTCAAGCTGCACCACTACGACACAGTTGTGGGGGCCTCAGCTGCACCACTACTACACAGTTGTGGGGCCTCAAGCTGAACCACTACAGCTGTTGTGGGGGCCTCAAGCTGCACCACTACGACACAGTTGTGGGGCCTCAAGCTGCACCACTACGACACAGTTGTGGGGGCCTCCAAGCTGCACCACTACGACACAGTTGTGAGGCCTCAAGCTGCACCACTACGACACAGTTGTGGGGCCTCAAGCTGCACCACTACGACACAGTAGTATAAGGGGTAGTATAAAGGGGTAGTATAAGGGGAGTAGTAGGGGTAGTATAAGGGGTAGTATAAGGGGTAGTAAGGGGTAGTATAAGGGGTAGTATAGGGGGTAGTATAGGGGGTAGTATAAGGGGTAGTATAAGGGGGTAGTATAGGGTTTGAGTGAGGTGTGTGAAGGGTATGAGAGGGTAGTGTGTGATGAAATGTAAAGTGTGAGGGCTTAATGTGAGTGGCGTAGTGTGAGGGTTATTATGAGGTGTGAGGGAAGGAGTGATGAGGGTGAGAAGTGTGAGGGGTTAATGTAAGTGGCGTAGTGTGAGGGTTGTTGAGGTGTGAGGAGGTGAGAAGTGTGAGGGTTAATGTAAGTGGCGTAGTGTGAGGGTTATTATGAGGTGTGAGGGAAGGAGTGAGAAGTGTGAGGGGTTAATGTAAGTGGCGTAGTGTGAGGGTTGTTATGAGGTGTGAGGGAAGGAGTGAGAAGTGTGAGGGGTTAATGTAAGTGGCGTAGTGTGAGGGTTATTATGAGGTGTGAGGGAAGGAGGGTAGTGAGAAGTGTGAGGGGTTAATTAATTTGGCTAGACATAATGACATAAGGAATAACAAGCAAATTGATTATAAAAATGTGAATATTTCCCACCGACATATTTATTAGGGAACTGAGAGACGATTATAATGGAGGTTTAATTTAGTTTCAACAACACGCACGTATATTGTCTGTCTGTCTGTCTCACATACATTCATACATACATACATACATACATACATACATACATACATACATACGCCCAGCCTCTCTCTCTATCTGTTTTGGTCACACACACACACACACACACACACACACACACACACACACACACACACACACACACACACAAAAGTACAATTATCAATGTACACACAGAAACAAGTCACGCTATAACCTTGGAAATGGGGGCTAGTGGTGGGGTGGGTGGTGGGGTGGTGGGGATAGTGTGGTAGTGGTGGGGTGGTGGGGGTAGTGGTGGGGTGGTGGGGGTAGTGGTGGGGTGGTGGGAGTAGTGGTGGTGTGGTGGGGTGGTGGGGTGGTGGTGGGGGTGGTGGGGGTGAGTGGTGATTGGGGTGAGTGGGAGTAGTGGTGGAAGTAATGGTGGTGGGGGTAGTGGTGGGAGATGGGAAGTAGTGGGAGGATGGTGGTGGTGGCAGGGAGGGTAGTGGTGTCAGTGGTGGTGGCGGGGGGTAGTGGTGGCAGGGGGTAGTGGTGGGAGGGAGGTGGTGGTGGCAGGGGTAGTGGTGGGGGCAGGAAGGCAGGGGTGGGAGGAGGGTAGTGGTGGTGGTAGGAGGGCAGTGGGGGTGGTAGGAGGGTAGTGGTGGTAGGAGAATAGTGGTGGGAGGAGTAGTGGTGGTGGGAGAATAGTGGTAGGAGGGTGGGGAGTGGTAGGATGGTAGTGGGGTGTTGGGAGGGTAGTGGTGGTGGAGAATAGTGATGGAGGAGGGTAGTGGGGTGGTGGGATGGTAGTGGGGGTGGTAGGATGGTGGGGGTGGTAGGATGGTAGTGGGGGTGGTAGGATGGTAGTGGTGGTAGGAGAATAGTGATGGGAGGGTAGTGGGGTGGTAGGATGGTAGTGGGGGTGGTGGAGGGTAGTGGTGGTAGGAGAATAGTGATGGGAGGGTAGTGGGGGTGGTAGGATGAGTGGGGGTGGGAGGATGGTAATGGTGGTGGAAGATATCAAATTATCACGCCTGTTTTAATGTTTCTTTTATCTCCAGTTAGGTCGATGAGCTGCACTTGTGTTGACATTATTAATGACGTTTGACATTTCAATAAACCATTTAATTTGATCTGGTCCGGAACTCAGGAAATTGAATACTGTATTTGTCCATGTATACGTAATTATCATATAAATAAACCAAACAGACAGACAGACAGACAGACAGACAGACAGACAGACAGAGACAGACAGACAGACAGACAGACAGACAAGTTAGATACAGACAAGACATAAATTGTCATATAAACAAGAGCAAATAAATTTCTATATTATATTCCTTGATAGAGGAACCGAAATACACACACCACTTACCAACCCCCCACACCTCCTACCAACCCACATCCCCACAACCCAACCTACCCACACCCACATATTCCACCACACCCACTACACCCACTAACAGGCAAGGACAGCGAAGCCTCATAACTTCAGGTGTGTGTGTGGTCTTAGAGCCGAGATGAAGTAAAAGTTCAAGGCAGGAGTCAGCGACGAGTCTACTGCCTTGTTGTGGGTCGTTTTATTTTATACTGGGCGGCGTATAAAAGGCACCGTAGACAGACAGACAGACAGACAGACAGACAGACAGACAGACAGACAGACAGACTGATAGATAATGAGTGAGGGACTGAGATGTAACCAAAAATCACTCCCTTTACTCTACGACATCATCAACAGTCCCTTCTTCACCCTCAGATGACAAGGAGGAAATATACACAAATATCCCATAACAAAACGAAACATAACGAGTGTGTAATTTCTCTTTGCCGTAAAATGTTTTAAAGTTGACAAAGTATCAAACATTTCATTCTAGCAGATGATAATTATTTTTTAACTTGCAACTGTGACCTTTAATACTGCCTAGGAGGTGAGTGGTGGGGGTGGTGGGGAGGGTTAGTGGTGGTGGAGGAGAGTAGTAGTAGTAGTAGTAGTAGTAGTAGTGGAGGTGCTCAAGACTTGGTACTATCACCTAAACAACGTTGCCTCACCACCTGACGCCACAATCCCGCTATGTCAGTCTCACTCAGCACCACTAAGCTATCCTCAACTCCACTAAGCTATCCTCAACACCACTAAACTATCCTCAACACCACTTAGCTATCCTCAACACCACTAAGCTATCCTCAACACCACTAAACTATCCTCAACACCACTAAGCTATCCTCAACACCACTAAGCTATCCTCAACACCAGCTATCCTCAACACCACCTCTCAGCTATCCTCAACACCACCTCTCAGCTATCCTCAACACCATCCAGCTATCCTCGACACCACCATCCAGCTATCCTCGACACCACCTCTCAGCTATCCTCATCACCATTCAACTATCCTCAACATCTCCCAGTTACCCTCAGCCTACGAGAGAGAGAGAGAGAGAGAGAGAGAGAGAGAGCAACACACAGGTTAAAGATGTGGGGTCGTGTTGTTATGTGAGGGAGCAAGGCTATAATAACCCACCAGCCTGCTGCCTCGTGTCCCTCTCTGCACCACAACATGTCAGAGTGGAAGAGTTCCCAAGAAATGAAAATATCCATCATCTACTATGGAAGGAAGGATGAATAGCCAACACCGCCACGGAAATATAACAGCCTCTTTGCTCTAAGGAAATACAGTGTCATACCGTTGATTCCACCTCCTTGATGTTATAACACACACACACACACACACACACACACACACACACACACACACACACACACACACAAGTCAAGTGGTATAATATGGAGACAGTATGTGTAGTAGGTCTGTCTATATCGTAACAGCTCGTGTATAAGTCAATCAAGTAATTTGTCATGTACAATACGTAAGTTAATAATGCATCACCTTCATGACACCATCTAAAGTTGACCAATTCTCTACTCGTTTGTGTATACCACCTGAGGTTAAATCCTTTACCTAGTCACTCCAAAAAATTATCTATACAATATTGTGTTGAGAAAATATGACACAACGGACGATGGATTTTGACAACCCTTCCGAGACAACAGGAGTCGCAGTGTTCATTCTGAAATTCATAGACCTCCCCCCCCAGTACAGATATGTAGTTTTTTGCGGGACTGTGTAAGTCTCTCATACGCAGGTTGATATGTCACTCAAACTCTATTCGAAATCACCTGGAGAAGCACCGATTGATCAATGATTCCCAGCATGGCTTCACAAGCGGACGTTCTTGTCTAACTAATCTATTAACATTCTTTTCATCAGTTTTCGAATCGGTGGACGAGGGGCACAATTATGATGTGGTATATCTCGACTTTAGCAAAGCCTTCGACAGTCCCCACGAAAGACTAATTAGAAAGGTAGAAGCTCATGGCATCAAAGGTAACATCCTTAAATGGATTAGGGCGTGGTTACAGGACAGGAAACAGCGAGTGAGCATTAACGGCACTAAGTCCCATTGGAACAACGTCACAAGTGGAGTTCCCCAAGGCTCAGTACTTGGACCATTATTATTCATTATATACATAAACGACATAGATATCGGCATTGACAGCAACATAAGTAAATTTGCTGATGACACTAAAATAGGACATGTTATCAAATCTGACGAGGACCCGGCAGGAAGATCTAAACAAATTTTTCGAATGGTCTGAAAAATGGCAGATGAAATTCAACGTCGACAAATGTAAAGTACTCAGTATAGGAGATGTAAACAGGGAAGCCAGATACCAGATGAACAACGATGCCATAGAGAAATCCGACTGCGAGAGAGATTTAGGAGTAATGATAAGTAGGCCTTTGTTTACAAGGGGTGTGTCGATCATGGATTTTTCTAAGGCATTCGATTAAAGTTCCACACGCATGGTTTGCCTCAAAGACCCAGGCCCATGACAACACAAGCAATATACCGGGGTGGATTACCAACTGGCTCAAGGAAAGGTATCAGTAGTTCTCAACAGAGTACCACAAGTATCTCCCCGGGACCCACCCCGTATGTGATCCACCTGACTAATATACATGAAAATATATTGAGCAACATAATCAAATTTGCGGTCGGAAATAATTTAATATACAAAATGTAAGACTTCATGTAAGATACACTGACCCAGATCACAGCAGGTCTAATGTTAACACTCTCTTAGCGTCTGTACATGAAGAAAATGAGCCAGGTGTAGGAGAGACCATGCAGTGAGTGGCAACAGCTACAATAAAAACAACTAAACTCTGGGAATCATAATTATCAATAGAAAATGTGCAGCACAGAACTGACAAGACAGGACAGACGGACCTCATACAAAATCATGAAAGTGACGTCAAACGCTACAAACACAGGGGGTCATTGTCTCAAGCTCGTCAGGTCGTCAAACAGAACGAATATAAGGATATGTTTCTTCACGTTGAGGATGGTCGACCTAGGGAACAGTCTACCAGTTGGAGGTGGACACAAAGCACAGTAAACACTGGCCTTCTCAAACAGACAGACTGACACAGACAAAACTAACAATGCACGGATGCCATTGAGCCCCCCCCTACCCTCGCCCTCCCTCTCGTCGGCGGGGGGTAATTACAAAAGTGTTATATGGTCATATCCTGTCGGCTTTGACATGTCTGCCTGTCTGTCTGTCTGTCTCTCAGTACTCGTACGCTCTCTCTCACGCACGCACACAAATAATAGCTTGGCCCTAACCCAACATTACGGCGGATGGAATAAATAAATAAACAAATAAAAGAAATGTATACCAAACAGACAATAACAACAACAAGGGAACTGAGAGACGAGACTGCTGCTGTGGTTGGCTGTACAGGAAGGTGAAGCGCTGTTTTGTGTGCTGTGACGTGAGAGAATTTCCGGCTGCAGGGGATAGTGACGAGTGACTAATAGTTTGTTCGACTCCAACCTTTCGCTCACCTGTACATTTAGAATGACGTTTACATGATGATACTCTTATGACCTTAATGTACGCACATACATACATACGTACGCACATAACAATAACAATAACAATAACAATAATAATAATAATAATAATAATAATTATAATAATAATAATAATAATAATAATAATAATAATAATAATAATAATAATAATAATGATAATAATAATAATAATAATGGTTGCCTCTCGTGTAAAGAGGATGGCCGGCCCAAGGGCCACCTAGGCGTGAATTTGTTTAAGGTGTAGAAGCTGTCGCCAACACAACAACCACACTCAAAGTTAACGAGCTGCATGACCCAGTGTCAAGGAATAGTCCGAGAAGACCGGACAACTCGCCAACTGCACTGGCTAACCATTACCCTGGAATACGATCCGCAAATCGATCAACATCCAGGTCCATAATCACAGCTGGGTAGACAGAGGCAAATGTCGTAAAGAAACCTGCCCATAGTTTCACCCAGCCCGGGGATCGAACTCGGGTCCGCTCACATACATACATACATACATACATACATACATACATACATACATACATACATGCAGTACAATGGTCACCGGCAGGAAACCTTAGTTAATACCAGTAGCACGCTTACTGACACGACTCTCCCGGCACGTACACATACACGACCCTCCAGGCACGTACACGACTCTCCCGGCATGTACACACACGATCTTCCCGGTACGTACACGTACATAACCCCCAAAACATACGTACATACACAACGCATCCAATACGTACATACTGACACCTGTGTGCCTCTCAGACTAGCGCAAGTACAGGTGAGGTTGAGGAAGTGACGGAGATTTTAGTGTCGCAAAAATTTCTCCTGGTCAGTGGAAAGTGACCAAGAGAGTTGAGACAAGACAGGTGGTAATGAGCCAGGTAAACACATCAAGTCTTTTTCAAGTCTGGAGGACGACTGTAACGAAGAGGAGGAGGAGGAGGAGGACAAGGTAAGGTGAACTTTGATCAAGGTAAGAAATCTACATCACCCGAAGAATATCCACCCCAGCTTATTTCACCTAAACATTAACCACCCTAATGCCAACCTAATCTACCTAACTTAATCCCCGAAATAGCGTTAAGGGTGGTTAATCTTTAGGTGAAATAAACTTCAAGGAAGACGAATATTATATTTCCAGGAGTGTTTTACAAGAATATTCCTAGTTATATATTACTGATAGAATATAAACAGTTAATATAGTATGGTAGTTATTAATGAATCTTACTTCCCTGAAAAAAACAAATTGTATAGACATATTAAACAAGGAGATGTTCACTTACCAAATTACATTAATCAACTGAACAAGATATTAAGCAAAAAACAATATGGGAAAAGTAAATTGAATATACAAAGTTAAAGAGGCTGGGAAAGTTAACACAAATACAAAAAAAATTATATATATAGGCCTATATATATTTTTTTACGTTAGGATGTTTTGTTAATCTTTTGGTGACATAAGCAGGGTGGATGTTCTTCAGGTGATCGAAATGTATCAAACATTAGACTGAACCACTACAATCCACTACAGTCAGATTCAGGACAGTTTATTGATACCAATGAGGAGCCGAACAGTGTTTAGATGAGGCTTAACGAGCATAACATGATGACTAACACCCAACGTGGATTTAATTGCGGAAATTCAAACTTGATAAATTCACATTAAAAAATTCTACCGTTTTAGAAGTAGTCGGCAATACTGTACTAATGGTTATGGTATTATTAACGTCGACTTTAGTAATACGTTTGATTGAGTCTGATAAGAGAGATTATTAATAAGGTAAGTAGATAAACACGACACAAGGAATACATTCTAAACTGGATTAGGTCAAACAATAAGTTGGTCAATGGACAGGAAACAAGGGGGTCAGCGTTGCAAATAAATGTTCCGGCGACACAAACTGGCGTATAATTAATTCAGATGAAGACTTGAGAGATTACAGCAATACCGAAGTAAAAGGAACCGAAATAAATAATTATTGAACCAAAAAAATGACATACGAGTGTAAGTACTGAGGAACTATCAGTCAATAATGAAGACATACAGATATAGAGGATGATTTGGACCTAATGATGAGTAGACCTAAAACCAAGGTAATGATGTACCGGGTATTAATAACGAAGTATGGCTGATAAGAGTACTAGGTGTTATCTACGGATGATAAGGTACTAGGTTTTATCTAAGGGGGATAAACTAGGCTTTATATGGTACTAAGCTTTATCTAAGGTTGATAGAGTACAAGGCTTTATCTAAGGTTGATATAGTACTAGGCTTTATCTAAGGTTGATAGTGTACTTTATCTAAGGTTGATAGAGTACAAAGCTTTATCTACGAGCGTCAGTGAGTCAGACTGAGTCTATACGGTACACAGTCAACCTCAGAAGGTGGTATATCCAATGTTCTAAATTTGTTTGTGTCGTAATAGAGTAACTCTGCAAGTATACAGGACAGGTATTATGCACCAGATAATATTCGTCACCATCAAATAACCATCAGGATGAGAACATGAAAATGAATCTCAAAAATTATCCTCAAACCTTAAAATCTTCGTTAATATCTTACTTATGTTTTGTCAACGGCAAGTTTGTGTTCTTTTCCTTCTCTCGTGTGGTAAGTGACCACGTGACCGTCGATTTTTTTTTTCTTGGGTAAGCTATATGAAGAGAATTTTACTAAGACCTGTCGAGGCCTGACCAAGAGGTGTGCTACTGTGCGTGCCCGAGGGGAGTGAGACCTCCTGCCCGAGCGGGCGTCACTGCCGGTGTCAGAGAACACTGTAAAACAGTACCATAAATTTTACAGTGGAATATTGGCAGCCCAGTTGCCAATGTTCCACCGTAAAATTTACAGTGCCAAAATTACGGCGTCCGTAAATGGCATAGCAGACGACGACGGTGTCATTGTAAAACGCGGAACTAACAGAAAAGCACTGTAAAACAAAATACGGCAGCCAACCGTAGATTTTTTTTACAGTGAACCACTGTATTATTCACGTTAATTTTTTTTACAGTGAACCTTGTCAATATTAAATACTACTGTTGTTGTGATTATTGTTATCCATTGTTCCTAGCTCCTGCTTCATGCCTCTAGTGTTTGCTGCTACACTACTGCTGCCGCCTCAGTTCCTACCGGCTATTGCTACTGCGTGTGGCTGCTTCCTACTTCTGCACAGTGCCGTAGTGGAATATAAACTACGGTTTCCTCTGATGATTCCCACAGACTCGACACTATGGTGATAACTGGTCAGGTTTACAGGGACCAGTGGAGGGAGGGAGAGAGAGTCGCTCTGGCAGTACCAGTAAACTTTAGGTAGCAAGGCCAGGCACCGCCATGCTCCCTGCTAACCTTACAGTCTCATCTCACTAGTAACCACGATCCCTGACTCCTCCCTCCCTCACTCCACGCTTGTAGTTGTCTCGTTAAAAAATAGAAAGAGAGAGAGAGAGAGAGAGGTAAAAAGAGAAGCAGTGACCCCAGTAGAGTAATGCAGTTTGAGGCGGATTATGATACACTAAAGTTAGGGAAGGGCCAGTGGACCAGGGGACTGAGGTGAACCATGGGGACTAGGTGGACCAGGGGACTGAGGTGAACCATGGGGACTAGGTGGACCAGGGGACTGAGGTGAACCATGGGGACTAGGTGGACCAGGGGACTGAGGTGAACCATGGGGACTAGGTGGACCAGGGGAGGAGCATCCCGCAATATACGACACACTTAAAACGATATATATACAGCGTCTCAATAAGTCCCAGCTCCCAATTATCACAGAAGACGCAAATAGTAATAGTAAAACTATACACCCAACAGGTGTGAAACTCAGCTAAGAATACCCAGACCTGAGATTGTGACATCAGGTGCACGTGGATGACATACATCACTGTTGTGGCTGCAAACTATTCCTCCACCTTAACTGCTCCACAAAAAATGGTCGATTTGTTCTATAAACACTAATGATGGATTTAGCCCGTTTATTATAATCTTCACGTGCTCCATCCAGTAAGAACCAGAGCAAAACAAAACCTACCTTCATACAGCTGATCTAAAGTAAACAAAAACTTGAACTACTCTCCCTGTCTCGGGGAACTCCCCCTCCCTTTCCCCCTCACGTTTTCAAAGAGGGCTGGGGGGACACCACGGACTCTCTGAGTCTTACGTTATAAGTGCCCCCAAACAAGGAATACAAGACCGTAACCCAGCTCACTTAAACAATAACAAAGATGGCTGCCAGTAAGGCTATCGTAACTAGATTATTTCTTACATCTCAAATTTAAGGGATAAAACCCGGGTTCGGGTCTCAAGCTCTAGTGACTGTTTCACATTGATATGTTACTGTATAGTTTCAGGATAGTGGTAGAGGCTAAGGCGCACCACCACAACACTGTCAGCATGAGCAATCATCAGCGTCTGGCAGTCCTCTCCACATCAGGAAGACAAGCTTATACCCCACCAGTGTTGTCTGCGAAATAACATTAAGCTGAGGCTATGTTTACCATTCTAACTGAGGCGATGACACATAATGCTTGAAACAGTCGACAAACACAAGTACACATTCAAGAAACAACATAACACAGTGGTTATTACCGGAAGACTCGAGACGTGATACCTAAATGACATTTTACCTGGATGTTAGTGTCACCTTCACCGCTGCCAACAAATTACCTGCAAAGTCTTCTTCCTAGTTTCCCAAGTAAAGAACATATCACATCCACCAACACGTCTTAAATCACAGAGACAAGGGCAAAGAATACAGTTATGTGCAGGAAATGATAATGACTTAATAAAGCTGTACTAGATAGATGTGTTACTTCCAAAGGGGACTTGATAAACACTATAGCGAGGCCCTCACGGTGTATTATAAGTCTCGAGAACATGAAACAGTGGTCAGGGTGAGAGCAAGATAGTTTCCTCTTATTAGTCTTATTATACTCCTTTTAATTCAATTGTTCATAAAACAGACTTCACACCGAGTTCACCCTTACACCCAGCCTCAAGTCAGTATTACACTCAACACTAACAAACTAGCTACACGAGTCAATGTTTACAATGTATCATCTTACTTGGTCGACTTTTCAGGCTTGGGAGGATGTTCGCTGCCCGTGAGTTGTGTCATGCTGCTTACTAACACATTTTGACCTTATCTATCTACAGCAAAAACTGGTAGGCCTACACTTCCTGGTAGTGTTAGTTCTTACTGAACATTATTACACCTACAGCGACAACATGAATCTCAAGGTGAATCACTGTACAAACTGACGAATAATCTTACCCGTTTTACTGTTTTAATAAGAGCTTGATATTCTTAGGACTCAATACATAAGGACCACAAGACTCAGGAGGTGTGAAGTTTCGACACGGTAAAACAGTGAGACGAATTATTAAAAAAAATACATAAAATTCAAGCCACGTTTAGATGTTATCAACACGAGTCAAACACAAGCCAGTGTATGTAAGAGGTAGTGTGTTTGGGGTGACCTGAGTACCACCACACACACACACACACGACCAACGAGGTACTGTAGGCAAAACTTAACTCTGACAACAAGATTACAACTTTGTCTTGACTGGAGAAACAACCTAATTCGATCTGGTCTTGTCAATAATAGATGAAAAACGGTATACTTCCATGATATCCTTGGTCGAATAAACTATGGGCACGTCTGTCTCTCACGGCTGTTGCCTCTGTCTAACCAGTAGTAACTGTGGTCCTGGTTGCCTAAGAACAATGATTCCAAAACTTATGTTTCTACCACCCACAGAGGACTGCCAGGCGGACACTTCACATAAACTCCACTGCACATATGAATCACAGACGCCAACGCTGACGCAATCATGTCAGTATACGGAACCGAACAAATGTTATCCGAGTCTAATGATTTGTCTGTGTGGTTGGCAAGTTGTCCGATGTTCCTGGGTTCTACCTCAGCACCAGGAAACAGCTCGCAACCTAAGAGTGTAGCCAATTATTGTACCTCTAAGTTAGGTTTTACACTAGATTTTCAGATTTACACCTTGAACATATTCCCACCTCGGTGACCTTAAAGTCGCCTATCCTCATACATCACAAAATACCATAACAAACCAATTAAATGCAGTTAAGTACCAATCGAGGTAAGTGACACAGGCATGACTACCCGTTGGGGACAGTGTGTATACAGCAGCCTTCGGTCCACAAGGAGGCAACATGACTGGCACTGCTCATTACCCTAACTTTGAAAACTTAAGGTACCCATACACAACTGGGTGAACTGTGAGTGCCCCGAGATCTAACCAACGACTCTCAGAACAGGAAGTGAACGTTGTATCCACTCAGCCATAAAATATAATTAATTAAAATCAAATCTAACATCACTATAAATACAATAAGACGATTAATAGGTTAAAAACTGAAGTATATTGACGAGACCTTTCGGGAGTAGCGAGCCGTGACGGAAGCTTACAGTACAGCCGGGTTCTTATGTCCACCTGACCTTTGTTTCTTATGTGAGGCCACTGTGTCATTGCCTCCCTCCTTCGGCCTCACACCACCCCTAACACGCACGCACGCACTCACGCACGTTATCAAGTATACACCAACTTTAACAAATACTTCAACAGTGCCAAATTATGTCAAAGTTATCACATGTATAAACCTATCAATACATTAACGTTATTTGTTATCAAGTCAAACACATCAGTAATATTAACAACAATAATAATAATAATAATAATAATAATAATAATAATAATAATAATAATAATAATAATAATAATAATAATAATAATAAAGACCAGTCAAAAATACCCCCCGAAATTAACACAGTTGGCAACGCTCCACCCGTGCCGTGATGTTAACTCAACACAAAGATTACACAAAAATCCTACATATTCGTGTCGTCGTATAAGTGTAACCCAGTTATCCATTTACTCACCTATACTGGCAGGCAAGAATGCAGGATGACCTAAAATGGAACAAGCACGTGATGACAGCTGAATTACGGGGAATATTTTTAGGGAAATGTGAATAATGGTGGAAGAACTACACCTTTTGAATACGATGACCTGTTCCTTGTGCATTTTAGTAATTTATTGTCTATTGAGAAGTATTTATTATCACCTGTCGTGTTACTCAGTTAAGAGGCGACAATACGGGTGTTCAGTACTCAGATGCATCCTAAAGTACATGATTTCTAGCTAATGTTTAGGGTCTGTACATAAAAACCTTTCATCATCAATTATTAACATATTTCAGTGATTGGTTCATGTAGTGAGGAGACAAAACAGAGATGAAAGTTAATTATATAAGTTCTCTGTAGACTTCTTATTCTTGCTGAGAGAGGGAGGGAATCACATCAGCTTCCCCCAGAGGAGAGGGAGGTGAGGCTATGGCCCAAATGGTGTGGTGAGGAGTGACCGCAGACGGGATAATGAGGCAGAGGGGAGAGAGAGAGAGAGAGAGAGAGAGAGAGAGAGAGAGAGAGAGAGAGAGATAGAGAGAGAGAGAGAGAGAGAGAGAGAGAGAGAGAGAGAGAGAGAGAGAGAGAGAGAGGATAATGACTGGGAGGAAGGAAGGGGGAGAATAACTAGGAGAGAAACACCAGTAACATTATAGGGACTCAGAGAGCAGCCACATGTTGCATTATTTGTGTATTGGTGTCTGTGTCTTACCATTCACCTCTAAGCTCACTCCCGACATGACATATCACATTACCACTGGGGAATTCTTGAATGACAAAATCAGAAACACCATTTTGCCTTTAACCCACTTTATTATAACAAATATTATAAATGGCAATATTCCAAATAAAAGCAAAGAGTCTCTACCTGGCTACTGAAGACCTACTTATATTGACTTATCTATAACGTTGCCAAGTTGTCTTAACACCAATGTCTTATTCTGGGAGACACCAGTATCCACATTTAACACGTGTAGTGTTCCTAAGGAGGCTTGCTACTACCCAAGACTGACACCCAAATTATATTACTCAAGCCACTAGTGCTCCTGGCCTGGTTGGGAGGCCTACCAAGGCATGTGGACAGGCCTCCTGGTATTTGAGTATTCTGAGATGTTCGTGGGAGTGTTGGACGAAAGGACGTGTTTATATGACTTGTCTGGCTTAACTATGGCTATTTCTCTCTCTTGTCAAGTCCTCATTGGTTATTTAGCCTATACCAAGTGTCATGAGACAGTCAAACTCTGAGAACAATGAAAAATTATTATAAAGTAACCACACCCACGTATCCAGGTGAGCCCATACAAGTAGAGGTGGTACTGGGTGGTGAGAGGTAGGTGTCTTGTGGCAACCGGGCGGTAAAACACTACAACCTGAAGAGGTCATAAGGACGCCATCTACGTACACAGAAAATCAATCAAGAGGAATAGATATCATTAATAAAGATGAAAGGAAGAAAGAACCAGAGCTATACTGTTAGACACATACTCCCCACTCGCTAAAAAAACAAAAGTCCCCAAACTGTAGAAACAAAAACAACTGATGCAGAAAATGAATCAATTAACCTAAAAAAAATATATATAACCAGATCATCTAAGGAAGCACATCTAGGAGCCTCCAAATTTCACTGTTTTACGATGAATAATTTGATGTAAATTTACCAAGACGATTATAAAGAAAAGAAATACATGACAAATGACAGTCTGCCCATCAACACCCCCCCCCCTCCACCAGACACGCAGTAAAGGGAAAAGAATAATACGCCGTGGCTAAAACAACATCCTTCCACAGTGACTTGGGTAACCTATCGGGGTCAAGAATATATATTTAAGAATTTCGTGAGAGGAATTCATATCTCGATGCCGACGAAGCAGTGCAATATAATCAATGCTTCTCCTTCGTTCCCTCCCCCTTCAAGTTCTGGAAGATTTGTGCTATCTCCCTCTTCCCCTCTTCCCCTCTCCTTCCTCGTCTTCTCTTCTTACTCTCTCTCTCCTGCTCTCCCCAATCTCTCTTTTCTCAACTTCTTCTTTCTTCATTTTATTTCTTCCACTATGTTTTCCCTTCCTCATCTTCTTTTTTTTACATTTGGAGGTAAGGTAAAGGTGAGGTGAGGTGAGGTGGTAAGGTAAGGTAAGGTAAGGTGAAAGGTAAGGTAAGGTAAGGTAAGAGGTAAGGTGGTAAGGTGAGGTAAGGTAAGGTAAGGTAAGGTAAGGTAAGGTAAGGTAAGGTAAGGTGAGGTGGAGGTGAGTGAGGTAGGTTAGGTTAGGTATAAGGTAAGGTGGCGGTAATGTGAAAAAAAAAAATACTAGTGTTTTCTCACACTCGGCTCCCCACCTCTCCACCATAACACTACACTCAATTCAGCTATGCTTTGAGTAGGATTCATCTGGACCAATAGTTATATATGGTAGCGAAGGAAACACGGGAATAAAAGTTCTCTCTCTCACCTTGTGTTTCCTCTGCTCATGCCATATAACCATCAGCTTCACTTACCCCGGTATTCGCGGTCTCCTACGATCATGTAGTCACAGTGAGACCGTGAAATTGTGGGTTGGAAAATGACTCTAATATGCACGGTTACTCTCACAAGCTCCTCAAGTGACCAACCATAACCTCTTCAATTCAGTTTTGGAATCTACTCAAGACGATGAATATTTTGTCAAAGTATTGGTATTTTTCATTTTTGTCAAAGTATTTTTTATCAACCATACTTGTTTATAGTTATCTAGGAATGAATATTTTTTTGTTTTTGTCACAGTAATTTTGTATCAATTAATTTGTTTATCTTTACCATGGTATTTTTCTTTTAGTCACGGAGATTTTGTTTGTTTAGTTCTGGGATCGTAATAGTAACTACTGACAATACGGTGTAAAAAAAAACTGATGTACCGGTAGTAAAAAAAAATAATCAGTCAACAAAGAAAACAACATAATTAATACAAATTACGGGAAATTTAAGATCAGTGGAAAAAATCATCTACCCCCATTTTTTTTTACATTCTGTCAAAATCAAACCAAAAGGCCCTTAAATAATGAATAATCGCCACATATACTTCATTCCCGAGCACTGCATCTGCGTTATCGTAAGTAAAAATACAAAATACTGTACCGATTATACATTGCTTACACAAAAGTCGTACTTAGGGTCTTCCCTGGTGGTCGTTGAAGGAGGCTAAAAGACCGTAAGATTCCAGCAACGCGAGGTGGTGTTGGGACCCAGCCAAGCAATACCGTCCTGGTTATTAATGCAGTTAACCACCTGACTGTCAGGCTCTCCACACCCCCTCCCACCCCAAACCTCCCTCAGGTAGACCCAGTGGAGATGAGGTAGCCTTACTTGCGCCACTACCAACATTCCTACTTCTACCACTATAGTAATATTTTTACTAACACTACCACCACTGTATATCACATATATACCAGTACCCGGTATCATTATTACTATCACTACCATTACCATTGCTAAGACCAATATTATCACCATCACCACTACTACACCATATCACCATCACCAATAACAGCATCAATGCCATCACCACTTTAACCAACAGCACCATCCACATTACCACCAACACTACTACCACCATCACCACAACTATCACCAATACCATTACCCCGAGCAGTGCAACCACCAATATCCTCACCTTGTCACCATTACCACCATCGCCTACTACCACCATCACAACCACCACAGACAAGATCGTGGATTATCTCAGGGAAGTATATACCGTAAGTGTGACCAGCATCTGTAATATTACGATTAAGAGTAAGCGTGATTTGGTACTGTGTTAAGTGGGTCGTTTACATGCGCTCTCGTGTCTCCGATTGGGTGGGGAGGGGAGGGGAGATGTGGGGACTGATTTAATGAAGGAACCACCGAGGATTTGGGTGTAGATTGCCAATACCACCACCACTACTACCACCACCACTACTACCACCACCCCTACTACCACCACCCCTACTAAAACCACCACTACTACCACCACCCTGAAGAAACTAAAATGGCCTCAAGAAACATGATCTCTCGAACTTACAAATTAATAAAATGGAATAGATTTAGATTTATTTTAGATTGCCCCCGAGGGGGCTAGTTTATTGGGCACCCCTTACATCCTGAGCAAGGCGAAGCGCAGAAGCGTTTACAGCGCCCATCTGGGAAGCATGCCGAGTTCACGCATGCCTTTCTGACTCATGCATTAAGGGCGTAAAAGCCTGAAGGGTCATGGGTTTTGTCAGCAAGTTACATAAAGTGACAGAATGATAAGTGTGTGGGGGGAAAATTCCCGGTACAATTTATCTGTTTATGGCAAAGCGTGGCAGGTCCCTTATAATGTCAAGTGCCAGGCCATAGGCATTGACAATATTGAGGGACATACCTTTTAGTGTGATTGTGATGGCGTGTACGTCGGTAGTGTCGGCTTCAAGAGGGACGTCGAGAGGTTGGTAGGGGACGTCCTTCTTGGCGTAGCAGACACGCGTCACAATGACCTTGACCTGACCCCGAGGGAAAGACAATAAGCTTCCATGGATGACCCCGGGTGTCGTAATTCGTAAATCTGGTGGCAATAACTCAAAGCTGACCGACCATTTGCTAGGGAAAGGGCGCGGTGGAGGCGGCCCAGGCGAGTCATAGATGGACAAACCTACAGACCTCATATGCATTGTTGTCTTTGTCTATGTTCTCACTATATACAGCCAGGGACAAAAATTCGTTTCGATTGGTGAAAGATATATTACAAACTGAGCTAATTCACTATACTGTACTCAATAGGTTAGCATCATACTCAAGGTGTTTAAGAGTGAGTACAGGAGTATTTAAAAGTACATGAATAGGACCCAAAACAGTATATGCAAACCTTTATCTGGATTGGGGATTTATCTATGTATACCTCGTTCAACCCAGGTACCAGCACTGAACCCCTGTAATGACAACCTTAAATTACCTTATCCCATA
The DNA here is from genome assembly GCF_018991925.1 of Homarus americanus. NCBI lineage: Eukaryota > Metazoa > Arthropoda > Malacostraca > Decapoda > Nephropidae > Homarus > Homarus americanus. Next base: position 557,635 of record NW_024752122.1, read on the forward strand.
ACAAAGACTCGAACTATGGGCAATTTTCTTTACGCCATTTGTCCTTGTCTACCCAGCAGTAATAGGGAACCAGGAAGTGACCTCATAGCCTAACCCTGTCAGAAGCATGATTGACGTAAAATTTTCCTACGAGTCAGAATGATAATGGTGTATACAATGTTTTCCGTTTGTCTTAATGAACGTTTCCTGAGGTGAGTATGTGTATCCATAACCTGTAATGCTAGTTTATTACAATTACTCGGTATAGGAAATAAACAAAAAAATATAGCAAATTCTCCCAAAACGTCTTATATATGAACTAAATCTTTCGTTTCGTGGTAAGAAAATTAACCCCGACGTCTCTAAAACACCATAACAACTCGACTGCTTGTTGCCTACATACAAACAACCATTCACACTCCCTTGCAAAATTATCGTAAGGCACTGTTTTCATTCACTAACAAACAAAACAAAATAAAAACTTACAGGAACGAACTGGAACAAGTCAATAAATACATAATGGTTGACTTTTGTAGACTTAGGAACACGGCAGGGGACCAGGAGGCTTTTACATTAAGGGTCATTGTTATGCAGGAGGAGTGGGTGACGGAGGAGGAGGTCGATACTGAGCGGTAGAGTACGGCCCTCTCTGCCTGCCCTTCCTAATGACGACACCACCCCACCCATGGCCCTCTCATCTACCTCACCACCACAGCCCTCTCATCTACCTCACCACCACAGCCCTCTCATCTACCTCACCACCACAGCCCTCTTATCTACCTCACCACCAGAGCCCCCTCATCTAACTCACCACCACAGCCCCTCTCATCTACCTCACCACCACAGCCCTCTCATCTACCTCACCACCACAGCCCTCTCATCTACCTCACCACCACAGCCCTCTCATCTACCTCACCACCAGAGCCCCCATCTAACTCACCACAGCCCCAGTCCCTCTACCTCACCACCACAGCCCTCTCATCTACCTCACCACCACAGCCCTCTCATCTACTTCACTCTTATCTACCTCACCACCAGAGCCCTCTCTAACTCCACCACCACAGCCCCTTATCTACCTCACCACCACAGCCCTCTCTACCTCACCACCACAATCCCTCACCACCACAGCCCCCTCATCTAACTCACCACCACAGCCCTCATCTAACACCACCACAGCCCCCTCATCTACCTCACCACCACAGTCCCCTCATCTACCTCGCCACCACAGCCCCCTCATCTAACTCACCACCACAGCCCTCTGTCTACTCGCCACCTGTCTACTCGCTCCCCTGTCACCAAGGTGTCTGTCAAGTGATGGCTCGTTGGGTTTCCTATAGATTTTTGCACCAATTCCTCTAGGCCTTTAGTAATAGACGAAAAAATTAATAGCTAAATAAATATTGGTGTTAAAATGATGTCAAATTGGGTTAAATTATTTCGCCATATTTAATAGTTTTAACAGATACATGACTGGGGTGGAGCATGTGACTGTTATTGGTTGACTTCTTGGTAATGCTCTTGAGTCGATCTAGTTATTCCTTAGTCTGACATTAGGACTATTCCTCTACCCGAACTTGCCAACCTGTCATAATATTTGTCGATAAATTTTCTGCAATTGATGTGGCTACGCATTTCAGCGATTCATGTGTTTAACTATGGATATCAGGAAGACACTACAAGTTAAGATACAGGTCTAAATGCCAGACAAAACACAGTATAAGGCTAAAATTTAATAAGGTTCGTTTCCGGCATGAATCAATACCGGGGCGGCCTGGCAGCAGTGGATTCAGTAAACAAGAGCAGGTGCGTTGTGGTGTCTCATAGTACAGGCGCCAGGTGTTACTTCTCCTAGGTGTAGTGTGTGTGTGTGATGAACAATGAGACCACCACTTTACAAAACATCGTATCTATGACAAGAACTTTATAAGAATGAACAATCAAGACTAAAGGAAACTTACTTTAGAAACAACACAATAGGAACTCAAGGCTCCAGCAGTTAGTCACACAACACATTCCTAGCTTCACTCATATTAACCATGACCCAGCACTACTTAACCTTAACCAACCTGACTCAAGCTAATACAACCCAACTAGGTCTAAAGTCTTAATACACACACACACTTGAGGTGCTGCTATTTGCTTCAGTGGTAAACCTGTCCGCTGAGAAAATACCATACGCTTCTGTTTGGTCCAGTGAAAATTTGTCTGATGGAATTTTGCTCCACTGTAAAATCCGTCGGATGGGATTTTGTCCTATTGGATTACATCACGATGGGATTTTGTCCATAGAATAAATCGTCAGGTGGGATTTTGGTCTTCAGTTACTTCATAGACACAGAAAAGGTGACATGACCTGACCCCCCCTACAAAGGATGAACACTATCAACGTTATCAGAGACGCCACACACGACATGAAGCCGCGCCTGATAATGAGAGCCCGGGAGTGTAGAAGAATGGCGTTATCAACACTCCAGTAAGACTATCACAATATATCATCGTACTTGTGAGCCAGATGTGAACGTCCCTTGGTCAATGCGAGAGAGAGAGAGATAATGTACCCACATGGGCTAGCGTTTCTGTACAGTGACCTCCTTAGTGAATTCATAAGTGCGGTTACTTAAAGAAATCTGAAATTTTCCATTTTCATTTCAAGAAAAAATAAACTTAACCTACATTATATCCCAAAACACACTCCACACCTCAAAATAATAATAATATCAGTGCTTTACTTTCTAGAGAATCCCAGAAGACAGCGGCGATACTTACTCCTACACTTAACTCAGAATCACGACCCGAATTTTCAAAGACACCTGTAAGTGTGGTTAACCGCTAGTCTTCTGGCTAGACCCAAGATATGTCATAAACATGGTGACCAAAAGTGAATCGATGACAATACATTATACTCTATCGAAATTACATTTGTTCTCTGATCCCTTATTTGAGATGAAAACTAATGTAAGATACTGAAAATTACTCCCAGATTTAATGACTTTAATTAAGAGAAGCTTAAGTACAGGTTCAGGTGTAAACAGCTACAGTTGATGTATATACTTTCCAACTAGTGGCAGCAGAATTATAAAAGTGTCTCAACTTAAAATATAATAAAAGCCGATCTAAAAAGCTCTTCCACCTTATCGTTTACACATTTTTCAGGTGTATTAGTGTCCAGGTGTAGTAGTGTCCAGGTGTAGTAGTGTCCAGGTGTAGTAGTGTCCAGGTGGAGACTGTGATGAGTTACTGCAATAAGCCAGATATTATCGGAACGTCTCTTTTGTTAACTGATAAATAGACGATAAATATGTTTATTTATACTTTATTTTCTTTTATCAGGGAATTTCTAAACGGTAACAGCATACAGTATATACCTGTATTGGTAGCCAAAGGTAAGATACTATTCGTACCGGTACTAGGACCTGCACAAGTACCTCACTGCACTACTGGCCTTGACTGAGTAACTGACTGAAATATAACAAGACAGATAACAACTCACAGGTGTTCAGTAATTTGCCACCTTGAGCTAATTGGCTGTTATACCTCACGTGTATCATACCGTGTTCACTAATTCATATACCGTATTGTACAGTTAGTGTGAAGTGGTGTATATAATCTATGGAACAAAACAGTATTACCGGATGATAGTTACGTGTGCTGGAACAATGCTTCACTCTTAGGTCTGTCATTGGTACATTTCCTCTGCAGCGTCACAATATTGATTTCGCTGCGCCACTTGGTTTATCTTTTCTCTATTTTGGGGACAACAACCACGGTGGTGATTTAAGTGTGTTTCTCAAATATTTCCCAACGTTAGTGATGTATTTCTTCACCGGAGCTCTTTAGGTTGATATTCCCAGCCAAACATGACTCATCCCGAGCACCAAAACAAAGTTGCCAGTTCGTGGTTGTATAGTGTTATGTGCGTTCATTAAAAAACAAAAAAAAAGAATTAACTCGCTTATAAAACAAAAAACAATCTAAAATTCGGTTGAGTGCAGGTGCTATGGCAGTATTTCAATGTGTTTTGATTTAGATAAGTTATAAACACAATCCAACTACCAGTCCTAATTGCCAGTCCTTACGATCAGCTGACAGTAGATGCGTCGTCTGCTAGCAATGTGGCCCAACCCAACTGACAGGTGCTCATTTCTTACCTTTTATTGGTCCTCTTGACTGAAGTAAACAAATTTCAGCAGATAAACATCCAAGTTATATCCTTATGCACTCGTAATATCTCATATATACCACCAGAACGCTTCACTATAACACAGAAGGTCTATACACCAGAGCACAACACCCTCACACACCACCGCGGCAGCAACGTTCTCGACTGACCGTCGCCCTCCACACTGCTGCAGCCTCCCCGCGTTCCGACGCACGCCCCTGGCTTCACCAACCAACTGTTTATTTATTTTGTTTTAGCTCTTTGTAATATTCGCCATGGTTTTGCATATATATATATATATATATATATATATATATATAAGGTGAATAACAGTACCAACGTATGGATAAACATCTTTTTTATTTGTTGTTTCGACAATATTTCCTATCATCAGATATAGTCTTTGCATCAGACCTAAATCATGAAATGACATGAAAAATATAAATTAAATACAGACTCGAATACATTGAGTACCTCATAAAAATGAAAACACCGATCAAAAAAAATAATTAATAATTAGTAAAATTTACTACATTTAACTATACAGAGCAAGAACACAAAGTGTAACAAAAGTCTAAAACTTAACTCCATAGATGAATACACAAATATAAACTCTATTATTAAGAGTTTAATGAGGAACACGTTTTCCTTGTGAGCCAGAGATAACAACTAATTATCTTCCAAGTGTGAAACAAATAATATATATATAAACTCCATTTACCTTACCTTACCTAATGGCCACCCACAAGAGGTGGCCAAGCGGCTATATATTAACATAAGGATCATTACCTGAGTATATTAAAAGAACAGATAAAACTACACACACACACACAAATGCTGCATATAACCACAAAATAATTTAAGCATGTAATACACACAAGTGTGTGTGTGTGTGTGTGTAGCCATTTATAAAACATACCTTCCAGTACATAGATGGTAATATGCTCCTCTCGTACTGTACCTTCCCAGTCTGGTTTACTGTATGCAGGATCTAGCATTCCTGTACTAACTCTGGACAGACAGCCCAAACGGCTAGTAGGCTGATAAGTGGTGAATATGATATTAAAAATTAAAATTTAGATTATCCAATCAGACTGGGACAACACTTCAGACAAGACACAATATGGCAGATCTCCTAGACATTCATGATCTTTAGAAGGATGGAAAACGTGAACCCGGGACATTTTTCGTGATGCCATGCACCACCGACGCGAGAAACGGAGCTTCAAGTTTGCGAAGATATGCAGGACGAACAATTATTTTTTTTTTACTTTTTTCTCAGAGGCTGGTAGATCTATGGAACAGCCTACCAGCTCAAGTTGTGGAATCGAGAACAGGACTGGGCTAGAAGTTAACCATTAACAAGACGAAAGAACAATGGACTGGCCTCCTTCTCGATATAGCTATTTCTATGTTTGGGTGGCCATTGGGTAAATAAGTTAGATAAATCAAAAGAGATAATTCAACAAAAATAGTTTCCCAGAGACTTTAATTTTCTTTGGTTGCAAGAGTTCCAACAGAAAATGTAATGTATAATGGACACACGAACTAAAAACTTTACCTATAATACAAGATCCCCTTGGACCCATTTGCTACCTTGAACTGATATAAAATATTTAACAAGTAAATATAATTGTTAGACAATAAAGGCAGCATAGCTATTCAAGTTATTGCAATTAATTACTACATGTAGCACATTTAATTAAAAAAAAACGTGTTTTGTAGTCTGTAAAACCATTTTACAACATTGAGCAAAATAATTATAAAGAATATAATAAAAGTTTCTCTTAAATTATTTCTTACATAAATAGAATGCCGAAGATATATAATGTTTGTACAAATCAAATCCACTGGCATGGATAATTGGATATGTTTTGACTGAATAGGGGAATGACTTAAGACTTGTAGAAATGTGCATTTGAACATAATCATAACAAAAAACTTATTGTACTTTTTTTCTTGTGACGGTTTCTAATCACCATTAGGTTGACCTTAGTAGAAGTACGTGAATTGTACATTAGGGGTGATGATTATACAGTACAGTATAGGAAATCCTCCAACTTGATCATAGGGGGAGGCATCCCCCACTATCTATGCCCTTGTGTACAATAATAATTAATGTACAAGAAATAAATCAAAAGGCAAATGCGCTAAATATTACTTTTCTATCATCGTTTACCCTTATAAGATAAAGAAAATCGTCCTCCCTTTTCAGTAACGCTGGTCGCTGGCCAATAATATGGGAGACGCAGACTCACCACCTCTTATATAATTTCCTTGACCATTACCGCGATAATGTGATTTCTAGTAATAAGAAATTCATAGAATAATATGGATCATTAATATTAAAAATATTTCAAAAATAATACGTCTACAAAAAATTCAATCAGAGTAAGTTAATAAACAATAGTGTAACACAAAACTAGTTAACGATTTCTTATAAATAATCCCTACTTTCTGGAGATAATTATGTAAATACTATTTTATTTTTATATATTTCAATTTTTGTTTCTATTTGCTTCTATACATATTATAGTGTATATTTATTCGTATAAACAGGTATACATATACTTATTTTCTTGCTTCAAAAATAGTAATGGGAGGTAAATTTAGCGTTACTTTAAATGAGTTTACCCTCAACCCAGGTGGACGGCTAAAGCACCACCTCAACCACCCAGTAATACATACACTAATACTACTACATTGCTGCCAGCCTGTCACTCGGAATCTAGTGTGACGATCATCCAGACACACACACACAGCAACATCATGTTAACTTTGAACATCGAAATTAACTCCTTAACTCTTTCATTTCAGGGACGCCACTTTTAATATTGTATTTTACTAAACCCGGACGACTTTATTCAGCTCAGAGGCGATACTAAACACTAGGGTTTAGTAGACTATCTCCACTGTGGGTACAAAGTCAAGTGCTACGTGGTATTAGACCTTGAAGTGGAGGTCAAATATGTTTTCAGTTATATTATTTTGCTGTTTGTGAGAAATTACTGTCATTCTTAACACAAAAATAAAGAAGTCACGTTCGACTTGCACCAAACAATTTGACTATCAAAAAACTTGTCAATATTTATAGTTGTTAAAACTTGTCAATATTTATAGTTGTTGTAATGTTATTATTGCGCTTCTTACAACTAATATTTTAAAGAGCGAACTATTTCATTTATTAAGGGTATTCGTTCAAAAGTGGGAAATGAGATGTTTAGCGTAGCAACGGAGAATATAAGAGACTGTATATACATACATACATAATTCCAAAGTGACAAGGGTGAAAAAGGTACAGTGGAAGGACAAGAAGTGGATGGAAGGGAGTAGTGTGAGTAGAAATACGTGCCGTGGCATAACACAGCTTACCTCATTATTATAGGGTTGTAGTAACAGACCACGAGCAGCACGAACGACGCCTCCCCCCCAGTAGAGAAGAAGTAGGTTAGTAGCAGTAGTGTTGTTTGGTGACGGGTGAAGGTACAGTTATTACTCTTACTATAACTACTATCGTTTATTATTGTTACTATTATTAATAAACACTGTATTGGTATTGTTTATATTTATCATTAGTAATGATTTTAATATAGCTGTTGTATTGTTACTGTTAATATCGTTATGAATATTTATCATCATCATCATCATTATTAAACAGAACACAAGCATCAATTCCCTCACCCATGATTTTTTGGAACTTAAAATCATTAATGTTTAACACATGCGTGCCGTAGGTGTCAACAAAGGCTGTAAGAGACTGCTCCTTAAAAATCGTATTTCTGACGAATTCAACGAGTCTACTAATCCCAGTCTGTGCAGACAACTATAGTAAGACCCAGTTATCAGCACAGTGGCATCATTTTTTTTTCACTTCTGGACTTTGTCATTTGTTTGGATAAAAACATCTGGTCCTACCACCAGGTCTCTCTGGACAAAGTTTTCAAGTTTGCGCATGCGCAATGTGACGTGTGACGTAGTAGTGACATCTTCACCACGCTACCTGACTGCAGTGCTGCCAATGTTCCCTATGCCCGCCGTTAAACTTAAGAACATAAGAATGGAGGAAACTGCAGCGAGCCTATTGGCCTGTACTGGGCAGTCCCGTTTACACCCAACCCCTATTGCTCATATGAGCATCCAACCTATGTTTGAAGCAATTCAGCGTATTCGAGTTAATGATGATATTTGGTAACTTGTTCCATTCATCTACTACTCTGTTTCCAAACCAGTGTTTACCTATATCACGCCTAAATCTAAATTTGTCTAATTTAAAACCATTGTTACGAGTTCGCTCCTGGTTGAATAGTTTGAGTACCTTTGTAATGTCCCCTTTGTTTAGCCCTGCCTTCCACTTATACACCTCTATCAGGTCGCCCCTCGCTCTACGTCTCTCAAGGGAGTGCAAATTAAGATGCTTTAACCTGTCTCTATACTCAAGGTTCCTAATGCCCGGGATTAGTCTTGTCATTCTCCTCTGAATTCTTTCCAAGGATTCTATATCCATTCTGTAATACGGTGACCAGAACTGAACTGCGTAATCCAGGTGTGGTCTCACAAGCGCAAGATACAGTTTTAGGATGACCTCGCTAGTCTTGTAACTAACACTCCTTTGTATGAACCCAAGTACTTTATTAGCCTTGTTACGAGCAAAAACACATTGTTTACTTGGCTTGAGGTTCCTACTTATCATTACTCCTAAATCTCTCTCGCAGTCGGATTTCTCTATGGCATCGTTGTTCATCTGGTATCTGGTTTCCCTGTTTACATCTCCTATACTGAGTACTTTACATTTGTCGACGTTGAATTTCATCTGCCATTTTTCAGACCATCGAAAAATTTGTTTAGATCTTCCTGTAGTTTTGCGGAGTCCTCGTCAGATTTGATAACACGTCCTATTTTAGTGTCATCAGCAAATTTACTTATGTTGCTGTCTATGCCGATATCTATGTCGTTTATGTATATAATAAATAATAATGGTCCAAGTACTGAGCCTTGGGGAACTCCACTTGTGACGTTGCTCCAATGGGACTTAGTGCCGTTAATGCTCACTCTCTGTTTCCTGTCCTGTAACCACGCCCTAATCCATTTAAGGATGTCACCTTTGATGCCATGAGCTTCTACCTTTCTAATTAGTCTTTCGTGGGGGACTCTGTCGAAGGCCTTGCTGCAGCTGATCAATGACCCTAGACATATCTTCCTCATTCTTACATTGGATCAGAATGTCATCAGCATAAATGATTACTTGGGACTCACCCTGGAATTTGTAACTAGCTATTCTGTCCATAAGAATATTAAAAAGCATAGGGCTAAGAACGCCACCTTGAGGGGTACCCAACCCTAGACTTTTTTCTTCCGATTCATGACCTTGAAACCAGACACTCACTTTTCTGTTAGTTAAGTAATCTGTAATCCACATCAATAATTTCCCTTTTATACAAGACTTTCTAAGATCACTTCCTTATTTCCCTCATCAAAGGCACTTTTAAGGTCTACAAACAGTCTACAGTTGACATTAGCATTACTAAGACATTTAATCACACAATCTGTAGTGCTTTTACCCTTTAAAAATCCAAACAAATTACTAGACAAGAGACCATCAATTTTATACAATAATCTATTTAATACCATTCACTCCATCACTTAGATAGACAAGATGTTAAGGATATGAGTCTATAACCATTATCACCCTTAGGCACAGGAACAATGAGTGCCATTTTCCATTTCACTGGCAGTCTTCCATTTTCATATGACAAATTAAAGAGATCTAGAATTGGGTTGTCCTCCATACTTATAAGATAATTTATAACATCATAAGGTAGACCATCCCTGCCAGGAGCACTAGACTTCCTTTTCTTTACAGCATTCAGAATTTCATCTTTAATAAAAGGAACACAGGTTTCCTCACTTACTGTACTTTGGATATTCACCAACCTTCGCCTCATAGATCTTGAATTCCTCAAGCAAATCTGAACATTACTTGGAAGACACTCAGCTAGAGTGTGTGCCGCCCGGGGCGCCCCTTGAGTTTGCCGCCCCCTCTCCCCCCGTGCCCCCACAAAAATACATATTGCACAGTGACTCACTCATATATATATATATATATATATATATATATATATATATTAAATAGTTTGTGTACCATTATAATATTACTGTACTTTCACATACTCAAATATAGTATGCTTTAAATTCACACCAAACATACTTAAACTTTATAAGTAACAGTTAAACAAAAAGCAAAAACGACATATAGGATAGGGAAAAAGTAAAAAATTGTAAAAAATTAGGACCATCTTTATTTCTGAAATGAAAACTACAACTTTCTACAGAGTAACTTTTTTTTTGTTGGCAAATTCTTCAATGACATTGTCAAAACTATTTCATCTGTCAATTGTCGCTCTATAGACAGTATGGCAAGATTTCTCAACCGCAAGGTGCTCATAGTAGATCTTAAGTAATTCTTGATCAGTTTTAGTTTCGAAAAACTCCTCTCACAGGTAGCAACACTAACAGCAATTGTGAGGAAAATCCTCAGCATTATTACTATATTTGGAACCGAGTTCCCAAGGTTATACTTTTGAATAAACTGCAAAAGTTCAAGGGGGCCTTCTTTCCACGTCTGTATTCTGTCTTTAATAGTTATAGCAGCAACAGCAACAAAATGCTGAAGTCTTTTTCTCTCAACGAGGAACTCCTCTTTATCAATGTCGCAGCAAAAGTCACATCAATATTTTTTAACCAATACTTTAATATTTCTTACCTTATAGTATTATGTCTTCCAACGAAGTAAATAACTGGATCGAAAACACAAGAGAACTTAAAAGTCGTCTAGCCTCCCCTCGTCTTGTCACGATGGAGACTTGTGCAGAACTGAAGTGAATTGCTTGTAACTGGTGGATTGGTCGGCTGTACATGAACTGATATGACCCGAGACTGCATGGTTTTGCAGCTACTGGAGACGTTAATCCTTCCCTTTGTATCGGCGGCAAGTTAATCCTCGTCGTGTCTGACCTAACACCTGACCCACACCACATGAGCTCACTGGCGTACTTGTTTGAAGTTGTTTCCTTAATCCTCAACAGGTTACAGGTTGTGTGTGTGGCGGGGGGCGCATAGCAAGGGTGTAGCTCATGACGTGGCCGTGATGATGTGGGTCAGGTGTTAGGTCAGACACGACAAGGATTAACTTGCCGCCGATACAAAGGGATGGATTAACGTCTCCAGTAGCTGCAGATATGGGTGATGAGCAGACCCAAAAGTGCCGCCCCCCAAAAGTGCCGCCCGGGGCGGACTGCCCCCCTAGCTACGCTAGTGGTGTAAGACCTTCGCAAAGCACAACTTTTAAAGAACCAGACGTTTTAACTGTATTATGCAGGAAAGACATTTTCCTTCGTATTGTGAAGCACTGACGGCGGAGTTGGAGATGCAAGAGATGTGTCAGAGTTCTTGATGATGTGCGTCTCGGTAAGGTCCCGACCTTTGGTCTCCGAGAGAAGGAGGGAGATGATGGCAGCCACCGTAGACGCCCCAGCAAACAACGCTGACGGAGCCCATGGCGAAACGTCCCCCTGGAGAGAGACAGAGAGAGGGTGTTTAATCATCATGTGAAACAAGTTGAGGGCTGGTCTTCACTTTATCCCAGAACTCAAATATTTGAAAATACCGAAAATAATGCACTACAGGATAAATCAGTCGTCAAAGTGCTTTCTTCATACTTGTGGGTTAGCGACCACAGTCCTCTTATACCAATCCTCCCAGATTTTGCATCTCCCGGGACCTAACTTATAATTTCATTCATATATCCTGTTCACTGCCTTCCCTTAGTACTTCTGATCTCAGTTTTGCCCATTAAGATTTCTACCATTAACGCCTTACCCCTAGCTATATAGTCAAAATATCGTATAGATAATATACAATGTTGGAGAAAGAACACCACCTTGTCTGACTCCCACTGTAAATCTGAACCAACAAGTAAGCTCATTATTTACTAACACTTCAGCCTCCTGTCATCAGTAAAAAAAAAATTAAATGTCAATATATCCTCCTTATTATCTGTTTTTCCAAGATATCACTAAGTTTTTATTTTTGTCAAAAGCTTTAACACAGCCAATATAACAATTATACAAATTTCTTTGGACATCTAAAGCTTTTTCACTCAAAATTCTTAAAGCAAACATAGCCTTTGTGCTCCCTTTCCTTTTCTAAACTCTGTTATGAGTGTATAGAAGGAAGTAGTAAGAGTGAAGGCAAGGGAGATGTTGTGGCACGTAAGACTTGGGAGAGGGATGTGCAGGAGTCATGAATGTGGGTGGGGAATGACTGGGCTGGATGCAAGTAACGAGATGGCTGAGGAGTGGCAAGAAGACCGTGTAAAGGCTGTGTAGTGTGTAAGCTCTTCTAGTCTAGAGATGCCGGAGGAGAAACAAAGGGTTTAATGATGATTATTTTTCATCGTTTGGCTACTAATCAGCTCGCAAGACATTCGGGGTAGTTGTTATGAATTTATTGTCCAGTGTTAGTACAGGAGTAAACTGGAGTAAACTTGCTATAATTGGTAGTGTTACTCTGGATATCGCCCTTCTCACATTGAACCCAGAATACAGCAGGTGAGATTCGTGTGTTATCGCTTTAACACTGATAAATGTTTACACACACACACACAGAGATTAAACACAAGCTTACCATAATGTCATTGATGTAAGGCGACGCGATACTACCGATTCGCCCTATGAAGCTACACTCACCGAGGGCGACGGAGCGACACTCAGTAGGGAAGAGCTCAGCCGTGTAAATATACAAGAGATGGAAGGCTGCAGCGATACCTATCTTCCCTAGGAGAGACAGGAAGATCTTGGCACCTACTGGCGTTTCTGAGGGAATATAACAGTGAAGTGGATTAGTTACCTATAGTTGTGTTAAATGGTAGTTAGTGCGTTAATGACTGTTGCGTAACAATATCATGAACCTATCAGTAAAGACATGAAGAATAAGGTGCACCAAATCTCACACTGATTTACTTTAAATCGATCTACGCATAACCTCTGCATGTGTAAGTCAATTTACCTTTCTCTCAGTTCATACACTAAGCTGAGACATATTATCTCTCATAAACTAACACTTGAAATGTATTGCATTAATATTAATAATATCAAGGTAAGTTAGTAATCAACTGGTGTCTACTTCATATTCCTGTGTTTCATATTACTGATAGTAGGATGGTGTCCCCGAGTGAGGCAACGACTACACAAGGACGACCGTAATCAGACATATTCCTGGCTTGTAAACACAGAGTAGAATACACATCGAGGGCAGGGGTCTGGATACACTTGAACACCATCACAGTGAATGGTGAGGACTGTGTGGGGGTCTGGATACACTTGAACACCATCACAGTGAATGGTGGGGGCTGTGTGGGGTGTAATGATTGTTTATCAGACCATAGCTTACAGCCCAGAGAAGAACAGCACATATAACAGTAAGTAGAAGAGCAGGCGTACACCCACGCAAGTTGACACCCCCTACAGTGAGAGTAGGACCTGACCCAGGAGAGCTGACGGCCACAAAGTACCCGAGTGAATCTGGCTTTATGACCGTGTTACTCAAGAAACTACACCTGGCCAGACACACACTGGTGGTAATAGTTTGGAAGCATTACCGACCGGTGACATGACCACGCACCTGGGCAAACACATTTGTCCAGACCTGACCCAAATAGAGGTCACGGTTCTCACTGCCACGCGATTAGCTTAACCCGGCGATATGACCGTGTTACTCAAGAAGCTAACCTCCAGCCAGAACACCTGTCACCTGACCAGACACACACAGATTAGTGACAGCATCCTCCGGCTTGCCATCTTTCCACCAGATATTAGCTCGGAATATTATTATAACAGGCCGACAGATCTTTCCCAGAGACAGAACTCAGGAGAAGACAGAAGTAACGCTCGTCATTAGTCGAGGTCAGGAGGGAAATTTCCCTTCCCAGCACCGAGCCCCAGGTATCAGAGTCAACCCACAGGAGACACAGTCCAGCACTCTTTTCAGCAGCACCTGCAGACATCCTCCAGCCGCTGGGCCTCTTACGGTGGGAAATGTATCCATTTCATGTTTGTGTCCGACATTCATTGTCTAGTAACGTCAATATATTGATCTATTAATGTGCCCATGCCATTGAGTTATTTAATAAATAGCTGTACTTAGAAGTGATGTTTCGAAGATTTCCCCTACGTTACAATACACAGTTAAATAACTAACTGGCCACACTACCAAACCTTCCTCACTTTACATTCCTACAACTACTGGTTTAGTTTGATCTGACAAAACTTACTATAGGGGTCTGACTACACTTGAATACCATCACAGTAAATGGTGGGGGCTGTGTGGGGGTCTGGATACACTTGAACATCATCACAGACAAACAACCAGATAAACAGGACAGAAAACAGACTTACCATTAACGAATGAGAACATGACGACTGCGTTGATACAGATACACACCGCACACAAGAGATAGAGGGAAGCCAGAGTGCTCCGACGACTAAGGTACACGAGGCTCCCCCACACTATCAGGTAGGACGGGACTTCCATAAGCCCGCCCAGGAGCAGGTACAGGTAAGGGTCCGCGCTGAGGATACCCGGACAACTGTACGTTTATCTTCTATAGCTTTCTAAGGTTAGATAATTTAGTGTTGTGGAGTTAATTTGCCTATACTACGGGCATTAAACATAAATAGATACTGATCAATGTGGTTTTTGTTGACAAGATGGTGGAAAGATGACATTGTGGCATTACTGGACATTAAGAAGAGTTTGGCAAGATAACACATTTATAGTATTTGTTAATGGTTTGCTTTATGAAATTAAGTAAAGCAACTTATAATTATTTTTTTTGTATAAACGTTTTAGTATCACTCGAGAAAACACCATCAATATAAACGAAGACTTCTAGACATAAGCCAGGTCCTCCTCACCTCAAGTTGGTAGCGCTGAGAGCCAACCCATAGTACACCATGGACGCGACGAACCAACATACAACCAGGATGAGCATCCTCCTCCTCAGCTCCTTCTCCGTCAGGGTGAAGAACAACTTCTTCACCGTCGTCAGCACCTTCATGGTGACGGTCATTGTCGCCTCACCTTCATCCTTGTGACACATCTGGAAGTTGGTGATAAAATGAGACAGTTTTGTTTGTTCGTTTTGTTTACGAGGTAGTGGAACGACTCTGTTTATGTGTGTTTCTGTACCGTCGCCAATAATGTAACGAAGATTATCTCCGCCACATGTGCACTAAATCTAATATTTTTATCTATGGAGTCACGTTTCCCCAGAAAATGACTCCAAAGATGACACTGACACCACATCTGTCGCTTATGGGGCATCACTTTTTTTAATGTAGTCACCACATGTAAATGAATATATCTATTCGTTACAATCTGAAACTGCAGTGACATGAGGAGGTTATTGTAAGGAGTTATAGATGCACGGACGCGTTAGCTATTCTGTCTGCGCAGACGCTACCACCTCGATCAGGCGTTCGCGGCGTTTGCAGAGGGCAGAGGCGCCTGAATAGCTAACAATCAATCAGCGAGTTTCTCCCACTGAAAATATGCGAATCATGGCCGCTTATGGAGAATATTTTGATTAATATTGAAGAGTTGGGGGTACGTAAGGCAATAAAAAACTGTGATATAATAATAAAAATAATTCTATATACGGTAGTATATTGGATAGGACCTAAAACAAAGCATATGGCGTGAAAGATTTGAAAAGGATTGCGCCTAGATAAAGCCAGTCTTGGTTTGGCCCATTTTTAAGTGGGCGCTGTCAGATTTCATTAGCCGTTGGTGACTATGGTGTAACATTGATAATTACTCAAATATGAATATCATTAATATCATTACCCATAAGATACTTTTAATAAGGATGAGAAAGTTAACTACAGTTTGGTAAGTGCAAAAAAAAAAGACTTAAACGAACCTGAAATTCGCCATAATGCGTGTGTAAATATGCGAACACCTAGCCGCCAGAGAAGTGCACAGCTGTTCACTGGATGCTACGTGTGGTTTCATAATCCTGGAGAAATGACCTTTTTTGTCTTAATCTTATTTATTATTGACTGATTGACTTTTTTCCTTTTTTGTCTTTCTTTCCATAATTTTCTATATATTTTCTTCACTATTTCTTTCCGTATTGTGTCCAAATAACAGTTCTCCTAATTTTATTGTTTTCTGAAGACTGTGTTGTACAACAGTTATTCCCAAGACGCGGTACAATGTCGTATTTTTTAATGACAGTCCGGGAATGCTAACGCGTTAGCTATTCCGTGCATCTTAAATCGCTTTACAATAAAAGCCTATACTGAATGGTTACCTCTTCTAAGTCTATATCCTAGTCACCTGGTCCCTGATGCGGCTGATGGCATCCATGAGAGCGTGTCTAGGAGGTAAAGTTTTCTTGTTGACCTTAGCAGCCTGGGTGAGGACCTCTACAGCTTCGAGATCGCGGTTTTGAAGAATTAGCCAACGGGGTGACTCTGGCAGCAGCCTGAGGGAAAACAACACAGTGAGATTATGTAACGAGAGAGAGAGAGAGAGAGACAATTAAACGGTACGTCTGTTATCCCCCTCACCAATAAAGCGTGGTCATGAAAAGCGACAAATTGCTGAAGATATCAACAGATTAGAACGGTCTTTGCTACCAATCTTTACTGAAGGCCAGTTACCAGTGAGGTAAGACAACAGGCAGTTGACAGAGTTTACGTGCCAGCTGTCTGTACCACAACAACAACACCGGTGCGTGAACATCAACAAAGTCTTACATAAAGTTATCATGGATGACGGTATAGTTCCGCCACTGTACCCACCTGATATTACCTCAGACTACATACCCGAGTTACATTTGACACAAACCTGACATACTTAACCAGAAGATGAGAACTTTTGTATCATAACATTCATAAGACGTAAAATCTCTCACCAGAATTCAAGGAGCATGACTACATTGGGTAGGTTGAGGGCCGCCTGGAGCCACTGCCAATCCCTCACCAGGTAGGCGACACCAGGGAGTACAAAGTATCCTGCAGCCCACATCATCAGAAACAACCCACCGAACGTTGACCGTGTTGAAGATGAGCTGACCTCCATCACTGTAAATGATCATAATGGTAAACAAATTCAATACTAATAAATTTTTCCACCTGAGAAGAAGTTGTAAAGAAGATAACAAGTGAAAAAAGGAAATGTTAAGCAGCTGTGGTGTTAACTCTTAATCAATTATTCGGTCGTGTACGGTAACTGTACGAATTAGATCAATAACATCTGAACTTAGCCACACATTTCTGCTGCCGTCTTTAGGATCTGAAAAATAATTATTGTTGAACGCTCGCTGACTAGAACGGCTGGAGTAGGGAGGAGGTTCTTTTTATTGTCAGCAAAACTCAGTTCCTATTAGAAATATCGCTATTTTGAACTCGCACAGTCGAACTGAAACACCAATATATGTCACTGGTTTTAGAATGTATAAAATCACACTATCACACTGTACACTGAACGAAAGACTGCAATTTCTAAAATACTATATTCTAAGTTATGATATACTCTGGCACTTTTGGACAGACAATAATCTATGGTGAAATCAGAAGACAAGGTATTATTTCTGGATGCCTCTTTATAGTGAGTATTATGAGAGGAATTGTAAGGTTGACAATAGCTCCTGGGGTGAAAATCGGCGTAAATTAAAACAGTATCAATTGTACTACTCATGAGAAGTATATATATATATATATATATATATATATATATATATATATATATATATATATATATATATATATATATATATATATATATATATATATATAACAATATCAGACAAATACATTGGTAGTAGTCCGTATGTCCACTACACATTACAGTGGGTGAGGGACTCTGGCTCTAGTGTGTTAGACGATCACTATACTGTAAGTTAAACTCAGCAGTCTGGCTAAAGCTTTTCTTTATAAAAAATATATATAAAATCATCTGTTTATTGTTTCAAATAAGGGGTGATGTCGAATTGTGCTTTTTTATTTTATATCAGCGTCAACTTTCACTGACTTTGATTTTGAGGTCCCATTACTTGATCGTAAGATAAACACAAAATCAGTAAGTTTTTTCTTTAGCTTCACCTTTGGAGTGCCTGATGGAAAATAGTACAACAGATATAAATATGCTCATGGGATGGTGATGAGCATGAATAACTGAACCTATCAGTATCAAGAGTTTATACACGTATGTGAATATTATACTAGTTGATGGAAAACTTCGTGCAATAAAGAATAGGAAGAAAGACAATGAAGACCAAAATAATAATCACCAGAGCAAAACATAAGGTGTTTATCATCTGTCTACTGTGCTCACAAATGAGGAAGTTGCCGAGGTAGACGGCAAACCCAGTGATGGAAAGGGCGAGCCTGAAGGCGATGAAGACGTAGGGGGTGGGTGAGAGAAGACCCAGGAACCCCAGGGCGACGTTGACCACCAGACATCCCAGCACCACCGGACGACGACCACACCTGCGGGTTAAATTTGGTGGTATACTAGAGAGTGTGACATAGGGTGAGGTGGAGGGTTGTTGAGGTGTAAAAAAAGTGGGGTTATGGTAGGGGTTAGGTGTGAGGGTAGAGAGGTGTTGGCCTGTAAGGAAAGTGAGGTTTTGATAGAGTTCTGGGTGAAAGGGTGTAAAGAAAATGGGCTTATGGTAGGGTGTAGGCGGGTGTGGGTAAAGGGGTAGTGAGTGGGTTATAGCCCTTTTTGTCACTTATCCACAGAAAGTTGGCCTTGACCGGACCTCAGTATGAGATTGCAAGTCTACTCTCGTGGCGGGTGGGGGGATGAGTGCGTCAACCCAGAAGAACAGTCAAGAAATTAACCTCACATAATTTACCACCAAGCTTGACCCTCATCACTGTAAGGTTACCCCCTAGGAGACCAACACTGATCACCTACAGGTTAGAGCAGCTTAAAGTTACCAAGGAGCCAAAGAACACTCGTAGAACACTCACTTTATGGCCTGGTCTAACACACAAATCTCTGGTAACTCGACGTTTGAAAAAAAAATTGTTTGGTCAATGGTAAAACAATTCATTTTGAAGATCCATCAATTTTCCGTGGAGTGAGGTGTGGAGTCAGGTTCCCTGGAATATTCGGCTACTATGATCGATAACCCACCCCCCCCCCCAAAAAAAAGAAAAAAATCAGGACGGTATTCATTGGCAACTCATATGGCTGAAAAAAAACATTGTGCAAGAGAAGTGATCTCAGACATGGCCAGACAAAAGAGGTTAAGGTTTATAGGCCGGCCAACAGTAAGCCAGACCTAGACCAAGTTCCGTTACTTAACATTTGAAAACGAACCAAATCAAATCATATCCTTGACGTTACACAGTAAGGGTCAGTAGATACTCACAGGTACAGGAATCACCAATAATACACACACACACACACACACACACTAGGGGTCAGAAGAGACACTCACTGGTCCATGAGACAGCCAGACACGAAGGAGCTGAGGAGTAAGCCCAGTTGGGTGGCTGCCTGGATGGTGGAGTAGAGGGCGCGTCGTTCACACACCAAGTCCCACTGAACACAACAACCCGTTGTTGTTACTGCACCTCATAAACATTATCAAAACAATTGGAAAACAAAGAAAAATATATAAATTTAAACTGAAGTTACCTAAATATAGGAGAAAAAACTACTAAACAATTGTGATAGAATTTAAAAAATATATTAAAATTATTTCCATTTTTTTCACGTGATGGAGAGACTTATAGTGAGGGTATAAAAGGTAATAGTCTGGTTTTATTTTCAAAAGAGAATTGCAATTACCATAAACGAATGGATTAATGAATGTGCTGCCTAATAGTTTAGGCAGTATGTTTGAGGAAAATATGTAGTGAATGCAATGTTGGCTTTGATAAGTCTTATCATCATACTTAAATAGTTATAGCAGTTATATGCTGGAATCACTGGTCGTCTTAGTCAGCCGTGAGTAATATCGACACTAAGTAGAGTATGAGCTGACCTTAGTAACAACAGTTGACCTGTACTGGGTATGGTTAAAGTCTCTCTCGTGGCAGGCGACGATATCAGACGACCCTCGGGAGACGACCTCGAAGCTGGTGTTGATGGAAGCCTCGTAGCCGAGCGTGGCCGCTACTGTGTAGTTGTAGTCGTACATCTGGCAGCCTGAGTACCTCCCTGTCTCGTTACTGTGCGTAAATTGTTTATTATAACCTGATTATAGGTGTTTACTGGACTTGTTAATTTGCATTCATTAAAGAGCAGCAGAGTAGGTAAAGGTACAGGTGCTTATCTCAGTACAGCTACAAGTACTGTACTGCAGTATGTGTTACCTGTACAAGGGCAACAGGTGTGAGATACAGCAGAATGTGTCATTAGTACAGAAACAACATGTGTGAAATACATTATATGTTACTGGTACAAGACAACAGATACAAGATATAGTAATATGTGTCACTAGTCCAAAGGCAATAGGTGTGAGATACACCATTAAGATATACCTGTAGGGAATGGCGAAACTAAGCACCTGTTGTTGGGTCCAGTTAGCCTCCACCAGGGGCTGTATGTGACACCAGTGGTCAGGAGTCGCTCCCAGGAATTGATACGACAGAACTGTGAACGCCAGGCAGAAGCCACCTGTGTCAAGGCGGTTTTGTATATGAGTTGTGTTAGACTGCAAATATAATTGTCAAAAACTTTAACATAGCTTCAAACTACGAACTGATTACTGTAAACTGTTCATGCACAATGTTACGAGATCCCGAGTTTCTCCTCTATTTATGACTGAGTATATTGGACGCCATTTGTATCTCCACATACATCAGTAATAACAATAAACATTCCTTTGAGGTCAATAAATAAATGACTTAAGGCCGATTCTTTTATTTCTCATACCTAAAATGGCTCTTTTCCCTGTCACTATTATCAGCAACACCAATATATTGAATTCTCACACTGAGTATAGAATATGTATCGTAATATATTGTCTTAGCTTTGAAGTGTGAGTCATATTGTAGGTAAATCTTGAGAATCGATCGTTAGCGTTAGAGAGCACCAATACAATGGAGAAAAGAGTAAAAAAAATGCAAGATTAAAAAGTGAAAAAACCCAAAAACATTACAGTTAAGAAAGAAATAACAGATGGGGAAGAAGCAGGTGAACACTAGTCAATCTCACGGAGGAGGTAGTGATGGCAATTCCGTTTACAGGAGTTATAGCGGACGTATTGTACTCTCGGTAAAAACAGCATCTTTATCTTTACAATTCTTGTTTTTTATAAAGGTCTATGAGGCATACTGTTATTCATCAACCATATTGCAACGAAACTGACTTTATATTCTGAATGAAATAACTAAATTAGGCCTACCCTAATAGGTAGCATATGTGTCACAATCACGCCTACCAACCCTAGCGAGACAAGAGGATTGTTCACTTCCAAGTTTATCGGACGGCCCCTGAAAGATACCCCCTTTACCGAGTGTACAGTCTGTCAAGTGGGAACTGCGACAAAATTTTTTGGTGTATGAAGACACGTGGAAGCCCATCCCTGCACCGAAACATTTTATCGCAGCTTCCACTTGGCTGACTGTACGTTTGCCCGATCTTGTTGGTCTTTAGTTGCTGTAAGGCTAGATGGAGACTTAACAGTACTAACTTAAACTACTCAGGAAGAAGATAAGAAAGTTCCATGGTCCCCAAGTTCCAGCCATTTCCACGAGGTCATCAAAGCTGGTCACCGGCGGCATCTGCTCTCCCTCCTGGTCACCTACATGTTCTTGTTTGTCTATATCCTTCTGCTGTTCTTGTTGCCCCACCTTGACCTTATTGCTTCTTGGCCCACCAGGTGACTCCTCCATGATACACCTTTACACTGTAACATGAAACGAAGAGAAGTTAAGGAATTTTCTACAGTGAGGATCGTGTGATACTGATTTATTATTATTATTATTATTATTATTATTATTATTATAAACTTTTGTATATTTTTTCTAACAATGATCAATTAAGTGAAGTTATATTTTGAACAATCAGAATTGGTAGGAAGTGTACAATGCGGTCTGATATAAACACATTAATTTTTCATTATGATAATTAGTTATTATTGCCGTTGGTATTTTGTGGACACTGAAGTATGGAGGAGAACTCAAGGTAGAGTTTGTATGTCAGTGAAAAATATATTTACAGAGTGAACAATAACTGAATAATTAATGTACTCACCACATATGACACACAGTATACCACACACTGTAAATCACGCCGTGCACTACACACTATGCAGTGTAACCACGGTACGTGAATTATACACTGCACCGCAAATCAAATATGGCAGTCCAAACATACAGTGCACCACATGCTGCGCACCATACACCATATATGACACACCATACTCCACACTGTGCAACACATACTATGCATCACACAGTACATCACATATCAAACATTAGTGTGTACCACATATCGAGCACTACATAGTCAGTGCGCCACATATCGAGCACTATACATAATACTACATATAGTGTGCTACTTATGGAATACCAAGCACCACAGTAAACAACCACACACTATACACTTCATGCACCGAGACCAATATGTTAAAATAAACACTTTTCACCACACGTGCTCCAGTTACTATTGATAGCCTCACCGCTGTTTATCTGCACACACAGTACTGTACAACAAACTCTCAACACCTCACACGTTCCACCACGCAAGTACACCATTCATAACACACACCATGAGCCAGACTGTGATTCCCTCACCTTCTGCCTCACAAAAGTATCCCAGTGCAAATCTAACTCGTTCTACCACTGAAATGTACTAAACCGTGACCTCCTTATGTTCAACCGCAGTGCTCGCACTTCATGCACCACACATCATGCACTGCACACATTGTGAACAACTTGCGTTTCACATACGCGGTGTACCTATCACTGTTCACCACACACTGAGGGAGTACTCTGGCACCCACGCACTACGCGACACAAATTTCGTCCACTGCCAGAATCTACACCCCCAAATATTTCGGCGAGACTCTGATCAGCTGATGTGCGTGTGGTCGAGGGTGAGGGAAGTGTATGCGTGTGGTGGGGGGTGAGGGAAGTGTATGAGTGTGATGGGAGGGTGAGGGAAGTGTATGCGTGTGGTGGGGAGGGTGAGGGAAGTGTATGGGTGTGGTGGGGAGGGTGAGGGAAGTGTATGGGTGTGGTGGGGAGGGTGAGGGAAGTGTATGGCTGTATGGGTGTGGTGGGGAGGGTGAGGGAAGTATATGCGTGTGGTGGGGAGGGTGAGGGAAGTATATGCGTGTGGTGGGGGGGGTGAAGGTGATGTCGTCTTTTGTACGGTAGTGGAGAGAATGAGCGCAAACTTAGTCACACATCCCATAATATCTGAGAGTCGGTCCTGCTCGCCAAGGAATACCTGTTTACGTTATCTTGACCTGAGTTCCCGGGAATATGATTGATCTCTGTCATCTGTTGCAAGGGAAGACCTTCATAGATACAACATGACAATCTGAATAAATAATTCTTAAGTCTTCAGCAGTAAGTATGGTGAAACACATGCACATAAATGAACACGGACGTGAAATAACATCTATATAGAGATTCTAAGTGGCAAGATCAATGTTGCATCCTCGTGTAGTAAACAAACAATTGGTCATTTATACATGGCATAGTTTGACCTGCACCTAAACCGACTAAAAACAAAAATTCAAGGATTTCAAGATCCTGATTGACGTGTGAAATTTCATAGCTACAGGTAAAATGGTTTTGAGTTACTGATTAAGAAACATGTACAGGAACAAGAATGGGGACTAGGGTCAATAAACTAAAAAAAATTTTAAATTAAAATTACTTTAAAATAGTTAAGAAAACTAATATTGTATTGTGATGTCGTACAGTGAAGTAAGAGGTTCACTGGCCAACTTAAACAAGTTGTTGGAATAACTAAGGTAGGCAGTGGGCGGGGGGGTGCACACGGACTTAGTGTGTAGCGACACGGTCGGTCAGGATTCTCTGAAACAAAATGTTTTTTTTCTCTATTCTTGTATCATCTGCCTTTAATTATGTTTCAATTATGAAAGAAGAGGTCTGGGATATTTACGGAAAATTGGGACAATGGTCAAAGTTGGGATTATTATTGTTGTAGCGTACTAGAGAATGAGAGCTGCCAGGGACAATCTACTGTATCCTGCTTCTAGCCAGACCAAGCTGGCCCTGACTGCCTTCCCTCCATCTTGTACAATGTTTCACCTCGGCTCTTTAATAAACTATGATAACATTTCTGTTATACTGTATAATTGTGACTATTTGTCCAAGTTTATATATAAACAACTGATACAATACAATAATTTCCATATATTCGGTTAAAAGAATCACAATAATTGTGTTTAATTCGAATTAAAGAATAAATATAATTCAGAAAATTAATTCGAGTACACTAAAATACTTGGCACTTGAGAACTTAACTTATACGGACAGTGAAGAAAATTAATTTTTTTTTATTTTTGTTACGGGATTAGCCCACCCGGGCACAGGTCAATGACCCACATGAGGGCCTGTGAGGGAGCTGGTGGTAGAGTGGTACCGCTCTTGCCTTCCAAAGAGAGATGTCACGGGTTCGATTCCCGGGCCGGTGGAAGTTATTTGGACTTACTTCCTAGCCCCCATTAGTCCCTGTTCACCTAGCAGTACAGTAGGTACCTGGTGTAAGTCGGAAGTTGCGAATTCGTATTCAGGGACAAGTTGTTGGAGCTTCCAATAACTTGATGACATAAACCATTGACTCTTCAGGCTTCTACGCCCTTAACTCATGAGACATAAAGGCAAGCATGAAATTAGTATGCTTCCCTGTTGGGCGCTGTAAACGCTTCTGCTCTTCACCTTACACAAGGATGTAGGGGAGTGCCCAATAAAAAAAAAAATCAGGGCCTGCGGGGCGAAAATATAATAATAATAATAATAATAATAATAATAATAATAATAACAATAATAATAACAATAACAATAATAATAACAATAATGGACCACAAAAAAAGAAGTGAGAAATGATATACAGTATGTATGTTGTGTTGTCAAAGTAAGAGAAACAATTGAAACTCTGCAATTATTTATAAATGAGGCAGCAAATCAGATCAGCAACCTGGGACTTGGTCACAATTTTCGTGATGCCATTAGGCAGTAGGGTCTACCATTATGCGTTTAATATCTTCCCAGGCGGTAGTACCTCCCTGTTTGTTAGCTTACTACTACCACCTACTACTTACTCCACCAGTATAAGACCAGCGATGGTGCCTTGTTTCGAACTTCTTTTGTAATATAGGGAATCTCGCCCACCCAGTCTGGCGTTGGAAGGTGTTAACAGAGAACTTAACTTTTCTTGTAAGGTTTTCAGTGCGAGAAGAAAACAAGCAAGAAAGGAAAAATCCTACCAACCAATATAACTCTGACGACGTAGTTGTTTCTGGCAGAGTATACGCCATGGTTTATTTAGAACATAGCACACCCGCTATTTCCTTAACGAATATAGCCCATGGGGGTTTAAGGGGTGGAGGCGCCTTCTGGCTGCCCGCAGAAGGTTTCTTTCTTACCTGACGTGAGGAAAATTTGTGTGTGTGTGTGTGTGTGTGTGCTGTTACGAGTTGGGGATTTGGAATATTGTTAAAAGTCTACCCAGATCCCAACAGGCAACAACAACAAAAAAACAAAGACAATCGGACTATAAAAGGGTAGACAAAGGATGCGAGTTTTTGTTGTGTATAATAAAGTACCATAAATTCCTTAACAAAATATTCAGCTTCCTATAATTTACCCTTAACCATACTTAACCTAAACATTAACAGTATATACATATTTATACAACACACAATAATTTGAAGCAAGTGGACGTGGGGTAGGAAATATAAGATTACAAATACTTAAGTACGGAGCTGTGATGGCTGACGAGCAAGGCTGAGTATTGTAGAAGACGGTAGGTAGCCACTGCGCCGTAGGTTTCCAGGATAGGTGATCCTGTGGTCACTTCCCAGAGTGAACTCAACTCTCCTCGAATTGGAGCTGACAAAGAAGACTTTGAGGAGGTGACGCAACAACCAGGATATGGAGAAGGGAAACCCCGGAGTGGTAACTAAGACGAGTCATACTCGGGTTTCGTCCCTAGATGGCGTTGCTCGTGGTGCTGGGTAGGTAGATCAGGACAATAGATGGCGTGGTTCGTAGTGCTGGGTAGGTAGATCATGACAATTGGTGGCGGGGTTCGTAACAGTGCAAATAATAATAATAATAATAATTAACGGTTTATTGAAAAAGTTCTGCAGCCCGAAGGCTGAAACTATACATTGGACATAAATGACTTATAACATACATCGGCATTGGTGTTTTAACAAAAGCCTTCATTAGAGAAAGGTAAAGGAACATACAGTGAACATACAGATTAATGTTTACAGTGGAGGTCACGTAGATCATGTGCGCTGCGGTGTTGAACAGCAGACACGTGGTGTAGTAACTCCCTCACAGATGGTGTTATGAGGGGCATCACGTGGTGTAGTAATTCCCTCACAGATGGTGTTCTGAGGGGCATCACGTGGTGTAGTAATTCCCTCACAGATGGTGTTATGGGGGGCATCACGTGGTGTAGTAATTCCCTCACAGATGGTGTTATGAGGTGTGTGTGTGTGTGTGTGTGTGTGTGTGTGTGTGTGTGTGTGTGTGTGTGCGTGTGTGTGTGTGTATGTGTGTAATAATAAGTAATAATAATAAACGGTTTATTAATAGAGTTGCAGCCGGTGGCTGAAAATATACAGACTTACATTTGATTTAGACATAATGTTATAATATGCATTGAATACATTTACAGGGCTGTACAGTACATAAATCAGGAGTTGTTTATTATTTTAACAATAGATGGGATGGTGCTGTTCTTATATCTATCGTTGAGGGCTCTTATGGGCTGAATTTTGTTGTAGTGGCGGACTGCGTGAGTTGGGTGGGGGGCTGCAGGTGGCAGGAGGTGGTGATGACGAGGGTGGTGCAGTAGTTCACTGCAAACCTTTCCAGTGCTTGGTGGTGGAGGTCACTGAGGGATGGCATTTCCAGGATGGAGAGAGCGTTGGTGTAGCCTGAGTATTCTGCGCTGAGCATGATTCTGCAGGCCCTTTTCTGTACCTTCTCTAGCTGACGTTGTTGGGTGGAGTTGAGAGAAGACGACCAGGCTGGTGACGTATACGTTAGTTTGGGGAGAATAAAGGCGTTGTAGATGGCGTGGGTGTCCCAAGTGGCTTAAGTCGTCGTAGCATGTAGAGACGGTACGAGGCTGCCTTGACTGTGTTATTTACATGGGCCTTCCAGTCAAGTTTGTTGTCTATAGTTACACCCAAGAGTTTGGCAGACTGCACCAGCTGGAGAGGATGTGCACCCACTGTGACTGCTGGGGATTGCACTGGAGTGGTGGCGGTATTGATGTGCATGACTGCGGTTTTGGTGTGGTTGATGGTGACCTTGTTCTCCGTAGTCCATGCCTGTAGCCTGTCCAGGGTGCCTTGTAGCGATGAGTAGTCTGGTGCGGTGTTGTCCACTGAAACCCCCACAGTGCAGTCATCCACGTACTTCCACCTGTGAGGAGTGTCCGATAGAGCGTCTTTGATCAGGATGAGGAAGCACAGTGGTCCCATCTTGGTCCCCTGGGGAACACCGCAGGTGAGGTGTTGGAATGTGGAGACCAAGCCCTGATACCTCACTGCCTGGCGACGTCCACTCAAGAAATCAGTGAGCCATGAGACCAGGTTGGTGGGCAGCCCTAGTGTAATAGCCTTGTGTGTGTGTGTGTGTGTGTCTGTCTGTGTGTGTGTGTGTGTGTGTGTGTGTGTGTGTGTGTGTGTGTGTTCGAGCTTTTTCTTTCTTCCCTGATAGGGTGGATATGAAGCGTGTCTTCAAGATTTTCATTACTCTACCAGCCCAAGCTGTGGAATCAAGAACAGTACTGGACTTCAAAACAGCCCTAGACAAAATTGTCAAGAATAATGAAGGGATATTGCAAGCCTCTAGTGCCCAGTTTCGAAGTAGTGAGTGGCAAGCACTTGACAAAATATCATGTTTATTTCATCGTGACACTTTCGGAACAGTCCATCTCCATCATAAAAATATCTACAAAACCAAACCATATATTATGACGTAAGAACTCAGTTGTACAATATACAGTAAATCAGTTCAAGACACCAGTAAACACAAAATTAAATAAAGCTAACGTAAGACTAAAATGTATGATATCAATAAATCAGAAATATGATAAAGCACTAAACCCATACACGAGAAAAACTTTGTGAATATGAACTATCAGTACCAAAGGCGGGTTTTTCCTTACAAGTCAACAGAGACTCAGAGATTCGATTAGCAGCAGATGTGTAGGTTGGAGCGGCTGGTGACAAGAATAAATGAGTAGAGGACTGGAGGTGATCGTCGTTCTGGGCGTGTGAAGGATGGCGTTGTGTGATGAGTTAATTAGATGCCGGTTTGTTCTAATTAATATGCCTTTAAGTTCAAAGATTTGTATCTTTAATTGGCTCTTCAATTTGCCAATATACATTACACAGCGTTACAGCACTGGCACTAGTATTTGTAAAGTACAAATGGCTGCAAGCCCTTAAAAATAAAATCTTTGAACTTAAAGAATACGGCAATAGAGCGATTGAGTCTGAGTATGAATGGTATTAAGATGACTATTACAGTTGTTGAATGTGATCATTTATTATACTGCAGTTTTTCATTGAATATCATACTTAACTATTATGATGAGTGGTGAGTAAAATGTATATTTATATTTTTCACATCTAGTTTGATAAATAAATCTCTTATTTTTGTCACTCTAATTCGATAACGCAGCAACGCACGAGGGTTGCCGTCTTTATCACACCTTCTGCAGCTACAGACCCACTTTCTCCACGGTGACCAACCATTGAGTAGGATGTTTTGTCGAGCACAAGTGAGAATCGTGTCTAACATAGCTCCAATAGGTTTCGAGTCGTTTGAACTTACTTTGTGTGTAGACTGCCAAATTATCTATTCTACAGCCATTTAAGGAATGATAAACGTAATGCTGGCTGGCAACAGAAACGATACAAGAATATTCTGACGACAAACCTTGGAGACGATCACCCCACAGAGCGACGTTTGGAGAAGTACCACACGAGAGAGCATTAGAAATTGTAAGTTATCTTAACTTTATGTTGAGACAGACAAGCGCCAGCACTAAATGTAGCCCTGTTTTAGCTGTGATAGGATATCAAACTATCTCACCTGTTAACATGTGCCTGAATGAGTGTAGGTTCGTCGCTGGTACCTTTGATGCAGCTGAGTGAGATATCAGGTAATCTCACGGCATGTCACCTTTGATACAGTCTTAGATTGGTTGATAGTTGAAATCGTCACAGCTGTCCTGGGTTGTACGTGTAATTTTTTAGCTTGTAAATTAAACAAGACACACAGGTAATGTTCTCTTCACTCGTTGTTCCTTGGTGTAATGTAAACACACGTGGTGATTTTCTAGTTATATTGGGTAGTAATCTCTGTACAATTATTTGGTATTGACAGACTAATGAGCATTAGCTATTAGCTTGTAATTAGCTGATATATTTAGAGAGAGGTACAGCCGAGAGAGCTGGTCTCACGACACGACGTTAGGGCATCGTGTCAAGCTGTGAACTGGTGAGAACTGGGCTGAACTCTCTTGAGTCTGGTGATTGGTGGTTGGAGAGTAACCACACTTAAACACGGCCATTAACTAAACAGCCTACCCACATACTGAGGGTTGAGTCTGTATTTTTATGAGCTGTACACCAGAGAAGGTGTGAAAGAACAAATGCTTATGAAGCTGTATCCTCAATAGTCTGGGTGATAGAATGTATTTAATGAATATATGTCATTAGCTCGTATTTATATAATATAAATGTGACAGAGGCTAATACAGGCTTCCACACATGCAACATCTGTGGATAAACCTATCGATCCTATATTGACCTATCGAGCCACCATAGGGTTCATCAATAAAGGTGACATCATTAGAAATTCCTATCATTCCGCAATCAATGCATATAAATAACTGTACTAGTTCTTTTTAAAACATGAGCCTTAAACTCAATTAAACTTCATCATAACATGTTACAATAATATGTTAGACTTCACGTCACAGGGGCCGTCGACCGTTGTTATCCTAGACCAGTGTGTTGGTCCTTATCAAAGTTTGATTCAGGGAGAACTCGACTTATAAAGAATGTTACGTTATAATTTTGTCGCTATATTTGCACTATGTGGCGGCGAAGGAGTATTGGGAGGTTCTGGCAATGTGTCGGATTTCCAGGCGGCTTTTACTCTTGCAGGACTCGACCTCTTGTCTCCGGAAGGAAGAGACAGAGGACGGCACCCACAAGGGAAGTCCCAGCGAACAACGCTGCCGGAGACCAAGACGAAAACTCCCCCTGAAGAGAGAGAGAGAAACAAGAATTATATTTGGAGAAAAACCCTCTGCCTTAACGTGTGGGTAATAATGAAAACATGACTGAGATGTACAAACTCGGGAAGGTGCGAATGTATAAACTGGAATAACATGTCAAGGTTCGTTGACGGACAGGGGTGTAGCAGGGGATTTTTTCTGTTGGGCGAAATGAAAGCCGATGAACACCAGACAACTTTATTCTTGTGACAATGGTGCTTGTACCCTTGACAAATACACACAAAACGCACAATAGTCCCCAAATGTCCCAATACTATTTGTTATTTATAGGGAAATAACAGGCGTGGCCTACCAGAGATAGAATTAGTCACAGATATATTCCATGAAGAAGGAACATACAGTCGACAAGATGACTTAACAACAAGGTGGCACACACCTAGAGAAGAGAAACGTGATTCTGATACGCGTATTAAGACAGCAACTCAGTGGCAAAATAAATACAATAATATTTCATACACTTAAACAACAAGCTAGAGTGTTTAGAGTCAGTGAAACTATGTCTGTACTCACGTATGATCACTTATGCTCCAACATACATCCACCACTAATACTGATGCTCAGACTATAATTCTCGCCTTGACTCCACCGCGGCGACGCCCAGACCCGTGCCAAGGGCAGTGGCAGTCGATTCGGAACTTTCTCATTATTTAATACGGGCTACCCGCAGACTCTAATATGCTCTAAAGGTGGACAACGGGCATTAGACTATGTGAAGAGCCTACTGAGGTGATGTTAACGTTAAAGGATAGATAAGAGTGAAAAATATTCACACACACACATAAAGCTCAAATGCAAGCTCACCATA
The DNA here is from genome assembly GCF_018991925.1 of Homarus americanus. Classification (NCBI taxonomy): domain Eukaryota; kingdom Metazoa; phylum Arthropoda; class Malacostraca; order Decapoda; family Nephropidae; genus Homarus; species Homarus americanus. Next base: position 589,140 of record NW_024752122.1, read on the forward strand.
ATATCATTGATGTAAGGCGAAGTGATACTACCGATTCGCCCGATGAAGTTACACTCGCCGAGGGCGACGGAGCGACACTCAGTAGGGAAGAGCTCAGCCGTATAAATATACAACAGATGGAAGGCTGCAGCGATACCTATCTTCCCTAGGAGAGACAGGAAGATCTTGGCACCTACTGGCGTTTCTGAGGGAATATAACAGTGAAGCGGATTAGTTACCTACTGGTCATACGGGCTTTAAGTAGTTATCAGTTGATTATAGATTCCATGATTTGAGATGATTGAGATGAGAGCCTGGGTTGAGAGCATGATGGAGAGGATAAATCACTTTTTCTTTTCAAGACGAGAGAGCACATTGGAATGACTGAGACATGATATAAATGTTCATATGAAGTTGAGCAAATTCTATAATATTTGTTCTAATTTCTTTCAACTTATAAAAATATAAACAAGAAGTTGCCCTTGTCTGGCAGGCAAAAACATGATCGGGTGATTATTTCGAATAAGCGTGAAACAAAGCACACACACACACACACACACACACTACTACTACTGTTACTCACTACTTAGCTGTCACTCGGAATCAAGTATGACGATCATCCAGTGACGATACAATGGTATGAGTTGTGAGGTGACTCAAGAGGCCGATATGGGATCAGCAGCACCGTCCAGAGATGTTGCACGTGTGGAGGGCTACAGCTAGTGCGAGAGGGGTGGCGACATCGTCTTTCCGGCTCTGATACTTGTCTGCCTCGGTATGCAGTCGGGCTAACTCGAAAGTATTGACACCTTTTTGTGTGGAATTCCTCCAAGAGGTACGGTGTGGAGGGATCGTCTCCCAGGTGAGGAGGTCTATTTGGCACTTATTCAGGTTTATCTTAAGAATATCCTTATTCCGTTTCCGTTGTCCGCCAGCGTTACGTTTACCATTCGTTAGGTGACTGTAAAATAGCTGCTTTGGCAGTCTACTGTCGTCCATGCGGGTAACATGGCCAGTCCAACGTAGTTGTTCATGGATAATGGTAGCCTCGCTGCTCCTACAGTTGGTGTCGGCAAGAATACTGGCATTTGTGCTCTTCTCTTCCCAACGAACTCGGAGAATGGAACGTAGGACTACGTTGGTGAAAGTTTTCAAGTGTCTTGAGGTGCCTCCTGTAAGTGACCCATGTCTCGCTGCCATACAGCAGGGTGGGAAGGACCACTACTCTATATACTTGCAACTTTGTATATAATTCCAGCTCTTTACGGCTCAAGATACGGGTACGGAGTCTGCCAAGGGCTTGAGATGCACATCTGATCCGATGTTGACTGTCTTCAATGATGTCTGCGGTGGTGGACAGGTGTGAGCCAAGGTACTGGAAGTGGGTAACATTAGAGAGAGTAGTACTGTTAAGGTGGTTGGATGGTGGAGGTGTGGTTGAACCAGGGGCAGGCTGAAAGAAAATCTGAATTTTACATGCATTTACCTCAAGGCCGAAGTGTGCATACGCATCTGCATCGGTCTTCTGGATCTTTTGGTGGTTGGCATTAAGTGTGAGCAAAGAGGGTTAGGTCGTCTGCATACTAAAGTTCAGTGATGAAAGCTGCCGACACCTTCGTTCCTGTCTGGAGTCGTGTTATATTAAGAAATCCCTTTATCTGGTACTGGATGTCCACCCCGTCAGCTAAATTGGCACTGGCACGAATAAGGAAGGCAGCCAAGACAATGGAAAAGTGAGTTGGTGCCAGTAAGCAGCTTTGTTTTGAACCCGTTTAGGTGGAGAAGAACTCAGACTAGGTACCACTGTGTAGGCGATTGCCGTTCATGCTATCCTGGAGTTGCCTCACAATGGCAATGAATTTTGGTGGACAGCCAAAACGACTGAGGGTCCGCCAAAGGGCTTCCCTGTTGACCGAGTCGAAGGCCTTAGTAAAGTCAATGAAGGCCATGCACAAGTCACGACGCTGTTCTCTGCATCTTTCCTGTATCTAGTGGACAACATAGATCAAGTCAGTGGTGCCACGTGATGGTCTAAAGCCACATTGGGATTCTGAAAGGAATTTTTCGCCTCAGGAATTAGTCTGTGTAAGAGGGCTTGGGCGAAAATCTTGCCAGCTACGAACAGCAATGAGATCCCGCTATAGTTGCCACAGTCTGACCGGCCTCTCTTGTTCAAATAAATATTAACGTCTTTAAGATATTTTGGGATTTCCTCTTTCTCTCATATGTTCTCCAGGAGAGAGAGGAGACAGCTGGTAAGCAGAGGTCCTCCTGCTATATATACACCTCGACTGGAATTCCATAAGGCCCTGTGACTTAGTTATTTTTCATCTGCTTAATAGCAGTAGCTACTTCATCCAGGGGTGGAGGATAACTGAATTGGGTAACTTCTGGGTGGTGAGGGTCCTGCTGGGTAGTCAGGACATAAACATCGGTATTTGGGTTGAGCGGCGAATGGTAATGCTCTTTCCAGCTCTGACGTATGCCTCTTTCGTCTTTAATTAGTGAGGTTTTTTTTATTGGGATTAGCCCACCCGGGCACAGGTCAGTGACCCACATCAGGGCCTGGGGGGCGAAAATGTAATAATAATAATTCATATTAAAAAAAGTATAATAAAAAAACAAATTAAAAATAAAATTATAATAATTCATAGCAATTTTTTGCATTTCACACGCTATATTTTTCCACCAATCTTTCACCAGTTTGCAAGGTTTGCGCTGGACCGCCGCTTTCTTTTCGTGTAAAGTATCAGCTTTTTTCCAAACTTATGGAAGTTCTGCCATTCAGTGTGAGCAGCACGTTTACTACTGATGAGTACTTCAATTTCCGGGTCGTTTTCATCAAACCAATCCTGGTGTTTTCTTTTGATCTGGCTGAGTGTCTCGTTGCAGGTTTTTGTGATGACAGCTTTGATGGGACCCCATTCGACACTAGGATTTGGGTTGTTTGTTGTCGGGTTGGTTATTAGTCCCTCGTTCAGCTGCTCTCTGAAAGCTTGTGCTACCACTTGATGCTCCAGTCGTTCGGTGTTAAAGACTCTTCTGGAGGTTCGTGGCCTTCGCCGTTTTGGGGAGACGTGAAGGGAGAGTTTGGCTCTGAAGAGCTGATGATCTGTGTCACAATGGTCTCAGTCACGCATGACTCGGGTGATGCGGACATCTCGGAGATCTCTTTTTCTGACAATAATGTAGTCAATGAGATGCCAATGTTTGGATGGTGGGTGTTGCCAAGAATCCTTGAACTTGTCGACCTACCTAAAGAAGGTGTTGGTGGTAGTGAGGTTGTGTTCAGCGCACTTGCTGAGGAGGAGTAGCCGTTGGGATTACACTTGCCTACTCTGTTTCTCCCTATGGCTCCTTACCATATGTCAGGAATTAGCATTCTGTCAAGGTAGGCATAATTGCCTCCTTGATATCATCATCTGCATCCAGTGTTGGGGCGTTTGTACTGCTGAAGAAGGCATGACGTGAGTAATTCAGTGGGAATCGGAGCGTCATGGGGCGCTCGTTGGTCCCAACAGGCATTTCAGTTAGCCTATGCAGGATGGATTAGCGAATGGTACCAGGCTTACCCTTCCAGAAGAAGGTATAGCCAGACCCCTGTTCTGTGAGTCGACCCTCGTCTGGGAGCTGAGACTCACTAATGGCTGCTTGTCAATGTTATATCTAGCCAACTCTTTTACCACAAGGGCGGCTCTTCTTTCAGGACACTCATTTGTGCCAGTATCCAGAAGGGTCCTGACATTCCATGCAGCGACCAAAAGAAGTGGTATTGTTTGTGTTTGCTCTGATCTGTGGTTATGATTAAGTTTTCAACTGCAAAAGGATGACCTTACTGGGTGGGATTGCCCAGTCAGGTTGGTTTTTTAGGCAGCCTATGTTTATGGCACCCTTTCTAGCCCTCTCCCCAAGTGGGGTGAGCAGAGTGGCTCTTCGCACAGACAGTACCTGATTGCACTGCTGCCTATTTCCCCAGTGCATAAACGATTATCTTATATATGCCGCCCATGTAGGACTTTTTGGGGTATAGGGATTTTGATGATGATGTGAAGTACGATGAGCTAGATGGTGGCTGTGCGTGTGTTAAGGGTGTGGTGAGGTAGAAGCACAGGCTGTAAGCCCCACATCTTGGTTCTCCCTTTTCCCTATCCAGTGATGCAAGTAGTTGCAACGACTGGGGAGAGCGAGAGAGTTGCAATGGACTGCCAATAGCCCAGTTTGTTGGGTTTAGCCTGAGTAGCCTGTCCATCTTGCATTGCGTTCATCCGCAGGTGTAGTCGTTGGGTTCCCATGGTGGTCACATATTCCGCCTATACAACCATTGAGGACTTGTTGGAGCTCTGTAAGCATATCTGCCAGATTTTCGTTTGGGGTTTCCTCCCGTAGCCTTATACTTACTAAGGTTATTCCGCAAGGCAGCGGGTAAATGGTTGGTAGGCGCTAGGACGTGTCCAACTGCCAGTGGGCCTCTGCACCATACCTCTAGGGCCCACTGCTACTCTGAGATCCCCTGCTGGTCTAGCTTTGGCCCACGAGGCACCCAGTTACTTACGCAAGGTTGCTTCCTTGTTCACCACGAGGGCTAGCCAGCAGCGGTAGCTGAAAGCGAGAGGAAGCAAGCAGTGCTTGCACTTTAATACTAACATAATGCTGCCACACTGGACGCATTACACCACCCTGTGCACACACACACACACAGACAAGAACACACACACACACACACACACACACACACACACACACACAGACAAGAACACACACACACACACAGACAAGAACACACACACACACACACACACACACACACACACACAGTCAGCTGAAAATATGTCTTCAAACTTTTTTCCATGGTTCACTAAGTAAGCAGACAAACTACTACGCTCCCTTCCTTTAAATCATCTCATAAAAAAAATTTAGTGTCTAAGTATTAATATTTCATGTAATACCTACTATATTTACAGTACCTGCTTTAATTGTACCATCAAAACCGTTTTATCGGAAATTATCCTGTAAATAGATAAGAAATTACCATTGCATAAACATATTTACCAACTAGACATAATCCTGACAGCTCTGTCCACTTGTTCAACCTTAATACTGTACAACCCAGGTTGTACTGCTTCCCCATTATACTTAAGTTTTTCAATTCCATTGTAATTTATGTGTATACTTATAATATAAATATATAAAATATAATTAAACAAAATAATAAATAAATAAGATAAATAAATATTGAGTGATAACCGTGGTAACATTATGAGATGTTCTTATTACCACCATGCTATTGAACTATTCCAGATGATACTAAATGTTACATATTACTCAGGTTCTCAACTGGCTCAGCCATGTTAATATTGTTATTATTATCCACTCTGTATCAGTGTTTTTCTGGCTAAATAAACTGTTTCAATTCAATTCAATTCAACGACTGAGAGTCCTTTGTCTGACATTGTTCTTCAGAGGACTTATTGTTATGTGCATGAGTCTATCTTAAAAGTAGGAACGAGAGAAAAAGTGACTTACGATAAGTGGAAACCACGAGAAGTACGTTGATACTGAGACACACAGCACACAGGAGGTAGAGGGCGGCCAGGGTGCTTCTACGACCCAGGTATAGGAAGCACAGCCACATTATCAGGTAGGACGGGATCTCCGTAACCCCGCCCAGGAAAATATACAGGTACGGGTCCGCGCTGAGAATACCCAGAAAACGGCAAGCTAACTTTTGTAATTTTATAAGATTAATTGATGCAGTTTTGCAGAGATACAGAATCCCCCCTGAACTTTAGTACAAAGAGGGCATGTCTTAATAATTACAAAGAGGGCATGTCTTAACTTATGTAGCTTCGTTATGTGCATAAACTGGGGATATATAGGTATTAGTTTGTGCTGTGCAGGCATAAAAGGAAGCTATTAATTTGAGCAGCTTTAGAAAGAGATAATTGGTGTGGGGTTTGGAAAGTTCCAGTTGATGTAGTTTTGTAGAGTTAACTGACGGACCTTTAAAAGTAGCTTCATAAAGTTAGTTAAGCAGATTGATACATTCAAGAAGTGTATTCTTATAAAATTAAATAATAATGGTGAAGGTAACTTAAGCCTCTTTATACTACAATAATATATTTGACTTCTACGGCTTTATGAACCGAAATAATATAGCTTCATAAAGTAAATAATAACATTTTTATGATAGTAAATCAGGCATCATCACTAATGTTAATTACTATCTCTGACTCAATGTCATAATCTAATTTGATTCATAAAATGGCTGCAGGTCAAATTGATCCCAATCCAGACAGGCCCCACCTTAACCACTAAGACAGGGGTTCAATATGTATAGGACTCATAAGGTTTGGGACCATTACACCTGGAGATCTAGGTTGTGGTCTTTGAAGGCTATAGGGTATATTATAAATGGAGGCCATTTAAGTCGCCACCCACAAAAATACCATCAATATAAATAGTCTAATTTACAATGTACTGACTGGAAGCTTCGTTCTTATTTTTTGGTGATTCGGTAACCTATATATTTTTCAAAAGGTTAGGGTGTACTGAACTTAAAAAAAGCTTTATTTTTTTTTCAAAGTCTTAGTGGTCGCCCATGCATATATCTCAGATGAGTATGTGCCACAGATCCTTAACGTGGATGACACAGGGCAGAAATTGTATGAAGAATATGTTACTGAGAGAATCAATGGGAATGCCAGCCTCTGGGCACCAGTGAAGAGACAAAACAATAGTATGTTCACATCTGGCAACAAGAGACATGCAGTCAAGATTCGTGACCAGACCATTGACATGAAGGAAACAAAAGATTTGTACGTTAGACTTATGGTCCTGGCCATGTCAAACCGAGTCTTGGAGCAGGAGGAAGCTATTGGAAACTACGAGTTTTCCTTGACGCCAAGGTTACTCTATGCTCCCAAAGGATCAGTGCTGACATGTAGCGAGAAGGCCAAGCTCGTTCATGTCATTGAGAAGTTAGTATCTGAGGGAGGGTAGTCAATGACTGATGAGGAATCCATTTAAGTGGACGATAACCATCACAGCAAGAAAATTGCGGTCGTAGATGGAATGGTACTTCTCCTGAAGCTATCTAAGAAACCAATGACATTGGTTGCAGTGAGAGATCTCAGCCAGGTTTTCTATGAAAGACTGATGAATCTCAAGCAGAGCTTTAATGAGGTTATTCTCGCGTTTGACACATACAAGTCTGATTCCTAGAAGACTACAACCAGACAGAAGAGACGCCAGCGAAAGGATCCAGTCTAATACCAAGTCAGGGATGAGACAAGCAACAAGCACATAGCGATGAGCAGATTCTTATCGCATGACAAGACCAAAGATGATTGATAGAATATTTGGCAGAAAAGACTCTGGACTGCAGTGGAAGTTCCTCCTAGCTGGTCATCACTTCAGCATCCGCTTGAACCAAGAGCAACAACGATGTCGGGAGCCTTGAAAACAACCATGAAGGCGCTGACACCGTGATGATACGTCTTGCAGTACCTACAACAAGGTGAAACTCAGGAGATGTACAGTCAGCAAAAAAAAACGTTCTGCACCCCTAGGTCTGATGGGCAACGATCACTGACTGAGGCCGTGTTAATTTGGTAAGGTTGGTATTGCTGGTTGTGTGATGCATTGTATAACCAGTATGATGTATTTTTTTATATCACATATAGATAATACAGAGAAATTAACAGGAATCACCCGCGTAAATGAGTGTTGTTCAGAATTATTGGTCCGGTGTGTCATATTGTATAACACCATAAAGGTACAGAATTTTTTGTTGTTGACTGTACATCTAACATTTTCCTCGCTTGACACAGATGTCCTGGTCTTTACCATAGCCAGCTACGATTTGTTGCCAAAGAGCACGCATCAACATCTCAATGGCAAAGAATGTTCTGCACATCCAACCTCTTTGGGGTGTTCTAGGTACAGAACAGGCGAAAGCCTTATTTGCATTCCATGCCTTCCCTGGTGCTGAAAAGACTGGAAGGTTTGCAAGAGTGGGCAAGGCTACATGGTTCAAGATCTTCAGTGAAGCTGAGAATGACATCACTGAAGCCTTGCGGATGATTTCTGATGACTCTAAAGTAACGAAGAGCAGCAGACAAACTTGGCTAGGGTTGTGTGTGCAGCCTATTGCCCAAAAGGAATTCAAATAAGAAACATTCCAGAGTTGCGATGGCACATTTTCTGCAAGTACATGGCGGAGAGTGATAAGCTACACCTACAGAGGGCACCCTTAAGCAGCACATTCTGAGGGTACATGAATTGGCTCGAGTTTGGAGCCAGGCAGACACTCTGCAGCAAATTCCAGTGGATCCATTGCAGAATGGCTACTATAAGGACAACGGTGGCCAGCTGAGGCTGACTACCACCAATGTTCTCCCTGCACCCATGGCCATTATCAAGATAGTGAGATGCCAGTGCAAGGGAAAATTGTTCCTCGCAAAGATATTCCTGCAGTGCAAAGAACCTACAGTGCACGACCTCTCCATGTGCGCTACACAGTGTGAGAATGATGAAGGCTCACGTTATGAAAACCCGTTTTCGGACGGCAGTGACCGTGAAAATGATGACTGAGATAAAAATTACGATGCCAGTCATAAAGTGGACCATTGTTCACGATAAAGTTACATGTAGAATGTTTGAAAGAGGTTCCAAGTTGCTGATCACAAGTAGAGACACAATTTAATTATATTTATTTGCGTTATTGGCAGTTGTGTGATAAAATGATAGAACCGTGACGCCCCAGCAAATAGCCGTTCCCATGTTGTTTAAAAAAATCCCAAATTGGTTAAAAAGTAGAAGAAACATGCGAAGTTATTATTCAACAAAAGGTATTGGAGTAATAACATTTCCAAGATCCAAAGTTTTAGAAGTGGATCAAACTGTTCAACTCACTTTTATGGCTCGCAGAGTTAAAAATCTAGCTATCTTAGTTTGCAATACCCCCAATTGATTTTCTTAATTTCAGTGGATTCCTGATTGCTTAAAATGTATGTTTTACCACCAAAAGTAGCCATCTACATGGTTTAGAAACAAAGGTAGGGGGAAAACTGTTTTAATAGTCGCAATTTTGAAATTCCAAGATAGGCGCAATAGAGCTTGAAAAATATAAATGTTAAGATTTGTTTTCCTAACTTCTACATCACAACGATTGCTAAAATGTATAGTTTAGCAAATCCCCCACCCCCCCCTCCCCGCCCCAAATTAACAAAAATACATAAAAAAACGGACTAAAACGAAGACTTCTAGACGTAAACCAGGTCCTCCTCACCTCAAATTGGTAGCGCTGAGAGCCAACCCATAGTACACCATGGACACGACGAGCCAACATACAACCAGGATGAGCATCCTCCTCCTCAGCTCCTCCGTCAGGGTGAAGAACAACTTCTTCACCGTCGTCAGCACCTTCATGGTAATGGTCATCATCGCCTCACTTTCCTCTTTGTGACACATCTGGAAGTGGGTGGTAAAATGAGACAAAATTGTATATCAGCTGAAGAAGCACATGTGATTGTGTATCCCACTTTCTCTCCGCTTAAACAGGGGTCACCAAACTTTTTTCACAGTGGGCCGGATAACTGAAAGAATGACGAGCGCGGGCCGCATAATATTTAAATTTAAATTGTATCACAACGTCTGGTGTTCCATACGTTTTATCAAGCAAATTCAAGTACCGTCGGCGGGCCTGATGAACTGACGTCGCGGGCCGTAGTTTGGTGACCCCTGGCTTAAAGCAAGGAAGTATAACTTCCTCAGAATAGTGCAATGCCAATTTAGCTTAATAGCGATACCTGGTAAGAGTTTTAGTTGCTCCCTCTAGTGTGTGGTGGGGCCACTGTGACCAGCTGTCGTCTGCTTTGTTTACATCTTTGAATCTTCAGAATAATATAGCCGCTTCTAGTGTTTCGAGGTGGAATGCATTTTGTGAAGTAGTAATATAAATTAATTAATAAATCCCAAAACAATTTTTCATAAGAACATTGTAAGAACAATAAACACCTCCGAGGACATTATAGTACCCAGTCAAGTGCATATACCTGGGACTGAAGAATTCTATTTCTCTAAGATTTTAATTGTGGTGGAATAGTGTATTAGTAACCTTGTTATCTGCTTAAATACCTTAGTTATTGAAGAGCAGTAATAACATTATAATAACAACCATGAACTGACGGATGCCTGCCCCACTAGGGCCCACAGCCTAATGTTGAAGAAGCCACAAGTTCAGAAAATTGTCGAGGACAACTTTTTGGGAGTGAAAGTTGTGAACTCTTGGAACAATCTGACAGAAAGCGTTGTGGCGGCACCGAGTGTGAATGCAATTATTACCAGACTTGATCAGCACTGGCATAAGTACAGACATATTCTGGAGTCAGTACATGCCCAGTACTTGCCAACAGTACATACAGAGATATGACAAACCGTCCAAGCGGCTAAAAAGCCGACAAGTGGTGAGAAGGATAAAGTAAAGTAGATTTTCAAACGAAATAATATGGCAACAGGTTATTGGTCAGGGTATGAGTTATTAAGGATGTCACCTACATTGGTAAGTTCTGAGAGGACCGGCAGGGTCGTTCTCAGGTGTTGCATTTGTGGGGGGCTACAACTAGTGCGGGGGCGGCGGCAGTGTCTTTCTGGCGTTGACGCTTGTCTGCCTCGGTATTTTTTTTTATTTATTTATTTATTTATTTATTTATTTATTTTACGGGGATTAGCCCACCCAGGCACAGGTCACTCACCCACATCGGGGCCTGGGGGGCGAAAATGTAATAATAATAATACAAATAATAATAATAATAATAATAGTAATGATAATAATAATAATAATAATATTAATAATAATGATAATAATAATATTAATAATAATAATAATAATAATAATAATAATAATAATAATAATAATAATAATAATAATAATAATAATAATAATAATAATAATAATAATAAAGAACCATAAAAAAATAAAAAATGAAAAAAAAATAAAAAATGAGAAACAATATATGTATGTTGTGTTGTCAATAGTAAGAGAAACAATTGAGACCCTGCAGTTGTGTGTAAATGAGGCAAAAAGTCAGATCAGCAACCGGGGGGTCACAATTTTCGTGATGCCATGTGGCAGCAGGGTTTACTATAGACAACACATTATGCTCCCAATATCTTCTCAGGCGGTGGTATCTCCCTGTTTGGTAGTTGCCTAATACCTACTACCTATCAGTGGGGCTAACTCGAAAGTATTGAGACCTTCTCGTGTGGTGCTCCTTCAAGCGTTACGGTGTGGAGTAATCGTCTCCCAGGTGAGGGGGTAGATTTGGAACTTTTTCAGGTTTGTCTTAAAACTATCCTTATACCTGTTCAGTTGCCCTCCCGCGTTATGCTTACTATTCGTTAGGTGACTGTAGAGTAGCTGCTTTGGCAGTCTACTGTCGCCCATGCGGGTAACCTGCCAGTCCAGCGTTGTTGTTCATGGATAATTGTAACCTCGATGCTCCTACAATTGTTGTCAGCAAGAATACTGGCTTTCCAGCGAACTCAGAGGATGGAACGTAGACTACGTTGGTGAAAGTTTTCAAGTGCCTTGAGGTGCCTCCTGTATGTGACCCATGTCTCAAGCCGTAGAGCAGGGTGGGGAGGACCACTTCACAATATACGTGTAACTTTGGAGATAATTTCAGCTCCCTACAGCTGAAGACACGGCTTCGGAGTCTGCCAAAGGCTTGAGATACACATCGGATCCGATGTTGAATCTCTTCATCGATGTCATCGATGGTGGACAGGTGGGAGTCGAGATACCAAAAGTGGCCAACATTAGAGAGGGTAGTAAACGTTAAGCTGGATGGATGGTGGAGGTGTGTCTGAACATGAGGTAGGCTGAAAGAGAGTCTGAGTCTTACGTACATTCAGCTAAAGGTCGAAGTGTGCATACGCATCTGCGTAAGTGTTCAGGGTCTCCTCTAGGTCACATTCAATGTGAGCGACAAGGGTAAGTTCATCTTCAAACTGAAGTTCAGTAGTGGAACCTGCCGACATCTTTATTCCTGCCTGGAGTCGTTTTATGTTGAAAAGACCGGATTGCAGTGCTGCCTAGATCCCAGTGCATAAACGATCATGTTATCTGTGCCGCCCATATGCAGAGTTGTGACTCGAGACTCCCGGCAGTCACCTCTGTCTGTCCCCGTCGCCACTAGCCCATCCCCATACAACTTTTGGGGTATAGGGGTTTTGATGATGTTGAGATTTATGATGAGATGCATGATGGTTGCACTTGAGTTGATTTATGTGGTGAGGCAGGGGCGCAGGCTGCAACCACGCATCTTGGCTCTCCCTTTTCCTGATCCAGTGGTGCAATTAGTTGCAACGACTGGGGAGAAGGAGAATTACAATGGACTGCCGATAGTCCAGTTTGTTGGGTTTTCCCTTAGTAGGCTGTCCATCATGCATTGCCTTCGTCCGCCGGTGTAGCGTTGGGTTCCCATGGTACTCTTCCGCCTATACCGCCGTTGGGGTCTTTTTGGAGCTCTGTAAGCATGTCTGCCTGATGCGGGGCTCCACCGCAGATTTTTTGTTCGGGGTTTACTCCCGTAGCCTTATACCTACCAAGGTCACACACACACACACACACATACACACACACACACACACGCTCATTTATTATTATAGTTCCATAGTTTAATGTACCTGTACTTTAAAATTATATCAATATGCCCGGTAGATTTGAGATATATAAGTTAAAGCACCACTTTTATAATACCCTGTACTTTCATACCGTGGAAATTATTATACTGGTACTTCTAATTAAGTTTGTAAACTGATTGCTATTTCTGAATGTGTTTACTTCATCTAGGTCTATATCCTGGTCACCTGGTCCCTGATGCTGCTGATGGCATCCATGAGAGCGTGTCTAGGAGGTAAAGTTTTCTTGTTGACCTTAGCAGCCTGAGTGAGGACCTCTACAGCTTCGAGATCGCGGTTGTGAATTATTAGCCAACGGGGTGACTCTGGCAGCAGCCTGAGGGAGAAACATTACAGTGAGATTATGTATTTTCCATAAAGAATGATCCCGTCGGCATGTCTGTTAACATCTCTACAGTAAAACTTACAGATGACACGAGAAATTATGGATAAAAGGTAGCGAATGAATTGACTGTGCTTGCATATTTCGACTTGGTGAACAGAAATGAGACACAGCTCTGTACTGAAGGCCAGTAAGGTAAATCCAACAAAATACAGTAGTCTATGAGTTTATGTGTCTGGTGTTCGTACCATAAAAGCAGCGCTATTACGAGTACATTGGTAACGTGTGGTGTAATGTTACTCTACAACCCTTGATGACACGTTTATGGAATTTACTCGAGACGAATGTTTTTCCCGTAGTCTGCCCGTAGTAGCGATTTTGCTCCGCCACGCAATGATACACTCAAGTCTATAGAAGCCTTGGGTGGACTAATGTAAGCTGCCCAGACGAAGATTTTCCCTGGACACTGAACCATAAATTGCTTACCTAATAATGAGACTTTTGTGCATAAAAATCACTCACCAGAAATCAAGGAGCTTGACTATATAAGGAAGGAAGAGGGCCGTATTGAGCCACTGCCAGTCCCTCACCAGGTAGGCGACGCCAGGGAGCATCATGTACCCCACAGCCCACGGAACCGCGAACAGCACACTGAAGGTTGATCGAGTTGACGATGAACACAACTCCACCACTGAAAATTATCAAAGTGGCAAATAAACTCAATACTGAATATAACCTGGGCTGCATTTGAATTTTTTTTCTTCACTCAGCATATGAAATTTGTAGAATCACGTCCTATCTCAGTTCGGCATTTTTAGAGACACCTGGTGTTCCGGAATAAACGGCTTTTGCAAAGATTTTCGTCTGTGTTCTGCATCTGTAACGTCTCTCTTGAGGCACCAGCAGTAGTCCACGAGCACGTTCACATCCCAGCGGCCCTGGTACCTCTCTTCCATCACTTGACTATCCTGGTGAAAGCGCTCTCCTTCCTCCTTACTGACATCACCTCAGTTTTCCGGAAAAAAGTCTAAATGCGAGCTGAGAAAATGCATATTTATGGACATGCGCTTTCCTGAATCTGAAATTTCCACGCGTGAGGCCAAACTGAAAGCAGGTATTTTTTATGGCCCTCAGATCAGGGAGCTTATGAAAGATCCTAAACTCAATGAAAGTATGGAGGACAATGAGAGGAATGCCTGGCTCACATTCAAGTCCATTGTAACGAACTTTCTGGGCAACCACCGCAGTCCAGAGTACGAACGTGTTGTCGAGGAGCTCCTGCAGAGCTTCCATGCACTTAGTGCACGCATGTCCATAAAGATGCATTTTCTCAGCTCGCGTTTAGACTACTTTCCGGAAAACTGAGGTGATGTCAGTAAGGAGGAAGGAGAGCGCTTTCACCAGGATAGTCAAGTGATGGAAGAGAGGTACCAGGGCCGCTGGGATGTGAACGTGCTCGTGGACTACTGCTGGTGCCTCAAGAGAGACGTTACAGATGCAGAACACAGACGAAAATCTTTGCGAAAGCCGTTTTTGCAGATTTGTGTATTTTATGTGTATGTTCTTGTAAATCTGATTAAGAGATAGCATAAAAACCTGACGTGATTGAGCACAATGAGTTACATTTCTGAATTCAGCATGCAAAAAGCATATAAGAACCGCTGAGAAAACCTTGACCTCAAAAATTACGCAGACCAGTGATTATTTTTGCAGAGATATATGTTCTTGAAATCTGAAAGGGCCACTAATCCCTAAGGAGATCAGAGGAGAACGGTGATAGGAATGATCTGGTTAAGGTTAATGAGTGAGCGCCATCTTTCGTCAGCAGCACCAGTCTCTAGAAAGATATTTTGAAACAAAATCGTAAAGAGTTTAAACTTTTCTAATCGCAAATTTGAATCAAAATATATATTTTTCCAACTGACTTTTCTACTGTATATAGACGTTAGTGTAACGTTACTTTTTACAAGAAGAAGAAGAAGAAGAACTTTACTTACTGATAATGAAGTTGGTGCAGTAGAGACCTAGATCACCCATGGAGACGACCAGCCTTAGGGCAATGAAGGCATAGATGTTGGGCGAGAAACACCCTAATAAACCCAGAACCATTGTCGTTACCAAACTCCCTAGCGACACGGGCCGACGACCGTACCTGTCGGTCAAGTGTGAGGTAGAGTTGGAGATACAACTAGCGGAGTGAGTTGGAAGATAAGGTTAAGTTAATGTTTTGAGCGACTCCAGGGGTTACCTATTCATCAGACATCAATTTTGTTGAATTTTTTGACCACTCATGTAAACATTAATTTGCATGCTCACTTCATGTTCCTTTTCCTTTCTCTAATGAAAATTTTGTCCCCCCACCCCTCCTCCTCATGTTAATGTATGTAACAAATCATTTTTGTCCTTTGTATAATTTCAACCTCCGGGCCGTTGAACTTTTACAATAAACCGTTAATTATTAGCCTATTACACAAACACACACACACACACACACACACACACACACACATATATATATATATATATATATATATATATATATATATATATATATATATATATATATATATATATATATATATATATATACATATATAAAATAAGAGGGTAAAAAAAGACACTCACTGGTCCATGAGATAGCCAGTCACGAGGGCACCAAGGAGGAAGCCCAGTTGGGAGGTCGCCGTCACGGTAGAGTAGAGGAAGCGTCGTTCACACACCAAGTCCCACTGTACACAACAATAAGCTACTGTTTACTGAGCTTTATGAAAATAATGACAAAAGAAAGAACACTGATGAATTGCAAACTAAAACAATTAGTTATAAAAATATAGATGCAAATGTAATTAAATAAATACCTTGTGATAAACCGTAATGGAGGAAGGTCCTAAAATATAAGTTTGTTTCGTACCTTTTCTCTTTATGTGACAAAAACAGAAATCCATGAATAAAAATAGTATTAATACAATTTTAGGTCGTAATACAAACTAATAATTCATGTTTGTGAGTCATACCACCTGAGCGATGTAACAACTCACACTAGGAGGAAGTTTTTTAAGAGTTTTGATGTTGAATTTGACTCTTTGAACTCAGAAAACGCCTCTTCCTCTAGACTCTCTAGAGAAGTGGTTTTTAACCTTTTTACTACCACGCCCCCTCTAGGAATTGGTCCTTCCCTCCACGCCCCCCTTGCATCTATGAAAAAAATTCCCTCCCAGATTTTAAAGAAATATGAAAAATATTGTGTTTTTAGTCTTTTTATTGAGTATAAATTAGTGAGATACTTGACACTGCTTCTTAGCTACTAGATCTTGAATGCGAGGTTGAATGCCAGAGTGCACAACGTAAATCCCCTTCAACGCTCAGCCTGTTTCTGTACTTGGTCTTGACAGCAACGAGCGTGGAAAATGCAGCTTCACAAAGATACGTGGATTCGAACATAGTTAGAATCCGAAGAGCCTGATGTGAGATCAGAGGGTAAACAGGAAGGTACTTGACCCAGAACGTCTCAAGATCCAGTTCTTTGAAGTCTTCCTTAGCTGTGGAGTTGAACTTCAACTCAAGAAACTCCTCTTGCACTTCATCCGAAACATCAGCTACTTCACATTGAAATGGGTTCCTGATGAATTTCCAGGCTTCACGCTTCTCAACTATCTCTGGGAAGTATCTGATGAATTCTGTTTTCAAGTCAGTTAGATGAGTGATTATTTGTTTCTTTAACTCAGAATCAAGGTAACCGTGAATGAGAGCAGAATCCAAGTTACTAAAACTGGCTGTATTTCCCTGCTGAATTCGACACTTCCAAAGGTCGAGTTTGGCCATGAAGGTTCGAATGGTGTCGTGGTGCATGATGATGTTGATGTTTTTCCCTTGTAGTTTAAGGTTGAGAGCATTCAACGTTTCGAAGATGTCCACCAGGTAAGCTAGAGAAAGCTGAAAGCCTTCAGACTGGAACTTGTCATGGAGATCTGCCTTCTGCTTCGAATCAAGAAATATTGCTACTTCTTCTCGTAGTTCATAAAGCCGTCCAAGCATGTTCCCCTTTGATAGCCATCGTACGTTCGTGTGAAAAAGCAAGGTTTCATGTTCAGATTCCATATCCTTACACAGCAGTTTGAAGAGACGACTGTTTAAGGCTCCAGCTTTGATAAAGTTGACTATCTTGATAGCCACGTTCAGGACATCCCTCATTTCAGCAGGTAAAGTTCTGGATACTAAGGATTCACGATGAAGTATGCAGTGTATACCTACAACAGACGGATTATTTTCTTTCACCATTGTAATGAATCCAGACTGCAGACCGAGCATGGCTGGAACTCCATCAGTGCACACCCCTACCAGTGAATCCCACGAAAGTTGGTTTTCCTGAAAGAGGTTTGATACATCATGAAAAATAGCTGCTGCTGTTGTACAACTTTCCATGGGGTGACAGAACAGCATTTCCTCTTTTACACTGTTGCCTGACACATACCTCAACAGCTTTAACTGAATAAATGTGAGAGAAGAGGAATTATTGCCACGGACGTGTGCAGAAGACTGGGAGAGAACAGGGCTCACCAGTCACCAACGAGCAGTATACAGGTCCAGGACGAGTTAACTCCCCCCCCCCATGGGTTTCGAGGGATAGGGAGGGGGTCAATAAGTACAGAAAATGGTAAGCCCTAAGTCAAAAAGTAGCCTATAGAAAACTAAAGTTATAAGGCGATACTTTTGCATTTTTTCGTAAACTTCTCAATATTAGCCCACGCTCTTGTTAAGAGAATAAAAACTATAATTATAATAAGAGAAATTCCTACTTTTTCCCTAGGGCTTGCGCCCCCCCTGGAAATTACTGACGCCCCCCTAGGGGGGCGCGTCCCCAGGTTAAGAGCCACTGCTCTAGAGCTTGTAATGATGAAGGTATGAACACTGTAGTTCTTACCCTCCTCTAGTTATGTGACGGACGAACTTAATTGTTTGCATATTGTTATCACAGACAGCACAGACTGTCATTCTCGCAGTAGGAGCTGACCTGAGTAACAACAGTTGACCTGTACTGGGTGAGGTTAAAGTCTCTCTCGTAGCAGGCGACGACTTCAGACGACCCTCGGGAGACGACCTTGAAGCTGGTGTTGATGGAAGCCTCGTAGCCGAGCGTGGCCGCTAATGTGTAGTTGTAGTCGTACATCTGGCAGCCTGAGTACCTCCCTGTCTCGTTACTGTGCGTAAATTGTGTATATAAAATAAACAATATAAAAAATTTAAGAAGTGAATACACTCAGGGCCAGTTTGTATAGGTACAAGTACAGGAAGACAAAATGGTATCAGCAACCAAATAGGCACTAAATATTACGGCTTTATCTTGTAAACTCAGAATGTTGCAAAAGAGATTTTTTGTTAAAACTTCGCCTACCAAAACTTATTTATAATCCGGATTGCAGGTGGTTGGCCTTGTAGCTTTAATTGCTTAAAGTAACTTAAATATTTGGCATAAGGAAGACTGGGTAAATTTGTCGACACGAGGCTGATCTCACCCTGCTTAATTTACTTATTGACATACAGGGTGTTCCAGTATGATGATTCACCAGTTCATTATGAACACATTGTTCCTCTAAAGTATTAAATGTAACAATATCTCTCTCTCTCTCTCTCTCTCTCTCTCTCTCTCTCTCTCTCTCTCTCTCTCTCAACTGTACAAGGTCTGATTTAAGGCCAAAATCAGCCTTTCTCCACCTTGGAAAGTGTACCTCTAAACTCCACTGACTCTTGGCCCCAGTGTGCGACCCTGTATCACTCAGCTGGCTTCACTTTACCCCCAGTACATCCATGAAGCGGAAGGGAGTGAGCCAATCACACCTTGTACAGTTGAGAGAAGCTTTAGCTTCCCATTAGCAAAAGGGTTTCAATAAGCTGCTTGAGATATGTGGTATTGTGAGCCGAGGTAGAGGAGAGCTGATGACCCCAACGATCGTCCCATCGTCAGCTGGGCACCCAGACGGCTAGATTCACTCAAGAGATCCTTTGCTACCCTGCTAAACAGTGACAGGCCTACACTGATTGGTCCAACGGCGACAATCGCCAATCCTCAATCATCAACGGCAGTCTCAAACGGCAGTCAATCTCTCTCAGTCATCACTCTCGCAGTCAAGTAGGTTCTGACGGAAACCCTGAACTTAACTCACTGTTAGCTCTTGATAACTCTATCACTGCCCTATCTAACCCCTATCTGAGATCGAATGAGACTTACTTGTTATACTGCAATAGCGCAACACAGGTGACTAGGCCACGTGACTATTTCTGTGGACGGACACACAGGGACGTCTTGTTGGTCCGAATGCTTTCGCGTGACTGAGGACTAGCCAGCCTCGTGTCCTCTCAAGGCGTTAGCTTAGGCCTACGTGACATATTTCCCGCCTAACTAATAACTTTCTTGGGACACCCGTAACATTATTCAGACTGATAAACGATCTATCATTACTTTTAATTTAATAACTGATATTTAGTTTCATAATTCACCTCCATATTAATTCGGTAAATTACATTTAGTATCACATAGGCCTAGTTCCACAAACTCTCGCTACGTGCGAGAGCGCGGTCTTCCCTCGGACGACCTTGAACTCAGTCTCTCCAATGGTGCGGCGTTTGAAATTACACTGAAATTTCTGAATATTGCGGGTTGTCGAGGGTGAGTTGGAGGAGTCGTGAGTAGGGATTTCTCACTCAGGGGCGCTTCCACTGCAATTACCATCTAATAATCTTTAATAAACCCCAAGTCAAGTGAGAAATTAAAGTCCAGTAATTCCGACCGGTTATATATATATATATATATATATATATATATATATATATATATATATATATATATATATATATATATATATATATATATATATATATATATATATATACCGGGTATTATAAAACGTATATGAAATATATGAAATACATTCACCACTGTAGAGTTAGATTTTGGTTTTACCTTTTTCTTGACCTAAACTTACAAAATTACGCCAAGACAAACTGAATCTAATTGTGGCACCACCACCAGTTCTATAGCACTGTTACAGGCAGAGAATGTCTCTCACTGGCCGAAGGGAAACATTCAACCACAGAGAGATTGTTTACTTTATTTGTTGTCTTGTGAGATATACAAGATCCTTATTATGGTGTGTATGATATACCTGTAGGGGATGGCGAGGCTGAGCACCTGTTGCTGGGTCCAGTTAGCCTCCACCAGGGGCTGTATGTGACACCAGTGGTCAGGAGTCGCTCCCAGGAATTGATAAGACAGAATAGTGAACGAAGAAGCGAACCCAGCTGTGTCGAGATGGATTAGTAGATGAATAAATTGAAGAAAAAAAACATCAAAGAATGTTTTTGTTATAACAAGCTGTTAACACTGTTATAACACAGTTTACTTACACACTTACTGAGGTGAACACTAACAGCTTAACACACTTCAGACTGTTAACTTTGACAATAAAAAGCAATATGTTTCCTAAAATGTCAGTTGAGGCAAATTTCAGCAAGTTCCAAATATTATGTGAACGGCACTTATTTCTTTTGTATGATGAATGTGTTCAAACATCACTTTGAAATGAGTAATATGGATATATAGAAATTTAATCTACACGAAATTGATAAAACAAAATCTTCCTCCATCGCCATTAATTCCAGCATCACCATTAATGAGCACTCGGGACGATGCTTGTGGGGGCTCAGAAGTGAAAGTCTTAGTTTAGTGAAGTTACCGCCAAGAGGACGGTAACTTCCTGTACAGTACATCGAGTGACTCAACAGGAAAGGGGCAATGATGGTATAATACATTACTTTTACTGTTTACTCTCAAGATGTAACTAAAACATACAATAAAAAATAGAAAATTAGGGTTAGCACAAGCAATAAACATCACCAGGCGTTGCCCTCCACAAAATAATGTCTTTGGAGAACTACGACCAGATGAATCTCTGCCCGTCTTAAGCCCGTTCACACTAGGCCTCATGACATGCCCTGTTTCAGAGCCTGTGTGGTGATGCAGAGAGGTGAGCGTCCACACTATAACCGTGGCAGTGCGCCTGTCATTGGTCAGCGCCAGAGAGAAAGAGAGAGAGAGAGAGTATGGATGTTGACACCTGTGTACAAGAGAATGTTCTCTGGAGGGTGGTGGCTTTGTGTTGTGAAGAAAGAAGATATTATGAGAAAAAAGGAAACAAATTCTGTATGGTGTAAGCAGTGGCTTTCCTGGCGACATGGAAGAGGAAGCTTCCAATAATTTTTTTTTTCAGAGTTAGTTGTGGAGAGTGAAAGTGATTTTCTAAATTACACACGAATGCCCATGACTGCATTCTACGCTATACTGCAGAAGGTAGTCACTTAATACGAGGGTACTCACCTTCGTGAAATCATCTCTCCAGGAGCTCGGCTGGAGGATACACTTGCCTCCGGAGGTTCCTACATAAGCCTGCAGTAGTCTACTAGAATATAAAAACAGAACTTAAGCCTCATCATGCCTGAAGCCTGTGATGCCATATACCGTGTGCTGAAGGATGATGACTTGAAGGTGAGTATCCTCGTTGCAAGTTAGTGGCTCTACCTTCTGCAGTATAGCGTAAAATGTAGTCATGGGCATTCGTGTGTATTTCTACAATTATTGTAGTCATAAATAAGTGTGTATAACAAAACAATAATTTCAGGTCTTCTATGGTGTTACGGTTATTAATATTAAGAACACAGAAAAGTAGAACAAAATTGTCTTAGTTTGAAGCAATGAGCTTATGAAGTAAGTTATGTAATATGCATGAAGCAAATGAAAGTTATTTGTTGCCAAAGTTTTCAAAATACAATAACTATTGACAAAGTAAGAATGATGTAGAAATGCCTCCATGTCTTCTGCCCTCACTTATTGGGTGATGGAGCATATGTAGCAAAAGCGTCACGGCGCGTGTCATGGGGCCTAGTGTGAACGGGACCTTGCGCAGTAGTATGGACATAAAAAGACTTTAATCAACTAACCAAAGCTACACAGGAAGAAGATGAAGAAGTTCCATCGACCCCTCGTCCCCACCACTTCCATAAGGTCCTCGAAGTTGGTCAACTCTAGCAGCTGTTTGCTCACCTGATCCTCCTCTTGGTCTTTCTGGCCCACCTGCTGCTGCTGCTGCTGGTGGTGGTCTTCTTGCTGCAACTTCTGTAGTTTGTGTTCCTCCACATCATCCCCACTGATTCCCGACTCAACAGGTGATCTCTGCATGATGCCTTAAGTCTTCACACTCTTGATGTGGATTAAAAATTCTCCTGTTGACCAGTTCAGAATGATTCCAAAATTTGATCTAATGAAGCACCACCTGTTCTGGACAGAAACTGTAATATAATACGTGTAACACAAAAGTCGGTCGATTATTTTTTTTTAACAAGAAGACACTGCGCTGGTGCATCAGACTCACCAAGACGAACCCGTCCCATGTAGATAACTTTACTTTGTATTACTGAGGCCTGAGAGACACTGTCACTCAAGCTGGAGCTATACCACTACTCCCAGAGGTGGCACATGAGTTGTCGACCTTACTGACTGTGATTCAACAAGGAAGTCAGCTGAGTCACTGTGCACGACCTGGTGAACAGCGGAAGTATATGGGTGACTCTGGTTGAGACTCATCTATTTCGGTACTTCCTCTCTTATGTCCACGTTGATAATGATGGATTTTGCGGTCTATGGCACGCTTTATCTGGTCCTTTTTAGTTGCACTGGAGCAACAAGTACGGTGCCATATAACTTTCTCTATGGGAAGTTTTATTTCATGCTGTCTTGTAGTCGATTTTGCAATGGATCATAGTTGCCACCAAGCAAACTGGCTCTCTCTTGAACTGTTCCTAACAGATAGTGGATTCCTGGGTTTGATGAGCCCCTTGACCATGTTTGGGCATGTCACTCATGATGTACACGTACTGGAACTTTCAGAACCTGCTAAAAAAACAAAGGGAATCACTATAAACACCACCACCACCACAGAATTGGCACCGTTACCGCAAGCAGTAATGAGTAGGATGACCCATAAGCAAATATTATGTTAGGCTGTAAGTCATGTCATGTTTATTGGGCGTGCCTGCCAGTATATAGAGTATTGAGTTGGTGGAGATGGAGAGACACAGAGGAGGTTGGGGTTTTGGGTGGTAGAAAGGGGAGCGTGTTTGTGTATAAACACCTGACGCATCAAAGTCGGCCAGCCAGGGCTGGGCATGTGACCTGTACTAAGTTTACACAGGTAGACTGTGTCCATTGCATCGGTTATTACTGTGACAACATGGAAATATGGCAAATTAAGTACTCATTATAAGTGTTAAGATTAGACTAATTACATAGTTATGATTGTAATGTGAATATATATTGGATTAAACAATTATGTATGATTGCGTATGTATGATTTATTATTTGAAATACTAAGAATGAATTGTATTCAACAGGTTTGACCGAATTATAGCGTTCGAGTTCAACGTGAAGAGTCTGATTATCCCTTAAACGCTCAGAAGGCGTTTACAGGCACAGTTCATGTTTGTATGTGCTGAGCAGTCACCCCCAAAAATTGTTTTTATGGATGGGTCCAATGAATTTCAAAATGAACACTATGACTCCTGTTGTCTCGGTAAGGTTGTCAAAATCCTTCGTCGGTTGTGTCATATTGTCTCATACGAAAATGTAAAGTTACCTTTTAGAGTGACTGTTCACATTAATACCATAAAAACTGTTTGACAAAAGGCATAATAGCCCCAGAAGTGGTTGTGCCCATTATACCTGGTACCATTGGATTCTTTGCCCCTGAATATGCATGGTGACCGTAAGCAAGAAGACCCTGGGTGGTCTAGAAGCTGAAATTTAATACTGAGAAAAATGCCTTCGCAGGTGGTCACTTTTGAAAATTCAAGATGGCCGCTATACATACTTTCAGGAAAAATGGAAACATTGTTTTTTTTGGTTGATTATACTATGTAGTTTCCAGAAATGTATAGGTTTGAAAATCTCAAAAAAATCTAACGAAATTATACAACAAACTGGACAATACACTGTAAACCACACTATTTAAACCACACGCACAGTGTACCACACACTCTGTACCATTCACTGTGAACAACACACTATATAAGTTACCACGTACTCTTCACCATACACTGGACACCATACACACCTATCCTCCCATCCTATATCACCGTTAAAGAATCACATCCTAAGAGCCACATAATATGTAGCACACACATAAGGTACCACATAATACGTAACACATAATGTGTACCACACACCATATACAACATATTGTTAACCACACACCGTGTACCAGACAATGACAACGACAGACAGTAATCTACACATTATATATTCCTTTGAAGTTCAGACGTTAACTTTCTGCAGGTCAGATCATGGTTTTAGTTTACTGAGATATCAAAGAAATTCTCCTGGTCGACTACCTCCCTCATAAAACAATTATCACCGGTGACGACGTGAGGTCATCTGGGAGGAACGCTGGAGATTGTTCAGTACACTGTAGATATACTCTGTGCACGACAATGTGCTGGTCCTCAAAACTCGTGTGGCACAGATGTATTTTCATGACTGATTTCAAGCAACTCCACCCAAGGTAGGTTAGGTTAGGTTAGGTTAGGTTTAGTCCCAAGCGACGATAATCTATTTCAAGAACTTTAGTTCCACCTCCGAGGGTGCTGCTGTCACAATAGTTGAGGAGCTGAAGGAGGTTATTGTAGCCAGAAGACTTATAATAAAGACCTGGCAGAGTGTGAGAGTGAGTATGATGGACTGTGGAGTAAGTGTGTGGGAGGAGACCTAATTGATCAAATCATGTGGTGTACGTCTGCCTTTTTCTTATATCCCTTTGGACACCTTTTTTTTGGCTGACTATTCTTGTACTACACCTTGTGCACTACATTGTATGATACACGTCGTGTACCACATACTGTGCACCACACATAGTACACCATACATTGTGTCATACCGTGTTGCACACACTGTGTGCCACGTATCGTGCACTAAACATCTTGCGCTACATCATGCATTACACATCGTGTTCCACACCGTACATCACAGAACATGAACCACAATGTGGACCAATCAGTAAACTAACCTAACCAATTGCTTTTCATCCCGTGAGCCGCACACCGGGCAAAAGATAAAGTGCACCACCAACAAGGAACAACTTGTGTTTCACATACGCTGTGTACCAATCACTGTTCACCACACAATGAGGGAGTACTCTGGCACCCTGCACTACACGACACAAACACCGTCCACTGCCAGAACCAACATGTAAACCCGCAAATAATTCAGCGAGACTATCAACTGGTGTGTGTAGTGTTGGCGAGGGAGGCTGTGTGGTGGTCAGGTGATGTGTGTGGTGGATGTGAAGTGAAACACCACACCCACCCAGCCAACAGAGGACAGCAGCATTCCATAAATACAGTATATATATATATATATATATATATATATATATATATATATATATATATATATATATATATATATATATATATATATATATATATATATATATATATATATATATATATATATATATATATATATATATATATATATATATATATATATATATATATATATATATTGCTCAGAAGACCTCTGATGTGAGTTAGAATCAACCTACAGTGATTTACTTGCATATATATATATATATATATATATATATATATATATATATATATATATATATATATATATATATATATATATATTCTGACCCCCATCGGGGCCTGGGGGGCGAAAATGAAATAAGAATAACAATAATAAAAATAATTAGTTCAAAGTAAATAAAACAAATAAAAATATACAATATAATAATAATAATAATAATAATAATAATAATAATAATAATAATAATAATAATAATAATAAAAATTACTCATATTTATATCATGAAATTAAAAATTACAACATAATATAATTAGGTGGTTGGTACACACATTCCTGTACTAGCTGATGAATATTTCCATATTTTAAGATACTGTGGGGTACGAAATGTTTGGTTCACACTCAGGATGGGATGGAGAAAGGAAACTCACAATGTGCTCTCTGTATACATGTTGTATTGGATGTACAATGCAGCTTGGTGCTGGGAAGTGGCAGCGTGGTTACAAGCGTGATGTAGAGAGAGCTGGTTGGTGAGGGTGCTCAGATGAGGACCAGCTTGTGGGTCGCCATGCTCGCCGGCGGGAGCGATGCCGGGATTTCTAATCCTCAGGTGATCTAAGATATATTTAATTAAAACATTATTCCAAAAGCTCGGCTACTGCACAGGATATAGTGAATGCTAAAATTGAAGTTGGTCTCGTTCTCGGTCTCGACTTCTCAAGGTCTCGATCTCGTAGGAGAGATATCGGCTTCGGCCTCTGACTTGATGGTCTCTACTACATTACTGATATTGCATTGTATTGCACGAGATATTACCATCAAAGAGTAATAGCAAGAATTTCGACCAGCTTAGAAACCACTGTCTCGACCGGCTGTCTCGGTCTTTCAGAACAGTTTGAGCAATTTGGTTCGTGCAGACCCTGTGTCTGCTTTAAATGAATGTAGAGTATTTCAAAAAGTATGTATCAACACACTGTGTGAAACATTATGAGACCACGAATGATAGAGATTGGAACATGCATTTACTTCGGTACATAATTCAACATAAGTAATGCAGTGTGTGTTTATTTCGGTGTAATTAATATGATTGTTGGTTACAAATGTAGTCGGATCAGCAGGGCACAGAGCCACGCATACCAACCCTCCTAGGACACTGTACATAAAAGTTAATCGAACAAACAATCTGTTGCCAAGTATAGCGCAATACTGAGCAGTGGCCAACAGCAACGCGTGTGGCCTTTTGCCTCTGTCTACCCAGCAATAATTGGGGACCTGGATATTAATCGGTTTGCGAATAGTGTTTCGAGATAATGGTTAGCTAGGGCAGTTGGCGAGTTGTCCGGTCTTCTCGGACTATTCCTTGACACTGGGTCATGCAACTCGTTAAACATTAGGTGTGGTTGTTGTGTTGACGACAGCTTCCACACCTTTAACACATAAATAATAATAATAATAATAATTAACGGTTTATTGAAAAAGTTCTGCAGCCCGAAGGCTGAAAATATACATTGGACATAAATGCCTTATTACATACATTGGTGGTTTAACAAAAGCCTTCATTAGAGAAAGGTAAAGGGACATACAGTGAACATTCAGATTAATGTAGGTGTTGAACAGCAAAAACGTAGTGTAGTAACTCCCTCCCAGATGGTGTTAGGAGGGACCTCACGTGGTGTAGTAGTTCCCTCACAGATGGTGTTATGAGGGGCCTCACGTGGTGTAGTAATTCCCTCACAGATGGCGTTATGAGGGGCCTCACGTGGTGTCCTAATTCCCTCACAGATGGTGTTATGAGGGGCCTCGTGGTGTAGTAATTCCCTCACAGATGGTGTTATGAGGGGCCTCACGTGGTGTAGTAATTCCCTCACAGATGGTGTTATGAGGGGCCTCACGTGGTGTAGTAATTCCCTCACAGGTGGTGTTATGAGGGGCCTCACGTGGTGTAGTAACTCCTTCACATATGGTGTTATGAGGGGCCTCACGTGGTGTAGTAGTTCCCTCACAGACGGTGTTCTATGAGTGAGGTGTGGTCCCAGGCCTTCCTATCGTAGACGGATTAACACATCGCTGGCTGTTGGGTCTCACGTTATCACTGGGTACCTGGGACCTCACTGTGTGAAGGTCAACTTGGGTACCACTGTTACTGTTGAGTTGTTCTCACTGACTTAAGCACTGTTCACCACTGTTCACCTCTGTTTAACACTGGTTCCATTCCTTTTCCAAATGAAATAGTAACTTCTGGCAGAACATGTTGATATTCCGGTGGGGAGGAGGGTTCAGGGGAGGGAGTTGGTATGGGCCAACATAACAGTTGACCTGGCTGCTCTGAGAGGAGCGCCAGGTGGCCCCAGAGCCGGTTAGCCTCGAACACGAGGGGCAACCATTATAATAAGAGCCGGTTAGTTGATATGACCCAAACATCCACTAGTGCGTGAGGGTCAGTTGGAAGTCATTGAGCTACGTGATCAGGAAATCACTTCTATTGTTGTACCTAACACTGCTCATAGCCCGGCTACGTTGGGTAAGGTTTCATATACAATTAATGCATGGTAAGTAGCCCACATTTATATGGGTACTGCACTACTGCTTTTATGTTGAAAGAGGTTATTACATTTGTGTAACACGCCATCACGAGATTGTTATTTAATTTAGCTATTCGTATAGTATACCTAAGTATAAGACAAAATATTATATGGCATTAGTGTATACATAACTAATGGTAGGTTTTGAGACTTTGATACCGCATAGTTTCTCAGGCTCCTTTAATCATTTCCATATGGTTAGATCACGTGACCGTGACTGAGGTGACGCCCAGCTGCTCTTTGTATGAGTTAGTCTATCACTGGCTGAGATATTTCACAGACTCTTACCGCTGCCTTACATTGCGAGGTTTCTGTCTCGGAAGGTTCTGTACATGATATTGTTAATGGAGAGAAAAACACTGCACAAGACTATATTTCATCCCTTCTGCAATTATTTGAAGAGGAAATTGAAAAAAACCGTGTTTCAAGCTGGACTAGGGTGATACCTGTGACCAGGAAGAAAGAATGATTACCAATCATAGCCACTTGGACCCAGAACCTAGTAAACACACCCAAAGGACGAACTAGTTACATTTGTAAATAATAATAATAATAATAATAATAATAATAATAATAATAATAATAATAATAATAATAATAATAATAATAATAATAAAAATAAAAATAATAATAATAATAAAAATAATAATAATAATAACAATGATAATAATAATTATAATAATAATAATAATAATAATAATAATAATAATAATAATGATAATAATACTAATAATAATAATAATAATAATAATAATAATAATAATAATAATAATGAACGGTTTATTAACAGAGTTACAGCCGGTGGCTGAAAATATACAAACTTACATGTGATTTAGACATAATGATATACGTTCAATACATTAACAGGGCTGCACAGTACATAAATCATGAGCTGTTTATTATTTTAACAATAGATGGGATGGTGCTGTTCTTATATCTATCAGTGCGGGCTCTTATGGGTTGAATTTTGTTGTAATGGCGGACTGCGCAAGGTGGGCGTGGGACTGCAGGTGGCAGTTGTTGGCGATGACGAGGATGGTGCAGTAGTCCATTACCAAACCGTGCTAGTGCGTGGTGGTGGAGGTCACTGAGGGATGGCATTTCCAGGGTGGAGAGAGCGTTGTTGTAGCCGGAGTAGTCTGCGCCGAGCATGATTCTGCGTGTGCGTGTGTGTGTGTGTGTGTGTGTGTAATGCGTGGGTGGTGTAATGCTTCTAGTGTGGCAGCATTATGTTAGTGTTAAGGTGTAGGCACTGCTTGTCTCCCCCTCGTTTTCAGCCACTGCCGTTGGATAGCCCTCGTGGTGAACAGGGAATCATCTTGCACAAGCCTTCCCCTGCCAGTACACACCCTCTTCACCATCAACACTCCTCCTGTGCCTCCTCGTAGCAACACACGGTAACTGGGTGCCTCGTGGGCCAAAGCTAGACCAACAGGGGATCTCGGAGTAGCAGTGGGCCCCAAAGGTATGGCACAGAGGCCCACTGGCAGTTGGACACGTCCTATCGCCTACCAACCATTTCCTCGCTGTCTTGCGGATTAACCTTGGTAAGTACAGTATAAGGCTACGGGAGTAAACCCTAAACGAAAATCTGGCAGGCATGTTTACAGAGCTCCAACAAGGCCCCAATGGTGGTATAAGCGGAAGATGTGACCACCATGGGAAACCAATGACTACACCGGCGGATGAAGGCAATGCCTGATGGACAGGCTACTAAGGCAATACCCAAAAAAATGGGCTATCTGCAGTCCATTGAAACTCTCCCTTTCCCCAGTCGTTGCAAAACTTGCAGCCACTGGATCAGGAAAAGGGATAGCCAAGATGTGTGGCTGCAGCTTGCACTCCTGCCTCCACACATAAATCAACTCACTTGCAGCTCATCATACCTCTCATCATCATCAAAAGTCCTATACCTCCAAAAGTCCTATGGCAAAGACGAGTGGCGACGGGGACAGGCAGAGATGACTGCCTGGAGTCTCTAGTCACAACTCTTCACATGGGCAGCAAAGATAAGATGGTCGTTTATGCACTGGGATCTAGGCAGCAGTGCAACGCGGTCCTGTCTATGCGACTGAGCAGCCCTTTCGAAGAGCCTCTCTGCTCACGCCACATGGGGAGGGGGCTAGAAAAGGTGCTCTAATCATAGCCTGCCTAAAAACCAACCTGACTGGGCAACTGCTCGAAATGTCAGGACCCTTCTCGATCCTGGCACAAATGAGCGTCTTGAAAGAAGAACTGCCCTTGGGGCAAAAGAGCTGGCTAGGTATAACATCGCCATAGCAGCCATAGCAGTCCCGTCTCCCAGACGAGGGTCAACCCACAGAACAGGGGTCTGGCTATACCTTCTTCTGGAAGGGTAAGCCTGCTGCGGAGAGAAATCGCATTTATTTTGGAGATGACTTTGCCATCCGCCAACGCATCCTACACAGGCTAACTGAAATGCCTATTGGGATCAACGAGTGCCTCATGACTCTCCGAGTCTCACTGAATCACTCTCGCCAAGCCTTTTCATCAGTCCATACGCCCCATCACTGAATGCAGAGGATGATATCAAGTATCAAGCAGGCCTTTTACGCCAACCTCCTCAGAGTGCTAATCTCTATCCCCAGAGAAGATAAGGTCATGCTTTCAGAGAGCAGCTCAAACATGGGCTGATAAACAACCCGACAACAAACAACCCAAATCCCAGCGCCAAATGGGATATTCTCGACACTTTTATGACAAAAACCTGCACAGAGACCCTCGGCCAGATCGAAAGAATACACCAGGACTGGTTTGGTGAAAATGACCCGGCAATCAATGTACTTGGCGATGATAAACAAGCTGCTTTACCGACTGGCAGAACTTTCAGTCGTGGACTAAAGCAGATACCTTCCGCAAGAAGAAAGCGGCAACCCAGCGGAACACTCACACACACACACACACACACACTCACGTATAGTTAGCCTGTCTGTATATGTTTGTGTTAAACATATTAAAAATGCTAAATAAATATCGTTTAAAGATGACAAACTATTGCACTTAAACTTAATAAACAAAAATATTTTTACATTTAAAATAATACTTAAATTATATCAGGAAAAAAATATGTACGAAAAGGTCGTTGTGTTCCTCCGCGTTCATACAGTTTGTGCTGCAGCGATTGTTGTTATTACACAATGATTGTCTCCGTGTTTCTCTTATCATGTTTTGTATCTCCCGTTACACAACCGAGGGTGGAGGGGTGGGGTGGGGACTTACCTGTAAACAAACACACCCTGTGACATCAATTGCGCTGATGTTGCATTGTTGTTGTTGTTTATTTATTTGTTCCTCTAAACGTATTGTATGGTGGTAGTGATAGACAACAAGAGTGAGTCCTGCATTTGAATCTCTCACCATGACAAGTAGGATTCCCCCGAGTCACTGACTGACCTTTTACTTATCCACTATTACCGGCCAAAGGATAGTTCCTGGGTTGAACTTTGGACTTCGATAAATTGGACATGTTGTTTAGTTCCATCAGAGGAATAGATGTTTATCATTCATGTTATTTCAGTCGGCTCTGTGAAAATGTGTTGATAATAACAACTGCAGTTCATTAAGGTGAACGTCCCTGTGTCCCGCTTTAGCCGAGAGAGAGTTAGGGGGACTTCCCTTCCCGCCGCTCACCTCACACCCGCCCAACACCTTTTGTTCTCAACAAAATAATTTCCTACTTTCCAGCTATGTTATTGTCATTAAAATAGTTACGTTATGGGCGTAGTATTTCATTGAATATTTAATGCAATTATGAATACTTTATATTTATGTTACTTTTTGGTTTTCTTTAAATTCTCTTTTTATCTGTTATTCATATAACCCAAAATTCCCGCCCTGAACCAACACCAGCATACACGAGCTTTTAACTCACAATATAGATAAATATTCACATTAATTACTAAAGGAATTAAGACATAATCTGCCTTTTGAATGTGTGTGTGTGTGTGTGTGTGTGTGTGTGTGATTATAGCTAAATTAGTCTTCCTTGTATATCCACAGCAAATATTTTCATTATTTACAAGAAGTAAAACTTAATATAATAACGTCAATAACAAACAGTAATACACACCCTTACATTGCTGCCCACACATTGTTTAAGCAAAATATCCTCCCGGCAAGCCAACACTGGGACCCCCCCCACTCCTCCTTGCTATTTGGTAATTGGATTGTACAGTTTATTCCCTGAGAGCGTCAAGGATGCTAACTCATTAAGTAGATGAGGTATGGTAAGGTTAGGTAAAGCTAGGTTTGGTAAGGTTAGGTTAGATACTGTAAGGTAAGGTAAGGTAAGGTAAGGTAAGGTAAGGTAAGGTAAGGTAAGGTAAGGTAAGGTTAGGTAAAGCTAGGTTTGGTAAGGTTAGGTTAGATACTGTAAGGTAAGGTAAGGTAAGGTAAGGTAAGGTAAGGTAGGTAAGGTAGGGTAAGGTAAGGGAAGGGGTAAAGGTTAGGTTAGGTTAGGTTAGGTTAGCTAAGGTAAGGTAAGGTAAGGTTAGGTTAAGGTAAGGTAAGGTAAGGTTGGGTAAGGTAAGGTAAGGTAAGGTTGGGTAAGGTAAGGTAAGGTAAGGTAAGGTAGGGTAGAATTAAGGTAAGGTAAAGGTGGGTAAGGTAAGGTTAGGTGGGTGGAATTAAGCTGGGTTTGGTAAGGTTAGGTTAGATACTGTAAAGGTAAGGTGGAGTAAGGTAAGGTAAGGTAAGGTGGAGTAAGGTAAAGGTAAGGTAAGGTAAGGTAATAAGGTTAAGGTAAAGCAGGTTAGGTAAAGCTGGTTTGGTAAGGTTAGGTTAGATACTGAGGTAAGGTAAGGTAAGGTAAGGTAAGGTAAGGTAAGGTAAGGTAGGGTAGGGTAGGGTAAGGTAAGGTAAGGTAAGGTTAGGTAAGGTTAGGTAAAGCTAGGTTTGGTAAGGTTAGGTTAGATACTGTAAGGTAAGGTAAGGTAAGTTTAGGTTAAGTTATGTAAAGCTAAGTTAGGTAAGGTAAGTTAAAGCTAAGTTAGGTAAGGTAAGGTAAGGTAAGGTAAAATATGAATCTATGCATTTACATACAGTATATTAACATTATCTACATGATCGTCTACTCTATGGCCAGCCAAAAGTTTCACCCAAAAATAAATATAATTTATCTCTGTTTAGGATGCCATGATAGTAAAAGTAATCTTAAATGAAACAGAACAAATAATATACCGTATAAAATAATGCCCACAAATAGTGATTTCGATATGGAAAAAACACCAGTTCCCTTTTAAAGCTTAATGAGACGTATATCCCTAACAAGCGTGACAGACAGACAGACAGACAGACAGACAGACAGATAGATAGATAGATAGATAGATAGATAGATAGATAGATATTGGGCATGTGCTCTGCAAGTAAACAAAACAATATTTTATGAGTAATGGCTCCATTATCTCCTAAATTAACGTTGTATCTTACAATATTAAATTAAAACGTAGTTACCTAATTCTACAGTTGTGTTTGTGGGTCACCGGAAGATGATAATGTTAATAAGAATAAACATTATACTGTAACATGAGCTGTGACGTCGAGCCACGTTGATGGGGCGTGTGTCCATAGTGAGAGGAAAGTATTTAAGGGAAAGTGTGCGGGTGAGCGACGGAGTGCGGCTTCAGCTTTCACTGTAAGAGGACGTATACCTGTGCTGGCAATCATGGTAAGTGTAACAAACAGTCATACGTGTTTATTCCTCAAACTATAAATTGGTTGTACTAACTTGTGTTTCGTATGTTAGCACATGACTGTAGAACGACCCGGGGTCTAACGAAGTGATAACGACGGTAGACCCACAGTTACTAGAGCATATATATCGTTATTATTATTATTATTATTATCTTAACAGACTTGTTATACCACAAAACCCTTCTCGCTACTCCTACTGTTGCTGGTGTTGATGGTGATGACGCGGGCTGGTCCGGCCTGTAAGAAGATTTGTAAAAACCGCTATGGACGAGAAGTCTGCTGTGATTCAGCTTTGAGTGGTGGTAAGTATGAGAAGAGAGGCGGGTATAGGAAAGAGTAAAGTGGATCTTAGAAGGTAACTGGTGCATTTTGGGGTTACTGAGGATTATAGAGTGGAGGGAAATACAAAGTTGTCGGAATTGGACGACTAAAGAGAGATTACAAAAAACACATTTTACGGTGCATGAACGACATTCAGTGCACTCTAGTGAGGAGTAAAAAGATGTTGATGGATGGTTGGGAGTAATGTAGGCATCAATAGGAAGCAATTGTTATTGAATGGTAATGTAGTGATAGTACACAATAGGAAGGTAGCAAAAATTCATTGTCAATAGATATTTTTATTTACATTATTTGAGGATAAGATTTTAGTTATCGTCAAGTTCAATGTTTTTTTTTTTTTAATATTTTCCAGTTTTGTCTCTGATCTGTGTATAATGTATAGTGTTGTGTCTTGGTTAGATGTTACACATTTATAGATTTTTCTCTAGCTTCGGGGAAAGGGACGAAGGTAATATAGGTGGGGAGGTTATAAGAAATTAAAACTTACCAAAGATGCAAAGAAAATTTTAACTCTCTGATAAAGTAAAGATAGACTCTTATGTTTTCCCTTAGAGTGGTACTTGAAGATGATTGAGACTTGTTCATAGATGGGGAGGAGACTGTCATGACTCCATACAGGCTAAGGGCTGAGACTAACACTGTTTTCATTGACAGGGTCCTCTGGATGCCCCCCGATGCCTCGGATTTATGTGGACTGTAAAGATCCTTACATCATGGTCAAACATATGGAGGTTAAGGTAAGTCTCAGCAAGTTCCACATTATATAACAAATATTGACGACGAGTCTCCTCAGATGACTGTCTACGGTAACTTTTTTTCATTGCAAATAGGTTTGATTATCTATTTTGCCCTGTTTATGGGTCTTTGGGACTCTATGATATTAAAGTTTTTTGTTTTTTTATCTAGTTCTTGGGATGGATGTACGTGCCACACCTCTGTATATATTCACGAGTGTAGAATTTACTTGGTGTGGAACCCAGTAAATTCTTCACTAAGGCTAGGTTAGTTAGTGTAGATAAAGCATTTATAAACATTCATAACATTCATTTCCTGAATAAATCTCCACACGCAGTTATGACATGCAACAATTTACATCTAGTGTCAACATATAAATTGTAGACCATAGGCCCCACGGTCAGCAAACAGGCCATAAGTCACAGAAATCCGTGTTGGTATACAAACTATAAACAGATGAACCCATTTTAATGCTAAGATGCTGGTGTCCAAATATAAATCACAAATGATATTAGATAATACTGAGAGAGAGAGAGAGAGAGAGAGAGAACGGCTCTTCATATTTTCTTCGTCTTTCTGCAGAGTTGCTCGGATGACAGTGATTGCAGGAAGAACGAGAAGTGCTGCCTAGACATCTGTGAATTTGGTAGTCGTATATGTATGCCCGGCAAGCGCAACACCTACTACCTGGTTCCCTGAGACATCTCCCTTACACCACCAAGTTCATGTGTGATTCTTGGGAATTATCTACCTAGTTCTGTGACCTTGCCCCCTCATAATATACCTTTATGCAATATTTTATGGACGACGTGAATGCTGCAAATAATTCAATGTCACACAAGCACACACACACATAAACACATGGATAAAAGGATATTTACACAAACAAACCCCCTACACACACACACACACACACAAACATATATATATATATATATATATATATATATATATATATATATATATATATATATAGTTATTTATTTATGGGGACAGCCCCCTCACCCCCAAACACAGTAATCTGTAATTTTACCTTCTAGTCAATGGTGATGACAAATGGTAACCTGTTACCAAGAAATATGTCTCATTATTATAAGTTCAACTTACAGTCACTTCTGCACCGTGTTCCTCTTGCACAAAGTAATACGTGTGTTATGTATCTCTGCAGTTATCTAATAAAGGAGTAATATTATATTACTTTATTATTCCTAGATTAACCATAGAAAGTTGACGTATGGAAGTGTTGGGGTTAAGAGATGAGATATACGAGAAAGTGAAAGGAAGACGAGGAGAATATTTTGAGTAATAACAAATGAGAGAGAAACGCGGAGATAATTGTTTGGAGACGAAGTGGAACGAAGAGACAAGTTGCTTTAAGAACACTAAATGTTTTGCTATGGGGTTCACACGATATATAAGTAGAGTATTCGGCTTCTACTCTCAACATAGGAACAATGCCCTCATGGATGACCTGAAATGGCAGGAAGTCAACGGCCCGCTGTTGTGTAGAAGAAGGGGGCAAAAACTTCACCGTCATTTAAACAATAATAATATACAAACAATATCTGGGTCAGTTTAAGTTCTTGATACCGAACTCGTCATTTTACACCAGTTGTAACAGCGGATCTCTCCCGTTGGGCGAAGGAAACTCAGATGAATTGTACAACAGCCAACTTTATTCTTGGGGGAATGGTGTATACACCTGTAACAAGTGCTGACAAACACATAAATATTCCCCAAATGTGTCCATACTACTTATTATGTACAGGTAAATAACAGGCGTGGCTTAGCAGAGATAGAATTAGTCAAAGATAATTATTAACCCCTGAAGAAGGAACATGCGGCCGACAAATGATGATGTAACAAGAGGAGAGAGACGCGATATTATAACAATAGAATTTTACACACTAAAAAAAACGAGTTCCTAGTCAGTGAATCATAATCTGTACTCACGTATGATCGCTTATGTCCCAACGTAGATACCACCGTGTACTGTACACTGATCACCCAGCCTGTGCCCCAGTGCGGCAAGCCAGAGTTGGCAACTCAAGCTAGGTAGTGTGGTATTGAAGGAAACACAATTAAGAGATGGAGCTTTATTCTTGACGTTTCGCCACTAGACTTTTTCATCCTTTGAAAGAGTCGAGTGACGAAACGTCAGCGTCAAATTACCGGCCGATCAGTCTGACGTCAGTAGTGGGGAAATTTCTTGAATCAATTATAGCAGATAGCATCCGATCGCATCTAGAGAAAAGCAAATTAATCTACGACTCTCAACATGGGTTTACAAAAGGAAAATCTTGTCCTAACAAATCTGCTGACGTTTTTTAGGAAAGCCTTCGAGGTAGTAGATAATGACGAAAATTACGATGTTATTTACTTAGACTTTAGCAAAGCATTTGACAGAGTACCGTATCAGAGGCTTCTGAGAAAAATTAAGGCTCATGGTATCGAGGGGAAAGTTTATATTGGATAAAATCATGGCTCACCGATAGAACGCAGAGAGTCAGCGTAGATGGTGTTAAATCTGAGTGGGGCCGTGTAACCAGTGGGGTTCCCCAGGGGTCAGTACTAGGCCCACTCTTGTTCATAATCTACATAAACGATGTAGATACTGGGATCAGCAGTGACATAAGCAAATTTGCGTATGACACCAAAATAGGGCGGCAGATTAATTCAGGGCAGGATGCAAATGCATTACAGGAGGAGCTAAATAAACTGCAGGGGTGGTCTGAAAAATGGCAAATGAAATTCAACACCAGCAAGTGCAGCGTACTAAATATTGGAAGAACAAATACTGATAATGTATACAGCCTTAACAACATCAAACTAGAGAAGTCGACTTGTGAAAGAGACCTAGGGGTACTTGTAAGCCCGGACCTACGGCCTAGAAAGCAGTGCGTTAATGTTCGAAATAAGGCAAACAGAGTATTGGGTTTTATATCTAGAAGTGTAAGTAACAAGAGTGCAGAGGTCTTATTGACTAGCACGTTCGTGGTGGGTTTTTCAAAGTTTGTTTGATATTTACTTACTCTAACCTCAATGTCAACTACTAAATAAAAATGAAAATCCACCTAATATACGGTATATTACAATGAACGATTAATTATCGTAGAAAAGTAATCATGCGAATCAATGATGTAACTGGCTACCCTTCTCTAAGGTTCCACAGACCTGCCAACTGTTCACGAAGTAACAGATCCATGCGTCAGATGACAAAACTTTCCCGCTATATATTCGATAAACTTGAGAAAGATATTTATTTCTTAGACTGTACCCTGCGTAGAGGCGCACCTACTCCACCTATTTCTCCCTATATCATCTCTTAAGTCACATCCTCCGTTAAATTCTCCACCACCTCCAACTCTACCTCCCCCATTATCTCAGGCCCCCACCTTCATCACCTCGACTCGTGATGCTGCGGCAGGCGTCAACGAGCGGATAATGACAAAGTAAACATCAAAGTGTTCCTTTTTCGTGATGTCGTGAACAGCTGCCTCTACTCCACACCGGCCACCATTAACCCCAGGAGCCTCTAATGTTACTGATTATCACGCGTTATTGCCTCTTTAGGTCGTAATTCGATAATTGAGATAATCACAATAATTCACGAAGGAGTAAATGAAAACTGACGTATATACAGGAGCGAGTTGCAACATGTCATTAAGATGATTACCTGTGTTACGTCTTGAAAGGTGCTCTCTTACCTGGGCATGAGATAATGAGACCTGTCACCTGGGTCGTTTATTTTGTTATTCATAGTTGTAATTTATTTCTTGTTATTTATGGTCACTTATTTGAGGTTTGTTATTTGTGTATTCCTGTTGCTTGTGATCATTGGTTTGTTACTTACGGCTTTTGTTATTGTGGTTGATTCTTCATTACTTTTTATTGGGTTTTATATTTACTGATTATTATTTGCTATTTAAGCTTACTTTCGTTTTTGTTTTTCTGATAAACACACGATATCACCAGCCGTTATACCAAATATCCGACCAAGAACACCAGCTCACAACACTCCACTTGGGTTGCGAGATGACAGTGTTTCGGGTTGTGTAGAATAGGCTGACAGATGGCCCAGCACGCATGACGACCTTCTGTGTGTGTGTGTGTGTGTGTGTGTGGCAAACTTTCAGTGACTTTTAAAAGGTTCAAGTAATAGTATCGTCCAGAAGTAAGTAATGTTATACCGTCAACACACACGCCGATATTTAATACAGCTGTCTCTCCCTCACTTAATTTACAACCTTGAGGAAATTTTAACGAAGACGAAAATAAACAAATATAATATTTAAAGAAGGGAATATCTCTCTCAAACACCAACACTGGGATACTACAGAGATGCTCCTCTACCACTGTATCTCTGAACGGCTGAAGTCCGGAGCTTCCTGTCTTTGGGAACAGGACCTGCACACATTGTACAGGTAAACACACTTTAACAACTAATAATTTATGTTGTGAATTCTCTCACAGAGACGCAACTCCTCAGCCACGGCAACACACTGTCAAAAGGAAACAATGTAACTGGGGGAAGCCACCAGTGGTGTTGCTGTAGAATAAATGTATATTATTTACGATATATGTAAGGCAATAACGAAGAGAAAGATGAAACAAGAAGCAGAAATCACTTTACAGGTTTGCTTAGCTTGGCCAATTAATGAGAGACGACTGGACATGTACTGACCAGACTAAACCTTCGAGAGTAATTTTAATCCTTATGAAATGAAATTAATTAAAATCGGGAAATGAATCAGTGATCTTTGGTTCATGAGGTAAAAAGACTCTACTTGATAAAATCTTTTGTAACATATGAATCTTTAATGTGGTATATATTTAAAACAGGAAGGTAGTGGCAAATTGGGCACAGGGCTCGCCTCCCGTCCCAAGAGTCACTGGCTTGCACCCGTCCCTAGTTCACCCACCTGTGAATGGGTACTTATTTTCACAGAGGGGTAAGTAAAGGTGGGCAAGTGTAGTGTCAGCTACGTTGCCTCCTTGTGTACCAAAGAAAGGTGCAGTCAACAGAGTTCTGCGTCGCACTGCTCGTAAAGGCCCGTCACGCCTAATGGGACACATTTTCACATGTTTAAATTACAAAATGTTTGAGATGATCGACCTCTCTGAGTAAGGTATACCCCGGCATCTTTAGTCATTCACATATATTGTACAACACAACCGAGGCATGAATAATGGTGTGAGGTAAGGGTGTTCTTCATGTCGTGTGCACTGGTATGGCGTCACTTGCGCTATGATTAAGAATGAACGCTTCGCTACCATTAATATTATGGATTGTTAATCTGTTATAGAACACCACTGGACGTATTTACAGTGTGCTAAGAACTGAGTACGGTACTTGATGATTTTGTAGTGTCACACCTCTGAACGGCTTTACTGA
The DNA here is from genome assembly GCF_018991925.1 of Homarus americanus. Taxonomy (NCBI): domain Eukaryota; kingdom Metazoa; phylum Arthropoda; class Malacostraca; order Decapoda; family Nephropidae; genus Homarus; species Homarus americanus. The sequence goes on from NW_024752122.1 coordinate 629,543, forward strand.
GTCTGTTGTGTGGTAAACTCACACCACCCGGCGAGTTTCCTGATGAAGAGAGAGCTGAGAAGTGATAGATGAAGAGAGAGAAAAATAGAGATAAAGAATGAAAAGTAACCTTGACAACTAAACAGGTGGTGCCGCGGGGCGTGACCATGACACCCTCTGCTGGTGTTGGTGGACTGCGACACAAAACTGCGCCACGACCCACCCAGCCAGCCTGAAGGAGACTCTGAGGTTGGTAACGTGGGAGAGGTAGAGTGACTTAGTTGGGACGTAATATACACGGTCAACAGAGACTTACTGACTGGAGACCTCAAACATGTTTACGTCACACACAGCAGAGGAAACCCACGTCATCACTATTATTTCCACGGTCAAGACCTTCCCCCCCAAGGTGGTCTTGAAACTCTGGAATTCCTTTAACCCAAGAAGACCGGACAGCTCGCCAACTGTACTGGCTAACCATTACCCCGGAACACAAACCCTAAATCGATAATATTCACGTTCCCAATTTTTTCTGGGTACACAGAGGCAAATGGCTGTAAGGTATTACTGACTATTACACCACGGGTCGCACTACTACTACTACTACTACTACTACTACTACTACTACTACTATCTCGTCTACCAACAACAGTGATGCTACCACTACTATTATCACCACCAACCAAACCCTCATTTGTGGTTCCAATGCGGCTTCCACACTACTACCACCCCCGGACGGCAGGTACTGTATTGTGTAAGTGGTTGCGGCAAAGTTACACTCGCCTTTCACTAGTGCGTTTACAGGGGCTTGTCAGGTTTTGTACATAGTGGCAGCCCTGTGTTTGCTTACATTAGACATACTATGGAATGAAAGTAAAACAATAATAAAACAAATATCTCAATTTCATGATTTGTGGAATGTTTATACGACGAGCCCCTGTAAACGCACTAGTGAAGCGGACTGCAGAGCACTTACAGAGCGTGATGGTATTTATATTAGTTAGGTTAATAATGTTACAAAGTATACAATAGAGGAAATTATTAAAGCAATACAGTATTAAAATATGTGCAATACAGTGGATTACTAATATAAAACAGTACTTTCTCTAGCAACTATACAAAGCAACGATAAACGGAGTAAATCAAAACAATAGATTATGTTTGGTTGAATAATAGATTCGTAAGATTAGAAAGGAGACTTGCTAGCACGTAAATCATGTGTGTACTGTATACAAATATTTTGACTGGTAATATTAGAAGATAAACAAAGGGGAATATTTCTTCATAAATGTACAGCCTTAAACAGGACGTGTGTAGTGTAAATATTTGTCCTTGTGGTATTAGAAAGTGGGATCCTTCACCATGTAACGCGTGTAAACAGAGTCCCAAGAGAGTGGTGAGTGGGGAAAGGGGGAGAAGGGCTGAGGAGGGGTTGTACGCTCACTGTCACCTTACCATACAGACTCCACCAGGCCAAATAGGCTTCAACTCCATCAATAAAGTTGAGGTTTTCAATCCTAGTGGTTCACAGTTCCAATGTATACCAGTCAGAATGGGATCCAATGTTAGGGATTTTGAATAGGTTAGGTTAGGTTAGGTTATTTTATATGCATCGTGATTATCTAAATGATCGTCTATAGCCAGTTAGAAGCTAAAAAAAAATAAAAGAAGTACATTGAAGTTATGTTAAAATATATACTGTCAGGATTTTTCTCAAGTCACGTCAGAATTGTTCAGATAACTGCCGTCACCTTCCTGTTGGGTCGTAAATAAATGAACACATAGAAACAATTTATTTTATTTTATGTACAACATGTGTGATGCTGAAATGCAATGAAGATGCCTTATAAATGACAAAAATGAAGTGCTATAATTATCCTATTTTATAAAATACAGAATTACGATAAAATATATCCATTGTTGAATCGTTCAGGATATCACAGAGATGACTAGAGAACTGCTTCTTCACGTACCGTTTGTTATTTTGTATCTCTTAAGAACAAAACATAACATTACATCACATTGTCACAGGAACACTTGGGGGAGGAAGGAAGGATGCGGGACAAGCATAATTATACCTACAATAAATGTACCAACCTGAAATATGTTTAATTCATCTCATCAATACTAAACGATGATACATCCTTAACTGAGAGTAATATATATATTAGTTGACTATACAGGAACAATATTTCTGTAATGAATTTATAATAACCTAACATAAAGTGTGGTAAGTATTAGGATGAATTAAAATTCGTATTTCAATGTTCAGTTTCTAAGTTTTGATGAGATGACAATTATTAGAAGACCAACACAGATTATATGTACCAGCTGAGAGTTGTTGTTGTCCAAAACAAATATTTGATTGTTCATGAGGTTTCCAGGACGTTTCATCATAGCAAACTGATTCTGGACTTAGTGGTCAATAGTGTAGGCGCCCAGCAGACAGGCACAGCTGGCGGGCAGCTTGAAGGTCTCGATGGCGAAGGGGAAGTACTGATCATAGGGGTCGTAGACGAGGAAGCGGTGGTAGATGGACTTCTGCAGACACTTGGACTCGTAACACATTGGAACTTTAGGGCAGTCTTCCCCAGCCGTCAGACAGTCCTCGACTCGGGTAGTTTGAGTGAAAGTCTTGTAGTGAAGCTCAATCTCGTTGATGACGACGCGCCACTTGCCTTCGGTGTTTTGGGCACGGAGAGGACGGATGTAAGCGGTCTCTGAGGGACAGAGGTAAGTCTCCTCTTCCAGGGCCTCGGGACGCTCGACGGAGAGCTCTGTGTCAAGGTCGGCCACGTCAGCGTACAGGTCGTTAAACTTATCCAGGTGGTACTGGATAGCGTGTTTGATCTCATACTCTGGGTACTCCTCGTCTTCCAGGCAGTAGGTGGCGTTGGTCAGTTCGGCGCAAGCTGGTACGGCTGGTTCATGGTGGTCGTAGGTTGGCTTGGGATGATAGGCAGGTTTGGGTTGGTAGGCTGGCTCTGGGTGGTATGCTGGTTCAGGGTGGTATGCTGGTTCAGGGTGGTAGGAGGGTGTTGGATGGGCAGGATACTTGGGTTGAGAGTGGTAAGCCGGTTCGGGATGATACGATGGTTCTGGGTGGTAGGTGGGGGTAGGGTGATAGTAGGGTGCCGGAGATGAAGGGTGGTGAGGGACGTGGTCATTGTCGTACTCCACGTTGGCGTCCCCGAAGCTGATAGAGACGTGAGAGGTGGAGGTGGAGGCAGCCACACCCACCAGCATCACTAACACCTGCCGGACACAACAACAACAACAAGGTAGAGTTTATAATGACACAGACTGACTCCCTAAATGAGACAAATCCTTCGATAACTAACGAGAAAAAATCAGAGAAAGTGAGGCTGTGGAGCAGGGGAAAGGTTGAGAGAGGAGAGGAGTGACTAAGAAAGGAAAGAAAGGATTGAGCGAGGAGAAGAATGATTGAGAGAAGAGAGGAAGAATTAAGAGAGGAGAGAAAGAATGGAGATAGGAAAGAAGGGATTACCAGAGAGAAAGAAAAGAAGTGGAGGTGGGTGTTAAAAGGTGTAGGAAATTGGTGAAGAGAGTCAGGCAGGTAAGATGGGAATAGGGAGTCACGGAAAATATGGGGGAGGTGAGGGATTAAGGTAGAGATGAAGGATGGAGAGAAAGGGGATGTAATGACAATCCTCCTCTTCACGGGGGAGTGATGACGACCACAACAACACTCCTGTAACTATCTGCGACCTTCACTGCGCCTCACAACACATCACCTACAGGTTAATGAGAGTAATTTATCAAAGGTGCGTTACCCGAGAGAGAGAGAGAGAGAGAGAGAGGGGGTGGTGGGGAAATTGAAGTGAAAGTAAAGATGGAAAAAGGGGAATGGATAGGGAATGTAATGAGACTGGAGAGACAACAAGGAACAGGAGGTGAAAGGGACAAGAGAAAACATAGAGAGGAATGGTAAAGTAAGAGAGAATGCAAAAAAAGAAATAGGCAATATTTTTAAACGAAATTAACACCAATGACATTATTTCTCGCCAATTAACCTGAAGAGTAACAGGTTTACATTAGACCACAGGTGAAACTACCCTGTAAATCTTTCCACAAGAATGAAGTCAAAGAGTTTTGTATTTTGGATAGAAGTTTTAATACCCAAGGTTATGTCACCACTTTAAAGGCACTATACTGAAAGGTTTGATCTTATTGAAGGTGTCACATAATTAATTTGTTTCGAAACGCTTCTAGTATCCCAGGAACCACTGGCTCGAAATGATGAGCCATAATAATAATAATAATAATAATAATAATAATAATAATAATAATAATAATAATAATAATAATAATAATAAAATAATAATATGAATAATATGAATATAGATATGATGAACGCTTCCTTAGAGCAAGATGACATTGTACTCAGTCACTGTACTCAGGGGCTAGGTCACTGTAATCAGGAGGTTAAGTCACTGTACTCAGGTGGTTAGATATGATGAACGCTTCCTTAGAGCAAGATGACATTGTACTCAGTCACTGTACTCAGGGGCTAGGTCACTGTAATCAGGAGGTTAAGTCACTGTACTCAGGTGGTTAAGTCATTGTACTAAGGAGGTTAAGTCACTGTACTCAGGAGGTTAGATCTTTGCACACAGGGAGTTAAGTCACTGTACTCTGGGGCTAAGTCACTGTACTCTGGGGCTAAGTCACTGTTCTCGGGGGCTTAAGTCACTGTACTCAGGGGGGTAATTCGTAACACGTACTGGCTGGGATAATATTTTTCAACCGACCAATTTGTGCTGTGCAAAAAAGTATATATTGCAAATAATTTCATTGTATATAGAGGTAAACAAACAAACAAAATATATCAAACATTCTTAATAACTCAACTTTATAATCAAATACATTCTTTCACTGACTGTTAATAATTAGAATGTTAAAACACTCTCTCTGTGATACTGTCACCTTATGGAAATTACTGTACTAGTGTTATTATCATAAATATATACAGATAATTATGCTTCTTTAAGGCAAACATCTTTAATACTGTCACTAAATACGAATTACTTTACCTATATTTTATACCTATACATTTACCTGTACTGATTCATGTTACTTTTTGACTTCTGAGAATAACTTTTTATACACACTACACACTTGCATTCTTATTCTAATATTTTTTTACAACTCACCAGCACTTTCAACGCCATGACCGACCGTACGTAGATAGGAAGAGGTAATTGGTTTGTATGGTGAAGACGAGAAGCTTTCCCTGCTTATATATCCGACAGGTGAGTCTCCGCCCTTGAGTTACCAGTCCGCTAATATCTGACTTCAGAAATTCACCAGATCTTTGTGTGATGGCCACCGATCTCTCTCTATACCCTCAGAAATAATAAACAAGTATTTTCTCATCAATCCATGAAGGTAATAAAACTTTGTCATATGCCTGTGTGAAATTAGACGCTAGAAAAGTGTCGCTTTGGTCACTGCACAAAGTTAGGTGCCATAGTGTCACTTTTCCCTCCCCAGCCTTCAGATCCTCTCGTGTATACATCTTCTCTATCGTTTACGTAATATAAGGGTAATATTTTTCTTCCTCCTGATGTATTCTGCTGGTGCTCATGTGAGGTTGGGCTATCGTCATGGTCTACAGGGGAAGGAAAGGTGTGTGTGAGAGTCGGGGTGAGGGAGAGAAGAAGAGAGAGAGATGGAAGGTGGGAGAGGAGGAAAACGAAGAGGAGAAATAAGAAGGAATTTAGAGGGATGAATTGTTGGATTGGTTAGGGGGGGAGGCATGTAGGAGAGAAGAGTAGGAGGAGGAGGAGACAAGGAAGAAGAAGAAGAAGAAGAGGGGGAAGCGGGAAGGAAGAGAGGAGGAGAAGAGGAGAAAGGAAGGGAAGAAGATGTTGAGTGTAAAACTGGAGATAGAGTGAGGAAGGGGGGAGAAGGAGGAGGAAGGAGAAGAAAAAGAGGTTAGGGAAGAAGAGAAAGACAGAGTGTTAGAGGATGTAAGAGAAGAATAGAATTAAATGAGAGAAAACAGGGGTAGTAAAGGGATATGAGAGAGGAGGAAAGAGAATTATAGGGAGGAAGAGATTAGGGATAGGCTGGAGACGGAAGGGACAGAGGAAGGGGGGAGGAAGGGGGGGAAGAGAGATAGGGAAAGGGAGAGCAGGAAGAGGGAGAAAATAGGGAGAAGAAAGGAAAATATATGAGGAAAAGGTTAGAAGGAGATGATGAGAGAAGGAATGGAGGAAGGAGAATTTCGAAGGAAAGGAAGAGCAAAGGATATTGGAGAGCAAAGGGAGTGGGGATGAAGGGGGTGCCAGGAGAGAGTAAGGGGTGCCAGGTGAAAGGAAAGGGGCACCAAGAGAAAGGGGAAAGTGTGAGGGGTGAAGGGACACACACACACACACACACACACACACACACACACACTCACACACAGGGTAAGACTTGTATCACCACCACTCCCTTCCTGTGGTTTAGGTTATTACATAATTATCTCTCTCCTACAAGACGCAGTTCTCAACCACAGAGAGAAACTGCCTATAGTGTAGACATTCAGATGTTGTCTCACTATATTTCTCGATCTATTTCACCATCAATTCACACGTAGTTAAACGACAAACTCTTCGAAATGTGTGATGGATGAGGATCAATTCAGACATATTATGATAATAGTGTGTGTGAGAGAGAGAGAGAGAGAGAGAGAGAGAGAGAGAGAGAGAGAGAGAGAGAGAGAGAGAGAGAGAGATTTGATTAGGTAAATTGATTAACAACCTTGTCAATTTATCTAAAATAACAAAACTCAGAAAGTATTACAGTTAGACATATACTGTATGCGTCCATGTATCTATATGATTTCGTGAATAACAATATTTTCTCTACATTATGTTTAGAAGGTTCTGAGAACATTATCAAATTACAGCAAGCAAATTCGAAAGGTCTTCACTTATTATAGATACCCATTTAGACTTTCTTTTATTCTCTATTGAAAAAACTAACGACAGATTCTATTATATTATCTTGCCTCCTGCCATATGTGAGAACTTCTGAGAAAATTTTTGATATAGTTGAGTTAATGTTGATAATGAGGACCTGGGGGTGGGGGAGGTGGCCGTGATGCTCCTTCCCTCCTGACACTATCCGAGAACCTTTCCACAACGTACTTGAGAAGGGCGTATCTTTAGAGGTCCTCCGGCAGTTGCTGTGGACCATCCTACCACTACGAGGCACCGGGACGACCATAAAACCTGGGCGTCAACTATGATAAACATTGCCAGTACGAGCAATCAACAGCACCTGAAGTTGATTTTCATCCCTTAACGAAACTCTGACGTTCGCCCGCCAATTGTTTAGTAATGGCGATGGTAAATCCTAAAAGAAAAATCGACGGAAAAAGCGGTTTCGTCACTGCAGGCATAAAGTAAGCGAACGTTCGTCTGGCGTAGCTTCCGTAAACGTGTCAAACTGAGGCGGACAGAAACAACAGACGCTATGGTTATTCGTGTCGACGCTCTATGGCATAGAGTCAGTAGTTGCTACGGTGGCGTTCCCAAAAACCTTCTGAAACGGCGGGGAGGAGGTGGAGGAGGTGGGGAAGGAGTGGGGATATGAGGAAGAGGGAAGGAGCAGGGAGGAGGGGGAAGGAGGAGGAGGGGGGGATAGGGGGAATCTGTTAAACTGACCCGTGAAGGAAAATAAAGAACTATGAGGATGATGCAGGATAATGGGGGAAAACTGATAACTGGAGAATGAGATAATGAGGATGTAGAAGAGAGGAATGACTACAAAATAAGTTAAAAGGAAAATAAACACATTACCTATTAATTCCTTGACCTGGGACCTGACTAATACCATCAAGACACACACACACACACACGATTTAACATCCGGCTTGTACGTGTACCTAATTGGGGTGACCCAGTACATCATCACAGATTATTAGCACCAACCATTGCTACACTAATGACGTGATGAGTATAAATCGTCGTCACGGTCATTGTAGCGACATTCACCAACCTTCAGTGACCTTGTGTAGGGGATGGAGGGGGAGGGTGGAGGGGGGTTCTAAAGGGAAGGAAGGAAGGAGGTAGGTAAGGGAGGGGGTGCTTGTGTTTTGTCTGATGATTGTGTCACGAAATATGAATTTATTTTTCGAGTTTGTTGCTTGGAGGTGAGTGGGAGGTCAGAGAGTGAGGAGGAAGTGGTGGTGAGGAGAGAGACAAGGAGATGGTTGGCTGAAGGAAGGTAGAGACATAATGAGGAAAAGAGGAAAACAGAAAAATAAGTTAGATAGATAGATAGATAGATATATACCAGGAACTACTCACCCCACGTATCATTCAACCATTCGTTAACGTGACCCTAGACCGCGTCCCAGAACACAACAACCTCAACCTAAGATAAACCGCGAGTGATAATAATGAGAACAGGTTTATAAGGCGCCGTTCGTGACACAATTTTGAGTGCGTAAGTAAGTGTGTGTGCTAGGCCACCACGTCCCAACGTAACATTTGTAAGGGTTATGAGGACTAAGGAGCCGTCAGTAAGTCCACGCCTCCATGGTCACTTGGTCTCGGGAAATGTAAAAGGTGTGATAATATACCGGTAAGGATTTCATTTTTGCTCGGTTTTGTGAAGGTTGTGTTGAAGGTGTTTGTTTGTGTGTGTGCGTGTGTCCTTCTCTCTCTTTTCTGTGGTAAATACCTTGTTTCCTTGGCTTGTCTGTGTCTGTCTTGGGTGGTAATATGGCGTCTAGTAGGGTATTGTTGATGAGGGTTAACGTTCTCTCTCTCTCTCTCTCTCTCTCTCTCTCTCTGTTTCTTTTTATCAACTTCTCTCTCTCTAGTGATCCCCATCTATATCTTTTTGTAGTATCTTTCCTTTTTTCATGATCGCCACCACATCAAATGTGTGTGTGTGTGTGTGTGTGTGTGTGTGTGTTCGACTCGGTCAACAGGGAAGCCCTCTGGTGGACCCTCAGCCATTTTGGCTGCCCCAAAAAATTCATCGCCAATGTGAGGCAACTCCACGATGGCCTGAACGGGAGTGTCCTGCACAATGGCACCCAATCTGAATTCTTCTCCATCCAAACAGGAGTTAAGCAAGGATGTGTACCGGCACCAACTCTCTTTTCCATTTTCTTGGCTGCCTTCCTTACTCGTGTCAGTGCCAATTTAGCCGGCGAGGTGGACATCGAATACCGGTTGAAGGGTCTTTTCAACATAAGACGACTCCAGGCAAGAACAAAGGTGTCGGCAGCTTCCATTACTGAACTTCAATATGCAGATGACCTCACTCTTGTTGCTCACACTGAACGCGACCTAGAGGAGTTCCTGACCACCTACACAGATGCGTAGGCATACTTCGGCCTTGAGGTGAATGTACGTAAGACTCAGATTCTCTTTCAGCCTGTCCCTGGCTCAGACACACCTCCACCATGTACCTAGCTTAACGGTACTACCCTCTCTAATGATACCCACTTTCGGTATCTCAGCTACCACCTGTCCACCACTGCGGACATTGATGAAGAGATTCAGTATCTGATCAGATGTGCATCTCAAGCCTTTGGCAGACTCCGAAACCGTGTCTTCAGCTGTAGGGAGCTGAACTTATCTACAAAGTTACACGTATATAGAGTAGTGGTCCTCCCCACTCTGCTACATGGCAGCGAGACATGGGTTACATACAGGAGGCACCTTAAGGCATTTGAAAACTTTCACCAACGTAGTCTACGTTTCTTCCTCCGAGTTAACTGGGAAGACAGGAGAACAAATGCCAGCATCCTTGCTGACACCAACTGTAGGAGCATCGAGGCTACCATTATCCATAAGCAACTACCCTGGACTGGCCATGTTACCCGCATGGGCGAGAGTAGACTGCCAAAATAACTACTTTACAGTCACCTAACGAATAGTAAACGTAACGCCGGCGGGCAACTGAAAAGGTATAAGGATAGTCTTCAGACAAACCTGAAAAAGTTTCAGATTGACCCACTCACCTGAGAGTCGATTACTCCACATCGTAACGCTTGGAGGAGCACACAAGAGAAAGTGCCAATACTTTCATGTTAGCCCGACTGCAAACCGTGGCAGAAAAGTGCCAACGTCGGAAAGACGCTGCCACCGTCCCTCCCGCACTCGATGTAGCCCTCCACATGTGTAACATCTTTGAACAACTCTGCCGGTCCCGTGTCGGCCTCTTTAGTCACCTCAAAACTCACCAATGAAGGTGACATCCTTAATAACTCACATCATTGTACCATAGCTGGTAGATTGTCATACTCGATTCCGAGTGACAGCAAAGTAGTACTTGTAGTAGTGGTAGTAGTAGTAGTAGTAGTAGTGTGTGTGTGTGTGTGTATCACCTCTTGGGAGTACACATCTATACCTCTAGGGGAAAGCTGAAGTGGTTTAGAGTGAAGGTCTCCAATACTAACCATTTACGTCACTTTGTGTGGTGGTGGTGGCAGCAGCTGTTACGTCAACATCACGATGCTGTTACACCATCTCGTTAAGAACCGAATTCCATGGCATGATATAACTCTGGGATTTATTTTTTTTTTTTGTACATGGCAACGTCAAAAGACCTCCCTACCAAATTTCGAAAATGTAAGAGAAATATCAAAATCATCGCCACGTCGCAGACTACTAAAAAAACCACGAGATTTATGACGAAACAACACATATTTATCACTGTTTTACTAGAGAAATACTGTGTTATATGGCCAGACCGGATAATTGTCTTGAAGATGTATGGTAACAACTTAATTACGCCATATATAAATCTCACCGTTATTCTTATACATTATCAAAACATCCTTCTCAGCTTCCGTTAACATCACTCTATTATTTACAGGTTCCAAGAGTATGTGTATACCTGTACGACAATCAGAATAGTATACTATCAGATCATAATGTCAGAGTCAAATACAGTACATCATACTAATATCACAGTCAATTCATGGCACAATAAGTAAAGACATAGATATTAGGACTAGTTACAAATATCGTGGCAACTCTACTGTCATATTTTGACTTCGTCTGCATCATCCTTAACATGGTGAGGTTGTGTAAATACTCTTCTTGCCCCATTGGTCAGTTCACACAAGAGAGAAAGAGAGAGAGAGAGAGAGAGAGAGAGAGAGAGAGAGAGAGAGAGAGAGAGAGAGAGAGAGAGAGAGAGAGAAAGAGAGAGAGAGAGAGAGAGAGAGAGAGAGAGGATGTTACTGATCCACACACTGTAGCTAGGTAACTTACGTGCCAGTCACCACGCCACCGCAGCCTTGCCTATTTCACCACTAATGAGGAAACGTTCCATTCTTGTGCCATCTTCAGGGTTTCCTCTTACCTCACCTCACCTCCCACCATCTCATTTCCATTTATGTATGTGTGTGTGTGTGTGTGTGGCAACAACAACAACAACAACAACAATAATAATAAAAAAATAATAATAATAATAATAATAATAATAATAATAATAATAATAATAATAATAGTAATAGTAATAATAGTAGTATATTTCAGAGAATTAGTTACATATACAGGGTGTTTCAGAAACCCATTTCATAAACCTGGGGGTTCAAATCCTTGCTCGGGATTTAAGAAAATGCAACAGATTACCCGATTCGGGGTTCAAGCCGATGTTCTGAATATGGTTAATCCACTGTAGGAAATCTCGAATCGAGGAAGCCTGATTCACACGCCTGAGCCGAGCTCAAATCCCAGGTTCAAACCACCATTCTGAATTCGGGCCTATGTGCCTTCAGATCCAAATGGAAATCCACCAATAATTTTCCTGCTAGGTTGAGTAAAAGAAAAAATGTATGAAAGTAGGTTATCCATCACTTGGGAATCTGAGTTCACTGAACCATGTGAGATGAGAAGAAGAGTTTATGAATGTCTGTTGAAGTAAGAGATAAATGTATTCAAAGTAGATTAGAGAAGATGGAAGTTAAGCCAGGTGAAGTAGTGTAAGTAAGGCAGAGAGCAAGAAACTGTGATTGTGACGAGGAGGAAAAAGCAATAAAGATCTGAGTCTCCTTCTAATACTCATCTCCAGTAAGTTATTTGAAGACGGTATAATACGCCCTCAGGTGTCTACTGCATATAGCTAACTATTGATTATATATTATAGTTCTTCGCTTCCTGTACACATATCTCTCTCTCTCTCTCTCTCTCTCTCTCTCTCTTCCAATCTATCTCCTCAATTTCCCTCCCACTCACTACAACGCTTCTTCTGATCAAGTGTTCCTGAAGCAAACCAAGAAAGACAAGCTCTCAACTAATTATGATCCTAAACCGTGGACGATAAGTGAAAGGCGAGGCGATTCAGCTATTCTACAGCGAGGACCCAAGAAGATATTACGCAGCACATCCCAGATGAGAAGAGTTCCAGGGAGATGCCAAGGAGGAAATGACGGCAGCGGAGACAGTGACACAGACGGAAGCCACAAAACGGCCGAGAGAACCGACAACACTCATCGAAACCGGGAAAACAACCAAGCCGCCAACACGCCGAGGACAGGGACGGATAAGTCCAGGCAGGACAGGAACAGCGAGGAGGAAGCACTCGCTGCTAGGTGACCACGTCGTACTATAGTAAAACAGAAAGGAATAGCAGGATGGAGCTGAAGACTTCGGAACGGATGGAAGTGAAAGCTCTGGAACGGATGAAGTTCATGACTCCGAAATGGATGGAGAGACAAGCGACGAATATGAACCGGCCGTTCATGGAACTAAAGAGAATGGCAATACAGAACTGTCAACATGAATAAAAGGGAGGGGAAGATGTACTGTTGTCATGCTTCCGTCCCTTGACGCCCGCTCCATGTTTCCCCAGATCCAATTGTGACTCTTGGATCACTCGACAACTGCCCCGGATGTAGTATATACCCAGCAGGGATCCTTATATGAAACGATGGCACCGATGCGGCCTGATTAATATGCTCCATTGCCTCGTGGTGCCAGACCCCAGATTCACCATGTGTCTGGCTACCACCGACCAAAACAACGGTCGTGAATCTCAGTGTTCTACCCTGGGACGCACCCTGGAAGTATATGTCCACAGAGAGTGTTGTAACATGTATGTTAGGGATAATTAGTTGGAAATAATTATCCCATGTTGGGTAGTGGACCCCTGTATCTGCTATGCTATGCGATGCATACGTGACTGTGCCCGCTGTAGGGCCATTTAGGTTCGATGGGTCCCATTATTTGAAATTTTTTTTTTCAATTTAAATTTTAATTGTTTATTCCTTGATAGAGGAAGCGGGATCCTAGTGCAGTCACTTGGTACCCCTGTACCATAACACCAGAAGCAACTGGCCAGTGTCACAAGTATATACAGTACAGTACAGTCATCCCTTGGTTATAGCGCCTAATTGGGACCCCGCCGATAACGATAGTACAGAACCTATGAGATATATTCTAATTGGTTCCAGGCACCCAAGACCAAACCCCAAGTTTCCCATTTTACGACCATTTAGACCCATTAAATATATATATAATGTTATGGTAAATATCATAAACACACATAGGCATGGCTCGGTTTATTACAAAGTGATGAAAAGGGTACGCTTAATACTGTAGTCCATAAAACATGTAGCTATGCTTTTTTTATTTGGTCCCCCATCTTACAAGTCCGTTTTCTCTCACATCAGGACGCCTGAGTCCTCCGTTTTCTCTCTTAATCTTAGGGTGCACTAGAGACTTCACAATACTTAGTAATGCCACAGAATTTGAAATTGCAACCCCAATTGCAACTGGGGTTGCAATTGTTGAGGCAACTAGATATGTCTGATTACAGCAAATGTATTATTGTCAATTTGTAGGTGAAAGATTTTATCCTCAATAGATGTAGGTTAACATTACACTTGGAGGCAAATGTTTAAAAATAGCCTAAGATAGGAAGCATATTCCTTTAACACATAACATCTGACCAGTATGGGGAGGATCATCGTGTCTCCGTCAGGAAGTCGTGGAGTGGTGGTCCAGCAGACGTCACGGTTTTTTTTTGGGGGGGGGGGCCACGGACGTATATGCGATCGGACGTTGTTCGGTCGGACGTAAACCGGCGCATGACTGTATACTGTAAATGAATAATAATATGGTCACACAAGAGGAAATGGACCTCCTTGTTTTTCGTTTGTGTTTAGAGTCGGGAGTCCAGGACGATGGTTCTACACGAGAAAATGAAGAAAATAAGACCCTGGTTGTAGCTGTAGTAAATATAATGTAAAAATATTAATATATATGTTTTAAGTAACGTTATATAATGATAATAAATGGAACAATCGAAGTAGCTAGCCACTAATGGCAAAGTAAAAAAAAAAGAGATGGATTGGGAACGCCAACATATAGCCTACAGATACATGCACATTTAAGGATACCGCATCATTTATCTTAAGAATAGAATATGTACAAAAGATTCATTATTGTTTTTTACTGAATATTTATTTGATTGAATTAATCTTTATATATATACAAAATGAACAATACAATTCATTAATACTTAGAATATTAAAACACACACGAGGAAAAGAGACGACATTGTTGTTGAGTGTTTACACCCAATAATATATGTGCATGTAACGACCACGGTCATACACGTTAACGCCAAAATCAAATGATTCATATTACGCTCAATAGCCCACAAAACATGTGACTCGGCTTTTATTTTGAGTCCTCCATCTGAGGAATCCGTTTTCCCATCACTTCAAGACACCTCAGTCCTCCGTTATCCCATTTTCTCTGACTTACTGAAACCAACCTCTCTATAAAATGAATTTGAATGTGAGAGAGAACACTTGTTTTGAGTCAACTTAGATATGTTTGTTTACAGTTGGAACATTCAAGATCTATTGTGAGTGTTGTTGAACGCTTCAACTGTCCTTATTGTTAGTAAGACGTGTGAAGTAAGCGAGTGTTGAGTTTGCCAGCTAGAGTGGCGTATTTTATGTCGTCCGTGGGGATACCCATGAGTTTCTGATCGCTACTGAAGTTGTAGTATTTTATGCCCCGACATCAGAGAATCTGATGTTTATAGTTTAGTTAGAGTCAGTTGTCTATTTAAGAAAGTCATTAATTTCCTGAATTATTCTGTCAACCGGTATAATCTCCAAGATCTAACGTTTCCCTGTGAATAGGTCCTTGTTCGCCTCAGGCCTGAGGTCGCAGAATTGATGTTATCAACGTGTAGCCTATATTCCACCTTTTCCTGGCAAGCTCAACCTCTGATTAGATTATATGAATAGACATAGGAAATTACCCTGATCAGAAACACCGGAGTTCATAATGAACGTAATTGGTTCCAGAACCTCGTTCGTTGTAGCATCTGTTCGTTATAGGATTAATCCGTTCCGGACCCCCAAATACAACCACTTAACACTGAAAAAATTCTGTGGAAAATGTAAAAAATACGGTACTTTATCTTACCTTAGTGTTATTCAGCATGCAACTCCTAAACACTGGCACATCACTATCACTTCCACTGGGAGTCTTGGCTTTAAGGTCCTCCAACAATTGTCTGGCCTTCTCACTTCATTAATGTTACCACCTGCCATTTCTTTCTTCCTTTATCCACACTAAGAGTAAATTTTCCATCTCTTCAATCACATTACACCTTGCTTTGCTGTCTAAAGATTCCTTAGCCACTTGCACAGTTTTTAACTCCTCTTTATTCTTCAAAATCGTACATATAGTCGATTTAGCCATCCCATGTTCATCATTGTCAAGTAATGCTTCTTCCATTCTCACGCTTTTTATACTTTTCAGTTTCAAGGGTTATTAGCTTTCACTCGCTTTGGACAACTTATTGTTACATTGTATACTTGTAACAAAATAGTTATACAAATAATGCAATTTCCACATCAAAAGACGAAATTTCAACAATAACAGTGGTACTGGCTACACAATGAGACAAAGATGGCGCTGACGCCTTTGTTGGTCATGGTACAACAATATTCATGCGCCAGGCGAAGTAGTCCTTATTCATCCGCGTTCGTTGTAGGAGTGCGTATGATATAGCATTCTCAATTTTATAGGTAAACCGTTCGTTATAGGAATATTCGTAGTAGGATCCGTTCGTTATAGCACCCCACTGTATAGGGTGATCCAACAGGGTAGAGAAGGTGTTGTTGAAAGATCACCTTTCTGGTATGAATATGGAGGCCCACAGCTTCGCTGGTGCACGATATACTTTACACGGGGGAGGATCACGTCATGCACTCTTCCCAACGTATCTCCAGGTATGTTCATGTGTGTTCTCCCGCCTATTAATTCAGTTTAACTTAGCTGAATAATAGTGTTCGTGTTAACATAGTAATCTTCTATGCATTAGTCAGTAACGTAAAGATTTAGATATTGCCAGCTCCGGCTACAGACGATGTTTTGTGTAGTTGAAGTCAATTATTCCATTCGTGACTCTTCTCAACGATTCCAGACGCTGTTGTAGGGGGTAGTACCCTGAGGTTCGAGCCGCTTATGGGCACGCTTGTCTCTGGAAAGGACGATGGCGGTGGCGATTCCCAGCAGACGCCACGCCCACCGCCACGAGTCAACCTTTCCGGCCAGCTTCCTGAGGCCAGCATGCAGCCTGTAAACAACTTCTGTCCCGGCTGACTGGCCATATGATCATTGGCTCACCCACTCTCGTTCTTATTATATGTATGAGTCAGATATTGATCCATGCTTAGGATGACTAGCAGAAATATAGTCATCCCAGGTTAAGTATTGAACCACTGAATGAGAGTTCAAGGTACCAGGCTGTCTTGCAAAACCAACAGGAGGTATTAGTGTTACTATAATTGTGGAGTTGTCCAGTGTGTTATGTATTCGTCTGTAGTAAACCATGAAAAGACTAACCTGAGAGTATAATGTTCTAACCAAGAATTGAAGAGGTAATTTGTTATTGGTTAAAGTAGACCTGAAGGTCCAGTGATATCTTGTGAATAATAGTTACGGAATCTCTTACTGTCAGGTAATAATACCACAATTGTTCTGAAGAAGTAATAAGAATGAAGTGTGTTTAATGAGGTAATGCTCTCTGAAGTGTTTGATGACTTAATAGGTTAATTATGTTCTGTTTTCGCCTGGAGTGATTTGGAAGAGTATCTCTCTCTCCAATTAACTGTGTTAATAAATATTGAATTAGTAATCTACGAGTATCACCCACTCTACTCCTAAACAATGGTTCCAGAAAATAATACTTACTCATCGCAGCCTACATTCACCACACTACCCAAAACCCTTTTCACAGTTATGTTATATAATGAAAGTCTGGGTGGTGGTAGCTACTCTGTGTAAGTATAAAAGAGTTGTACTAAGAGTAACATGGTTCCCCTAGACTAACCCAGTATGTATAAGAACAGACATAAAATAAAATATACTTCCGGAAAGGTAAGAACATTGAAACTGGAGAATATAATATATATGAACGAAATGAAAAAGACTTGGAAAGTACAAGAAAAGCAAAGATAAGACAGGTATGTACATTGTGAACTAATCTACACCACATAGAAAATTACATAAACATATATACCGCGAAAGTTTAAGATAAAGGAACATACATAACTGAGAAGAATTACTTGTATAAGAATCTAAAGTATACTATAACTACTAAAGAATTGAAGAAGAATCATAATGAAAAGAATATCTGATGGTAAATTATAAAGAGAAAATTCGGCCCATTACACGCGACTAAGGAAACAGTCACTATATGCAATAAAATGATTCAGTATTGCTTATTACTGAATATGTATTTGATTGAATTAATGTTTATATATGAAAATGAGCAATGCAAGTCATTAATACGATGTGAGGAATATTAAAACACACACGCAGGAGACAAGACGGCATTGTTTTCATGAAAGTGACGATGGTTCTACATAAGAAACTGAAGAAAATAAGACCCTGGTTGTAACTGTAGTGAACTTAATTTTAAAGAATTGAAAAACCTGTATGTGTTTTTAAGTAATGTTATTTAATGTTAATAAATGAACACTGATGAAGCAATCACTAATAGTAAAAGAAATAAGAAGCAGAACATTGGGAACGCCAACACTTATTTACTGTTCATATATGTTTTGAATAATATTTATGAATGTAAACTAAAATTTATTCACCAATTGCGTAAAGTCTAAAAACATAAGGACAAAGCCAATGAACATTGTATGAAGTTTTTATTCAGATGACGAAGCTCAATAGGTTCAACTTGGCCGAAGCTGTAGGTTCGACTTTGGCTGAAGCTGCAGCTCATAAAGCTGTTGCAGAAATTTTTATTGAACCCAGTTGATGTTAGTTGCTTATGATGCTGAATTTGATGGTTTAGGCCTTCAGTAAAAAAAAAAGCTCTGAAAGAACCTTGCACAACTGCTTTTTCATTACAGGTATACATTTTGATGTAGAGGTCATTTACGTTTATTTAAATTTTAAGGCTTTGTTCTGTAAATGGATCCATTTCAGAAAATATGTTCATTGCTTGCTCTATATAATACCCACAGACATCTCACCATTTTCATATTGTTTTAACACATCTAGTTTCTTGGCTAAGCTCATATACTGTCTATTAGCTTTTGAAACAAGACTGGCCATCACTTGCTTATGTTGAATAGGGATGCAAATATGCTGTAAGAAACCAGAGTTTTTTTCTCCAGTTCCCGTTCAAGATGCGTGAAAACTAAGGCCAGCCAAGCTCCTCGAAGCGTTAGTTTTGCCACTATTGTAAGGCAGCTTCTTTTTAATACAGCGCTTTCATTTTTTCACGTTAATTTTTTTTTCTATCCATATTAGATTGTTATTATTTATATGAAAATGCACTTTCAGTATTATACTTTGGTCAGAAATACAAATGAAATAAGGATGTAAACTGAATTGGGTCCTAAATTATCTAGGGTTTCAAATACAAATTAAATAAGGATGTAAACTGAATCTGGTCCTAAATTATCTAGGCTTCAAATACAAAAAGAAAGTTGGACGGATCAGGTTGCGCTATCCTGAGGCTTTACTGTACAGGTAAAAGAAATAATTGGTCCTAAAGGAAAATAAATACAATTCATTGCACACGAAAGTACAGTGATCCTCAGTTAACTAGCTACCGGTTAAATCTAATTACCTTCTCAGAAGCTTCTTGACTTGTTAACGAGCAATCCTCGACAATCTAGTTTCTACTAATGACCTCAACATAAAGCTTGCACTGGCGGTCAACCAGCTGTAGTATTAGTCCGCCTAACAGAATGGGCTTCTAGGGCTTAAATTCCTTACTATTTTAGTAAATATCAAAGAAGTTTCATACTATTCACAATTTTAAAAAGTTTAATATTAAATTTTTTTGTCATTTTAACAATTATTGAAATATAATTGAAGGTAATGAAACCTTAGTTTTATGCACGCCATCCAGCCTGTCAACACACCATACAGGCGCCTAGCCTCTGTCTTTTCTTCAGTGAGGTAAAAATCTTTATGGATCTCTCCAACCAAATGCTTTTTTTTTCTGTGTTTCAAAGCAAATTATTGGTCATTTTGAAATTTATTTTACATATTGACAATATATACAAGAGTGGTGTTATTTTAAAGAAATTATGCTTTTACTTGCTAGCAAGCTTTTAAACTTAAAATAGCACGTGTTAAGAGTGTTTGAATCTGCGCATGGAGCCTAAGAGATAAAAAAAAGTAACTTCAATCCAAACTACGCAGGAAATTATAAAAAACATGAAGGCATTAGGAACAAATGCGCTTATGCAAAGAATATGCAGCATGTTGACATCAACTTATCGATAATTCTTGCACAGAAAGAAAAAATTTAAAGAAGAAAAGTGAGACACAAATCTACCGGTAAGAAGGTAGATCCCTAATTGCAGAAACAGAGAGGTTACTTCATCTGGATTAGAGAAAACAGATGAAAGGGTGATTCAGTTTCTACTGAATTTATTTGTGAAAGAGCCAGGGATTTATACAAACATTTAAAGACAGATCAACCTGAGGCTGGTTCGAATTTAAGAAAATATGACATTTTCAGTGTTAGGTTAGGCATGGTGAGGCTGCTAGTGCTGATAAGGAAGGGCAGCAAAGCTTTTAGTGGAGCGAAAGAACTGGTGGAAGAAAAATTATCTTCCACAGCAAGTGTTCAATGTGGACAACAAAACTGCTGTTTTTGTAAAAAGATGCCCAAAAGAACATTCATCATTAGAGATGAAGCCTTACTCTGGGGTATAAACCCATGAAAGACCGCCTCACTTCGCATTAAGCTTGGTGCCATCAAGCTTCAGGATTTCACTGAGCCTATGCTTGTTCATTTCACTCTGAGAACCCTAGTGTTCAACAACATTATGACAAGAGGAAATCTTTTGGAGTTTATTGAAGTCCAACCGGTGAAGGCATGGGTGACAAGACAGCTCTTTAATGAATATAGGGCTGTTATGTGTTTTGCCCTTCTGTCAAGAGCCACTCTAACCACCAATAACCCCTTTAGTGCCTCTTTTTCTCCTCATGGATAGAATGCCCCTGGCAAGACCCTGAACTTGCTACAGAACTTTTGGAGTATCAATTTGACTTTGTGAAAGTGTTGTTTTGCCTCCTAACACTCCATATATCAATCATACAGCCAATGATGGTAATGTGATCAGCAACTTCAAGAAGTTGTACATGAAGAAAATGTTAAGGTGTCATCAGGCAACTTCCACTGATCCTGAACTACAAACAGTTCTGGAAGACACATCTCAACATCCTGGAGACTGTAAAATTGGATACTGTAGTGTCACCATGGCAAAAGTTCTCCACTAGGATCCCTCAATTCTTTCATGGAAAGCAGCACTGTGGCCAACAGTCCATGATTTTGAGGGATTTTAGATGACACAGAGTTGTACCAGGAGATTGTGTCCATTGGTCGTCATTGGGCCTTGGGGCGGAGGAGGATGTCGAAGAGCTTGTGATGTTTCATGAGGAGGAACTTACTCCCTGATGACTTGCAACAACTGGATGAGATGTTAGGAAGCTGACAGTGTGGAGTGAAAAGGATAGTGATGACCATATGTCAACTAAAAGAGTTGAAAGGATGCTATTTACTACTGGGAGTAGTTCAGGAAACTGGCTTCAAGGCAATCTAGATGTGGTGTAATCTGAATAAACTTTTAGGTCATGTTGAGGACACAATGGTCTCCCTTTTAACACACATAAGTTAATGATTAGAGAGATGCCCTGGCCAGAATACAATTGACACTTTCTTTCAGTAAAAGGCAGAGGGAACAAGATGCTAGCCCTCAGCCTTCCACTTCAAGAAGGAGAGAGATATTCCTGCTGGAGAATCTATCAGTCCAGAGGTTCCCTTGACATTTTCATGCGGAAGGTGACTCCCCTTCCAGATGCAGTAAATAGCTCCCTCCACCTTCTCTTCTCCCTCCACCTGCCACTTCAAATTCACATCAGCACATCATCCAAGGGAGCCTACTACACACCTCAAAGTAAGTGTACTTTTCTACCTTTTTTGTTGAATTTAGGCAATTTTGGCGACTGGAACCAATTAATCAAAAACCATTGAAACAATGGTTTGATTAAAAGCAACCTCCTGGAACGGATTGTGCTCGTTAACCTAGGGACCACTGTAATAATGTACCCTCCCCACCCTGATCAGCAAATGCTATTCACAGCCATTTTGAGAATGCATTCCTCGCAAATTTTAAGGGCATGCTGGAGCTATAATGCCCTAATATATTGTGTTGTCAATCTGCACAAGTCATGTACAGTATTGACAACAATAAATGCTCTTGGTTTTATTGCTTGTTAATCTCAATTTAATAAAATTTGGATGTTTCTGAGTAAAAATGGTGCCTTTTTTATGCAACCCTTTTCATTTTACCATCTCTGAAGACTAGTTGACCATCATTACAGGGATTTTATATGGGCACTCTTGGGTAGGCCTTTATAGCAAGATTTTATATCAATTACAGATATAAATTACATGTTTTGTTACTGCATATTTAAGTTTTTTTTATTATTATTAAACAATGTATTAAATTTTATGAGTGTAAAAACGAGACTCATTACTGTACACACACTACTTGAATCTGAACATGTTATCAAGTACTGTACTGTATCAACTACCTCAGTGATCACTTCTTGTTAAACACTGCAAAAGGAACAAGTCTGGAATTAAAAGAAAATTTGGTACCACGTTCATTGGTCAACACTTTTGCTCATCTTATATTAAACAAAATAAATACATTTTTTAAATGCACAGCAATTTAAAACAAAGCAATGCACAAAATTGCCAAGAAATTAAATCCATCACACACTTCAGAACACCATCTTCAACAAAATCATTGTTAAATAATTCTACCATTCAGGAATTGAAAATGAACAGGTTGGAAGCTAAATGAATCAGCATGATATCTGTTCACTTTCAGGAGAATGTAAGCATATATTAGTTAAATGAAAATAAAGCTTTCCAAGTTATGTCATGTCACAAAAAAAGTGTCCTTCCTGGGACAAAGAATGTAAATGACATTAATTGGCAAGTAAAATTATTATGTATTACATTTCAACAAAAACTTGGGAAGCTAAATAAAAATGTGAACTGCACTGTGAAAAAGCTTTCACTGTAGAAAATGTCCACTAATTTCATTTCCTCAAATGTTCCCTTGACAAACTGCAATACATTTTTTCCAGTGTTTGGATCACTTCTCTCTTCTGAGCAAACCACTAACAGATGACAACCAACACCCAAAAAGGTTATTAACTTCCATCATTTTCCACTTAAGATACAATTATCACAAGAACATCACATTAATTTACACTACAGGGGTATACTGTACAACTAAAGAATGCTGCGACAAATAGTCTCCAGTGCGCCTTCTATGTAATCTTGTTTATTAAACTGTACACTGATTACTATATACAATATATATCTGAAAGCACAGTCTGAAGGCTTATGTTAAGTTAAGGGATCACTTTACGTGGCCACAACCTTACTAGCGCTTTACCTCCACTCATCTTGCTAAAATGTCACTTCTCTTTTAATGCAATAAAATATTCATGAAATTAACAAAATTCAGAAAAGTATATTACTAAACTCTTTGGAATAACCTCAGATTTTCTGGCATAATATAATTAAATGTACAGTACAACAAATATTCTATCTCAAACTGGCTGAGAGTGACAATTTTCTCCAAGAGCCCAGCTAGCAAACATCATGGTCTTCAAAAAATTATATTATTCTTTAAATTTATGAAAGTGTTCATCTTGCTGTTTGAGAATAAGCTCTTCTTTTGCCAAGGTTCTTCTTCTTCTCTCTGATCATTAGCTCAAAGTCTGCCCTGAAATATAACCGTAATGAGCATTGTGATAAACATAATTAATAAAGCACGTACAAGGTAGTCACCAGCACAAATACTGCACTGCATTGAGTGACAACATGGCAAGTCAATAATCTAATGAATTCCTACAGGCATGCATTTCAATAAACCTTCCATATTTAGTGCCAAGCTTTTATGAAACGTTTTACTGTATATACCACTCACCAAGCCCCCCCACCCTCCCTACTCCCCCACCAAGCCTCCCACCCTCCTACTCCCTCACCCTCCCTAAAAAACCACACACAAGTTATGAAAAGGTCACACTTGGGAACACATCTCATTATTATTGCTTTATTTTAATGGTAATTAATGATTCATGATCCGATGATTCACCTCACACTGAAATATTGGAGGACACATTACCGTCGTTTTTTGAGGCTTTATTGTATTCCTTTTATGTGTTTGCCCTTAAGACAATTATATCTTTTACCTGTATTGTATGTGTGTAGACACATACACAAAACACATACAAAAAAATAATACAATAATGTGAAAAATCCTCTCACAAATAATCGGAAATAAGACAAAAAAAATTTTTACAAATTTGAGTCTACCCTTAAGTCAACTCCGTGCTTTGTTATTAAGGTTATAACAAAACACGAAGTTGACGAGGGTAGACCCTAATATTTTTAAAACATTTTGTTTTGCTTCTGATTATTTGCAAGAGCATTTTCCAATTATTATTTGTTTGTATGTGTTTTATGTGTGTGTCTATGTGCACACACACACATATATACAATATACTATCATGTCACAATTCTTTTAAGCACAGAGCTGGATATTATCACATCACAAGTCTTTTAAGCACAGAGCTGGATATTATCATGTCACAAGTCTTATAAGCACAGAGCTGGATATTATCATGTCACAAGTCTTATAAGCACAGAGCTGGATATTATCATGTCAAGTCTTATAAGCACAGAGCTGGATGTTATCATGTCATAGGTTTTGTTGTCAGAGATGAGTACTGTACTGTACAGCATCTTGATAAATAAAATGGATAATAGTTTACTTTCTATTTAGAAAATGAGGTTTGTGTAGTGGAAACAACAATAATAAGTGGGTAAGATTAATGCATTACTGTACCTGGTTGTTTAGAAGTAAGGCCCAGCAAAGCTAAGATGGTTCTCCTATTTCCATTGTGGCTGAGGCACAAGACAGGTGTTAGTGGACAACATCTACACCTGTGACTCTAAACCTTAACTTTAATGTTCCTTACACAATCTACAATCTGCTCACTCACTATTTTTCACTCAATTACCACACATTAAACTAGTGTGATATTGTAAATTGTTTGAATTCACAAATCTAATTTTAGTTTACCCTATACTATTTTAACAAACTGACAATAATTTAAGTTCATAAACAAAACAATGGTTTGACACTGATAAGGAACTCAATAAAGGTTGAGAATCACAGAATTTAAAAATAATTTGTTAGTCACAAGACAATCATTTACATGACAACTGTTTAATACTGTATATACTGTACTGTATTTCAAGAATATATAATGAAAACTACAGTAGAGTATCTAAACTGTAATTTAACTACAACCCCAGTTATCTACAACACTTAACCACTGTACTGTTTCATCAAAGTTAGAACTACCGTACAGTGCTCCCTTCAAGTACGCGGGTAATTGGTGCCAATGGAGCAGAGCGTACTTGGGAACTGTGTACTTGGGTACTATAAACGAATGGTTCTGGGACCCCTCCAGATAAACACCATGAACCCAAAACTGGTCTTTCAAAGCACTTTTTCTGCACATATGAAAGTTACCCTTAGTTAAATACGTGTACTTTAGTTATACAAGGTGAATAATAACACAGAAATAAGCCCTTGAATATGAAGTAAAAACACTTTCTTGCCATTGTCAAGCCAGTCTATTATCTCCTCCTTGCATGCCAGGGTCATTGACCTCACTCTTCTGCCTGGCTGGGCAGATGCTGGAGTCCCAACAGCAGTAGGTAGGGTAGCCATGGCAACTGTAACAACCAATAACACCTAAAAAATACAGGAAAAGGCAAACCACTGAAGTGCCTTGAGGACTGGGACTGCCGTCCACGTCGTTGGTGACGTCACAGCCAGGAAGTGACATCCTCGTCTCTTATTGGTTGGTAGTGACCACTCGGCTAATCTCTCTCTCTCTCTCTCTCTCTCTCTCTCTATCTCTCTCTCTCTCTCTCTCCCGTGCCGCACGGAAATTTACGCCCACGTACTTGGGAGTCTGGACCCCGTGCTCTGGTATTTGGGTTGCAGGGCATTGATGCAAGTAGTTGGGTTCTGCACGGCTAAAATCCACATACTTGGGAAGAGCACTGTACTGTACATTCAATAAAACACTTGTCCAAAACTACACTACAGTCGGCCCTTAACATACGCGGGGGTTAGGTAACAGAGATACCCGTGAATATTAAAAATCCGTGTACTATTGTTCCCCCCCACCAAAACAAACCTGGCCCCCCAGGTGTCCTTATTTACCGTATATACCTGTGTGTAGTTCGAGTTTTTA
This sequence comes from Homarus americanus, assembly GCF_018991925.1. Classification (NCBI taxonomy): domain Eukaryota; kingdom Metazoa; phylum Arthropoda; class Malacostraca; order Decapoda; family Nephropidae; genus Homarus; species Homarus americanus. Next base: position 655,369 of record NW_024752122.1, read on the forward strand.
AGACCAAATTATTTGGCAAGAAATTGGGGGTCGACCTTTAAACTGGTAATAGTTTCGTTAGGTTGAAAAATATTTACCAGTAACTACCAGTAAACAATGGAAACGACACACCAACAGCTGTGAGTGTCGGTACAGTTGCCAGGGCAGATCTCTTGCGTCATCATAGCAAGCCCAAAGTAGCCAAATGCATGGTATGGTATACACAGTTCGATGTAAAAGAAAGTAGGCTACTCCTGAATGTGCTGCTTAAGGATCTGTTAACCAAAATTTGATATCTTGATTATAACTTGTTCAAATGGCTTTTAGAAAATGTTCAAATGATTTTTAGAATATTTTAATTACTTTTGCAATGCTAATTACTCGCCACTTATGGGTTTTCGAGGTCATTTCTTGGTGCTTGTGTATTATTCTGGATGTACTTAAATAGTTAGGCACATTAAATTTTAGTTCAGAGAGAAAACGTATTTTTGGCCAAAAATCCTTTAAGGCTATAGACTTACAATTTTCGTCATTTCGGCCAAAAAATGGATTTTGTTCAAAATTTCAGTATAGGTACTCCTGAAGGTGCTGCTTAAGGATCTGTTAACCAAAATTTAATATCTTGATTATAACTTGTTCAAATGGCTTTTAGAAAATGTTCAAATGATTTTTAGAATATTTTAATTACTTTTGCAATGCTAATTACTCCCACTTATGGGTTTTCGAGGTCATTCTTGGTGCTTGTGTTTTATTCTGGATGTACTTAAATAGTTAGGCACATTAAATTTTAGTTCAGAGAGAAAAAGTATTTTTGGCCAAAAATCCTTTAAGGCTATAGACTTACAATTTTTGTCATTTCGGCCAAAAAATGGATTTTGTTCAAAAAATTTCAGTATAGGTACTCCTGAATGTGCTGCTTAAGGATCTGTTAACCAAAATTTGATATCTTGATTATAACTTGTTCAAATGGCTTTTAGAAAATGTTCAAATGATTTTTAGAATATTTTAATTACTTTTGCAATGCTAATTACTCGCCACTTATGGGTTTTCGAGGTCATTTCTTGGTGCTTGTGTATTATTCTGGATGTACTTAAATAGTTAGGCACATTAAATTTTAGTTCAGAGAGAAAAGTATTTTTGGCCAAAAATCCTTTAAGGCATAAGACTTACAATTTTTGTCATTTTCGGCCAAAAAATGGATTTTGTTCAAAATTTCAGTATAGGTACTCCTGAATGTGCTGCTTAAGGATCTGTTAACCAAAATTTGATATCTTGATTATAACTTGTTCAAATGGCTTTTAGAAAATGTTCAAATGATTTTTAGAATATTTTAATTACTTTTGCAATGCTAATTACTCGCCACTTATGGGTTTTCGAGGTCATTTCTTGGTGCTTGTGTATTATTCTGGATGTACTTAAATAGTTAGGCACATTAAATTTTAGTTCAGAGAGAGGAAATAAAAATCCCGTTAAGGCTAGACTTACAATTTTTGTCATTTTCGCCAAAAAATGGATTTGTTCAAAATTTCAGTATAGGGTACTCCTGAATGTGCTGCTTAAGGATCTGTTAACCAAAATTTGATATCTTGATTATAACTTGTTCAAATGGCTTTTAGAAAATGTTCAAATGATTTTTAGAATATTTTAATTACTTTTTGCAATGCTAATTACTCGCCATTTATGGGTTTTCGAGGTCATTTCTTGGTGCTTGTGTATTATTCTGGATGTACTTAAATAGTTAGGCACATTAAATTTTAGTTCAGAGAGAAAAAGATTTTTGGCCAAAAATCCGTTAAGGCTATAGGACTTACAATTTTTGTCATTTTCGGCCAAAAAATGGATTTTGTTCAAAATTTCAGTATAGGTACTCCTGAATGTGCTGCTTAAGGATCTGTTAACCAAAATTTGATATCTTGATTATAACTTGTTCAAATGGCTTTTAGAAAATGTTCAAATGATTTTTAGAATATTTTAATTACTTTTGCAATGCTAATTACTCGCCACTTATGGGTTTTCGAGGTCATTTCTTGGTGCTTGTGTATTATTCTGGATGTACTTAAATAGTTAGGCACATTAAATTTTAGTTCAGAGAGAAAACGTATTTTTGGTCAAAAATCCTTTAAGGCTATAGACTTACAATTTTCGTCATTTCGGCCAAAAAATTGATTTTGTTCAAAATTTCAGTATAGGTACTCCTGAATGTGCTGCTTAAGGATCTGTTAACCAAAATTTGATATCTTGATTATAACTTGTTCAAATGGCTTTTAGAAAATGTTCAAATGATTTTTAGAATATTTTAATTACTTTTGCAATGCTAATTACTCGCCACTTATGGGTTTTCGAGGTCATTTCTTGGTGCTTGTGTATTATTCTGGATGTACTTAAATAGTTAGGCACATTAAATTTTAGTTCAGAGAGAAAAAGTATTTTTGGCCAAAAATCCATTAAGGCTATAGACTTACAATTTTTGTCATTTTCGGCCAAAAAATGGATTTTGTTCAAAATTTCAGTATAGGTAGGCTATTCATTTTTTAAAGTGTATTTATAGATACTGTACATAAATTTTTGTTCATTACATTTGAAACATCACTCTTTGTTAATTAAATTTGAAACAAAAGAAAACTACGATACCGTATTTTCATTAAAATATTATATCACAAGTATATTTTATCTTAACTGTGACGAATGAATATGTTCTCAGAAATAAATATGGAAATGTAAGATTTTGGCTGAAATGATGTACATATTACAGTGGAAAGTGGGATAAAATCATGACGAAAACAATGACTTTTGCTTTCTTTTGTTGTTCAAAAGATTTTACCGTAATCGCTTTTCGAATGGTTTTCAGTTAAAAAACTGTTGTACTGTATTACAATAACATTCTATCCTATCATTAACCTCATAATCCCACAACTGAAAACCATTTGAGAAGCGATTACGGTAACATCTTTTGAACGAAAGAAAGAAAAAGTCATTGCTTTCGTCACAATTTTAACCCACTTTCCACTGTAATACATACGTCATTTCAGCAAAAATATTACATTTCCATATTCTCAGAAATAAATAGAAGTATTGTTGAAAAGTAATGCATTTCAATGTAAATTAGAATAAACTACATGAAAACAAAAGACTTTACCTAACCTTCCGATGTTCAAGATATGTTACTCGTTTTTTTAATAGTTTTCGGTTAAAATACTGTTATATTAGTGATATTCTATTCATACTGTGCTTGATATAATACATTCACGGAAATGTAACATTTTTGCAACTACAATGCTGATGTCAACACAAGCGTGGTTACAGCGAGACTGACTGAGTGAGGGAGAGCTATGCGTGTGTGTGTGTGTGTGTGTGTGTGTGTGTGTGTGAGGTTGCGGGAGCGGGCGGTGTCCCGTGTGAGGTGCCGCGCGCAAGTTGAATGGCGCGAGATTGTAATGTACTTCAATTACTTCAATGTACAAAATATTCCTCCAGTGGGGCAATCCGCGTATTTGCAAATCCGTGTATGCTAAACCCGCGTATGTTAAGGGCCGACTGTATTGTACATTAATTCATAAAAGCAGAACATTTTAAAACTTACCAAAAAAAAATTAAAATGAAACAAAACCTAAAAGAATCTTTGTACAGAAAAGGAGATAAATGAAGTAGGTTAGGTTGAAGCATAAAGAAAGAATACTTAAAAAATATTGAAATAAACTTTACCTTCCTGGATGAAGAAGCTTGAAATAATAAATGTAAAAAATTTTCAACCAAAGTATAAGTTTAATTTACAAAGTACAGTGCTGTACATTGGTGAGTATTATTTATCTGTAACTCATTCTTAGCACAAACAAGCCAGGACTAGAGAAGCATTGAATAAAACAAAGATAAACAATACTGTACTGTACTCACTGCTTAACTGCATCCGGAATGTTTAACTGATCTAATGGTACCATCTGTGCAAGTTCCGTCAAGTTATTCACAAACGTTACCTTGCGGTAAAACTTGGTGCTGTAAAAAAAATACATAAATAAATAAAATAAAACACAAAAATTCTCAATCTTATAAACAAATGATCGATTCAGATAAAACACTTAATGCATGTTCGCGTAGTGGTTTTGTGTTTATTTAACATTAAATAGGCTCGTCAGGGGTAAATCATGGATTTCTTGCAATAATTTGTATAATCCATTATTCATGTGCATAAAATTCTATATAGTGGTGAGGGTTTATTACTATTATAAATAATTAGTCTGATGAACATAAGAGGCCATCACTGGGTTGAGACCAGTTGGCTAGTGTTGTCATTTACTCTAAATCTGGTAAATTGGTTTATATAAATATACTAATAATCAATTACCAAAGTATTTTAACAATTAATAAGAATTAACACTGAATTAAACGAGTTTACATCAAACTAATAAGATAGTTTGGTATGACATGTTAAACGGGGATTGTTTCCTACGCTTTGTACTGGTGGAAGACGGTCAGAGCTGTACATACACCCAGAGAGACCGAGAAAAAGTACACGTTCTACAAAATTTAAGCTATTGGGTTTTACTTATATGTTCTACCTTAAGTACCTAATTGCTTCAAAGAACAGCTGGTTGCAGTCTTCATAGAACTTCAATAAACTTGAACCCTTCCTACAATAAGCTAAGTATCGGAGTACTGTTATGACAAAGGTGAAGTCATGGGATAGGGTGGAAGAGGTAAGCCTCCGTTTTACTTTTAATAAATTAATTAATATTTGTGAGTGTAAGCTACACTTACCACATTTTTCTCTCTGGGTATGTGAGGGTCATCCCCATGTATAAACTAGAAGCAAACTTGTATGGTTTACTTTTCCTATCAAAAATTTGTTTATGCCCAGCTACAGTGTACAGTACATGGGTGTGCAATGTGCTTTTCACCTTTTCAGCTCAACACATCATGAGAACATTCCATGTGCCAGAGCTCACTTGGAGCTTCTTGTGTGAAAATATTTGTCCTATGGTCCTTAGTCTCAAATATGTCTTTTTGCTACTGATAATGGCTCCCCCAAAGCCTCCCTCAACTTGTTGCATTGTAAAGAAGTCATTATAGAGAGAGATCTTAACACCAGAAGCTATGTATTAGATATTGAGAACCTCTTCCATGAGTAACAGCAAAATGCCTGTTAACCCCTTCACAATTTTATTCAGCTCAGAGGGGAGCCCCTACAAAAGATTACCTGCTGAAGGGTCAGTTAAAAATTTGCATCAGGCCTATTAACTTCATCCACAATTGGTTGCTCAGGATTGTGATATGGAATGGACAATCAATATCTTACATCTGAAAACCATTGGATCTTATATGACACTAAATTACTCTTTTCTAAGAAAATGGGTCAACTAAATATGTTCATCAGGACTCTTTCCTTCTCCACAAACACAGCCCAAAGAGGACACACAATACAGTACAATACAATACAATACAACAACTAACCTAATAAATGGTCTAGAAAATGCCACCACAGCTCGAACCCAAAAGGTTGGGTGCACAACATGAAGAGCTTTTAAATTCTTGCGAAGCTTGCGATCAATCATTTGATAAGCTCGTTTGAGCCAGTGGAAACTGGGCATGCTAGATCTTGGGGTGCCTCCAGCCAGGTACACCAGAACATAGTCATCAGCAACCAACTGTTCTAAAGTGGACAACACATACCTGAAATGAGACACAAATGAGTTTAAAGATGTTACTCATCAATATGTACTGTACACAAATTACCTAACAATCCCCTTATACATGTCCCGTGACAAAATATAATTGTCTAACCAAAACTTTCTCATTCCTGTGATTTACAAAATTAAAAACTACCTTATATACTGTACTGTAGTGTACCATTTGGTATACCCTGTACTGTACAGTAGAATAAATTTGAGATATAGTACCTACTTATGACTATACAGTATTTTCTAAACATAACAGTTAGTTCCATGTATCAAACTTTAGATTAATAACAGTACTTTACACAAATTATATTTTAATACAACAAACTTGGAGTTTTTTATCAGCATTTTAGACCAGGGTGTCAAACATGTGGTCCGACACCCTCTTACGTGTGGCCCACTGGCTGCACCTTGAACAGCTAAGAGCCTAAAACATTAGCACTTGAAGTAAAAATTTAAGATTACAGTACTGTATTTGTATCGAATAATACTCTTTTAGTCTATTGACTATCTATTCTATTGAGTCTGTTCAATGGCAGACGTTTTGTGAATCTCAGTCCAGTACGTATCTGGTGCAAGAGCAACGGCCTGCTAATGCATTGTTACCCCTTTGACTAGTGGGGGTTTCCCTCAGCTGAATAAAATCGCCTGGCATTTGCTAAAATAAAAGAGCAATTAGAGATAGTTTTAATGGTTAATTGTGGTTCTAAGCATGCCACTGTATGAGTTGTGAGATGGGTCGACCACTGGCTGAGCACCGGTATTAGACGTGATAGCTCCGATGAGGCGGGCTCTCGCTTGGACAGTCACACAGTACTATTCCTGTATAGTCGCTCAAGGCAGTTGGAGTGTTGCAAAATAATATCAGAAGCTGTGTCCATTGTTTTTACCTTTGAGCCCATAATCGTGTTATCAAAGAAAAGAACAATTAATGACGAGCGTTGGGTGGTACAGGAAAAGTGGAAACTCTTGTACTTTATTGTTGAAATGAATGGATAAAGGACATATTTAATTTGTTAGCAACAGATAGCTGTTGCCAAAGATGACAACATTTGAAGACATTATGACACTAACCACGCTCCCAAGTATAATAAATAGAGTGGCAAGTTACATGAAGACAAAGTTAAAGAGTTAGAGCAGTCATTGAACAAGCAGCAGTCAGTATTTATGAGTGTTCATCAAGTCATTGATGCTGCAGTTAGCAGTGTCATCGAAGCCTTTTTATGAAGGGAACAGTATATTGATGGCTTCAGAAGATATTTGCACAGAAAAACGTCAAGCATTTGTAAACATTAGCCTCTCAATACAGTTGCAGAGAATTAATGAATTACTAGAATATATTATGTAACAGTCAATTCAAAGACAAAGTTATGTCCTTTACTGCATTCTGTTGCAATTGATAAAAGTTCTGATATAACTGATGTAGCACAACTTGCAGTTTTTATATGTGGTGTGGATGAAAATATGCAGTTAACAGAAGAGTTGTGGAACTGGTACCAATAAAAAGATCAACAACAGGTGATGATATCTTTGCGAGTTTGGTAGGGGCACTTGATAAATTAGGTGTTGACTGGGTACAAACTGTGAGTCTGGCTACAGATGAAGCACCACAAATGGTGGGTAGAAAAGCTGGCCTGGCAACAAACTTAAAGGAAAAACTAGTAACTGTGAACCCAAACCATTAATTTCATAATTTGCATTGCATTATACATAGAGAAGTGTTGTGTAGTAAAACATTAGAGATGGATAATGTCATGGATGTCGTTATGAAGACGGTGAACTTTATACGAGCACGAGGTCTGAACCACAGACAGTTCAAATACTTTTTGGAGGAAAATGAGAACACACACAGACTGCCATATCACACTGATGTTCGCTGATTAAGTCGGGGAGTCGTACTGAAGCGATTTAATGAATTACGTAGTAAACTACAGATGTTTATGGAACAAAGAAAAGGATGTGCGTGATTGAAAGATAATGACTGTTCAAGATCTAGCTTTCATGATGGACATTACAGAGCACTTAAATTACCCCGAACACAAAGCAATGATGCAAGGACGCAATAAATTGGTAACAGTTTTAGGACTGCATTCGTGCCTTTGAGTTGAAACGGCAGCTTTTTAAAAGGCAACTTGCAAAGTAAGCTTTCACACTTTCCGACCTTAAGTCCCTACAAGGCACACCTGAGCTTCATGTTGATACCAACACAAAAAAGTACTGCATCAAGATTTCCAAGAATATGATTTGCCAACTTTAAATACCCTGAGAAATATGTTTCCATTTTACAGAACCAATTCTGTCAGTGTTAATGAGATACCAGAACATCTTCAGTTAGAATTATTTGAGCTCCAGTGATGTTGTTTTGAGGAACAAGTTTTCCAGTGTCGATGTTGGCACATTTTATCAATATGTGGGACCAAATTATCCCAGGATTTAAGCGTTTTGCCTCAAACATTATGTCCATGTTTGGAAGTACATATGTTTCTGAACAGTTCTTTACTGTAATGAACATTTAACAAATCTCTGCTTCATTTTCAACTTACTGATGCACACCTGAATTCAATACTGAAGATTGCTGCAGCTCAGTTATTACAGCTCCTCCCCGACTTACGGCCATCCGCATTTACAATCTGCCTCAGTCGTACCAAAATTTTGTCAAATTACGTATTTTCGAGTCCCAATGTCAATACACAGAAAAAAATTTCGTTTGTAATTCACTTTAAAATGGCTGGCAAGCTTAAAAGTGAGAGTTTTGTGGTGCCGAGAAGAAAAAGAGACCCATTTTAGATTTTCTACGTATTATTTAAGCATTTTCGACTTACGACCTGGATTTGGGTTCCTAACCCAGTCGTAAGTCAGGGAGGAGCTGTAGTTCCCAACTTAGATGCATTGGTCTATAGCAAGAGGTGCCAAGTATCAGGGAGCAGCAGTACCAGGCAATAAGACTAATCAAGGTAACTATATGGTATACAACACACAGCATTAGCAGGGATTTTTCTTTTTTTGAGAGAGAGAGAGAGAGAGAGAGAGAGATTCACACTCGCCCTTAGGTGCCAGCACCTCTAGACCTGTTCCTGTACCGTATCCACCTCCCTTATTTTGCCGCACTACTCCCTGAAGGGGCGACCGCAAACTGCTTATAATTATGTCACATGGCCCGCATAATGTGAACTCATATTAAATCTGGCCCACCGTAGCAAATGAGTTTGACACCCGTTTTAGACAGCAAAAATCAAAGCAAAATAAATAAATTCAACAAGCTACTAACAAGAATTGAATTTAAAAACTTGTATTCATTTAAAGAGCAAATATTGTGAGTGAACTATTATGAGTCAGGCCAGTCATCCTTTGTTATTGACTGAGCAGCCAGTCAGGCTAAAGCACTTGTAGACTCCTTTTCTACAATCTGATGTGAAGTCAGCAGCAGGATGGGAGCCAATGAGGCTCAACAACTTTGGTGTTGCACATCACAATGGTCACTGAATATGTTTGTTTACATTCATCTTAGCCAAACACAGCACAACCATACATTCTCATTGTGTGAAAGTCTTTAACTTTCCAAACGAGACTTTAATCACAGACCAATACTGAGGGAATTGGTAGCCAAGGTGCCCATACCTAAGATCAAGTGGTGACGGTGATAGAGCAGCTAAGTGATCATCTTAGACCAAAAACAGTAATTACTCATATTCAAGCTTAGAGCATCAGATGGCTATTTCTTTAGTCTAGTCAGTTATTTGTTTTATCTAAATTAACCAAACTGTTGTAAATAAGAACACATACAGACTACAGAGTGGGACATAAAGTAGTAGCTCTAAAGTTACTCTGTTTTTATCATTTCCACCACTCATCAGTTTCCTAGTTGTCTACTGCTAGTACAGTACAGGAGCAATGTGTAGTAGCTACCCAGAGAAAACCTGCCATGTTTGTCAGCGAGGGTCACACTGGATAACACCCTTCTCATATCAGACCTACAGTACTGTAGGTATTGAACCCACAACTACAGTGGTGAAAGGCAAGTGACCTAGCAGTGTAATACCAACACCCATTTTCAAGAGACATAATACTAACAAAAACAAGTTGTCCATGACGTAGTTGTAGTCGCGACGTGAGCGATCAGGCAGCTGGCAGGCACAGATGACAATCACAGCATTCTTATTTTCTCCCAAGTAGCCCCCATGACTCACACACTGTGATGGTAAAAACATCAAAATGTTATTCCAAAATAAGTTTTATTAAAATACTGTACTGTACTGCATTAAAACCAGTTCTTTCAGAAATCAAAGACTTTTCCCCATAAAAGGAGATACAGTATCAGTGGTATTCCAAATGCAGTTAAAGAAATCCACTAGATCGTAGAGTAATAAACATCTGCCTAGCATCAAGTGCTAACCTTACGGTAAGGAGCGATGACTTTCATGTCAATTCTCCGCCACACACCAGCAATCACAACACTCCTCCAGTGTCTCTCTTCTGTTGATTCTTCAACAGCAGACATCTCTGGTATCAACTGAGAAGGTGGGGGTGGTATAGGCTCAAAGTGCAGCCCCATGTTGTACTTCATGTTTGCAGGTTCAGAGCTCTCAAACGCTGATATATCAAAGTCTTCATCCTGTAGACAACAAAAAGTTCTCAAAATCCCTTAGTGTAGTGTAGCTTTTTTTTTTTTTTTACGGGGAATAGCCCACCCGGGCACAGGTCATCGACCCATATCGGGGTCTAGAGGGCGAAAAATTAAGAATAAAAAGAAATTACAAATAGAAAAGGAAAAGGTAATATTAATCTACACCACGAAGATGCCGGGAAACCAGCTTTCTAAAGCGAGACAGATTGAGTGTGGAAACACAGAAGAAGGCAAAGCATTCCACAGTATGGCTGTGTGAGGAAAAAAGGATGTACTGTAACGGGTTATTCTAGTGTGACCGACATCCACAGAGAAATGGTGGGCACGATGTGTGTTACGAGCCACACGGTCTTGCCAGCGGTACACAGGATGCCAGATCCACCGAAGATTACCCGTTAAAGAACCTGTAAAAGAGAGAGTGGAACAACATTGCAGCAAAGAGAAAGGGAAGAAAGATTGTCAACTCAAAGAAGAGAGTTAATAAGACAAAATTCCTTTGATTCCACCCTATCTAACAGTTGGACAGAAAAAGAGCCACCCCAGATATGAGAGCAGTACTCCAAGTTAGGACAATGAATCCCTTATATACTTGAAGCAACTGCTCAGGACTGAAGTAGCTACGGCATCTGTACAGCATTCCCAGCTTTCGGGAGGCAGCTTTAGCAATGTTGAGAATGTGTGGCATCCATGACATATTAGAGGAAATGGCGAGGCCAAGCATATCTATTTTAGAATTTCGCATAATGATGGCATCCTGAAAATGTGATTGGTGGGAGATCATCTAATTTGTAAAGTGTAGTTGGTAAATACCGAGTTTTATTCCTGTTGAATTTAACCAAGTCTCAACCTCCATTCGGAGATGCCGCACAGATCCGCATTGATAGATGTAATGATATCAGCTTTAGAAACAGATTTGGTTTGGGTTAGGAGGAAGGGGAAAATGTGAAGAAGAGTAGAATCATCAGCATAAGAATGGATACAATTAGTTGTAGTGTGAAGTAAATCATTGATTAAAAGAAGGAAGAGAGTAGGTGAAAGAACAGAACCCTGTGGGACACCGCTATTGGTAGAGAAAGAGAGAGAGATCAATCCCTCGACAACAACTGCCATGGATCAGTTCTCAAGAAAGCCAGAGATTAGAGAACAAAGTGGGGAAGAGAAACCATGAAAGGGATTTAGAAAACAAAGACTCCCTGATACAGTATTTGTTGGGATTATATATATATATATATATATATATATATATATATATATATATATATATATATATATATATATATATATATATATATATATATATATATATATATATATATATATATATATATATATATGTATATATAAAGTGAACCCTCACTTTATGCAGTTAATTCAACCCACGGCGGCCCGAGTAAAGTGAACAACATAACATATGGGATTAATTGAAATAGAGACCGGGCCGACCCCCAAACTCCACTTTTTCAGACACAATACCTACGTTGGAGTAAAAATAACTTCTTAATTTTATGATGGTATGCACACACAATTAATAATTAAGAGAAATATCAATAATATTAGGTTTTTTAACACTTACATTAGTAGAAAAGATGGCTGGGCACACGGGGATAGGGGGTTGGTTCCGAGGCAGAGGGCAGATTATTGGCCCTCACCTGTATCACTTGTATCAATTGTATCACTATCCACCACAGAGGCTTGCAGGGCCTCTTTGTCAAACCCCTCGAAGTCCATATAAGTCCATATCCTCACTATAATTATCACTATCACTGACTTGGGCCGGCTGTGGTGGGTGGCAGGTGAATAACTCGGTAATGTTTTGATGACTGGGCAACCTTGTGCGCATTGTGCCCACGCCGCTTCCTGCATATATGAGTAGATGAACCGCGTTAAGTGAAAGTTCGGTTCTGGCGAGGCACCGCATATATAAGAAATCGCGTTAAGTGAAACCGCGTAAAGCGGGGTAATACTGTATATATATACATACATACATATATATATATATATATATATATATATATATATATATATATATATATATATATATATATATATATATATATATATATATATATATATATATATATATATATATATATATATATATATATATTATACATACATATATATATATATATATTATATATACATACATACATACATATTATTACATACAATATACATAATATTAAGAGATACATACATATATATATATATATATATATAGAGAGAGGTATATATATATACATATATATATATATATAGGCACACACACACACACAGGTTGAAAATCCCTTATCCGAAATCCTTGGGGCCAGAGGCATTTCGGAATTTTTCGGTTTTCAGAATTATTTTTATTTATTTTTGTTTTTTTAATGTGTATTAGCCCGCCCGGGCATAGATCACTGACCTTAATATCATCACAATCATCTTCTTCTCCATCACTTCTCTGGCTAAATGCTGAAGCAACAGAAATAGTGTCATCTTCAATAGGTGATCTTAGAATGTCCTCCGCAACAGAGATTCTTTTTCGTTGACTTGTACTGCCAAACTCCAGACTAACTGGCCTCTCTAGCAATAAGAAAATGACAATTAAAGAACACTACCTTATACAGTATACTCGAGGAGGTACACATGGAGGTACACATTGTGGTGCAGCGATAACAATCAACAGTGTACAAATAACTATTTGTCTCCAATTCATTTCCACAGCTTTTTACAATGTTTTTGTGAATTATTAAGAGAACATAATGGTGTGACTATCTACAGAATGATTATGAGCCAGTTTGAGTGTGGTGACCAACATACAGTGAACAAGTTAACTTAACATGTAAACTCACTAGTAGCCATAGATACAATATTAAGCTTCCTTAAGACACTTTGTTCAACTGCAGATTAATAGTACATAGTTTAATGTAACTACAGTACAGGTGTAAATTATAACAGAAATTAAATTTTATTTTGTTTGTGTACTTTCTCATGACTGAAACTACACCTACAATATACCATTCACAGGGAGATACAGTGTACACAGTGATAGTACAAAGAGATATAGTCGTCGATGAGAACGGGAAAAGAAACTATAATGAAATATTAGTTAAAATAAAAAATAAATAAAATCAACAAGCTTGGCTATCCTTAAAGGCATTCTATTACCGCCCCAAAGAAAGTTTGATTTAATTTTTCTGTGTTTCTAAAGGATTGGGTGGGTGTATAAACTCAGTTATTCATAGCAAAATGCAGTGTATATAGAGATAGCACATAAATACTGTACCGACAAATAGCCGAAGTGAACTGAAAAAAAAAGAGAAGAAAAACAGAAGACAACTCTAAAGGCAACAGGGGAGGTTAACACCAGCAGAGGGCAGCTAAGTGCTGTTTTTTTCTCTTTATTTTTAAATAGGTGTAGATCTATACAAAGTCTGCACCCCCCCCCCCCTACAACAACCACCATGAGTATGATATGTGATTACTGCAGGGGGACGTCGGATACAGGCCTGACTAATGCAACGTTTAGAATGATGCAAACTGCCGTAAAGCATGAAGGCTGTTGCTGGTATTGCCCTGACTGCAAAGTCAAGGTGAATGAGGCGATTGCAAGCCATAGGGGAACGAGTTCCCGAGGGACGAAAATAGATGAAGCTGGAGCCTTGCTGGTTGCCAAACTAGAACAAGTTGGGAAAGAGATCCTTGCTAAGACTGAGGAAGTAGCCGACAGAATGGAGGTGGTTGCTAAGAGGAGTTAGCAGGGCCACGGGAGGTGGAGAGTAATGCAGGATTAGAACAGGTTCTACAGCAGCAAGGGACTCTGAAGAAGTGTGTCGAAGAAATGAAAATTAACAGACCTACTGTTAGGGGAGAGGAGGAACAACGAGAACGTTTCCAGCACAGGAACACTGTACAATAATAGTTTCTGAAGTCCCCGAGAGCCAGGCGGAGGGAACTGAGAGTAAGATAACACACGATAAGATGCAGTTTAAGAATATTTGTACAGAGGTTCTGAAGATGCCATCAACACCTCAGGATGTGAGGAGGCTGGGACAAAAGCAGGGGGATAAGCTTCGCCCCCTCAGGATCACACTAGTGAGTGAGGAGGAGAAATGGGAGGTTATTCGGCAGGCAAAAAACTTAGCAAGGAGCGAGGCATTTTGGAGTGTATTCATTCACCCAAATAGCACAGTAATGCAGAGGAAACAGCACAGGAAGCTCCTGCAGGGCTTGAAGCAGAGAAGGGAGGAGTCGAGGAGGAGCGGGGACAGGTGCATGGGTTACATTCAGGGAGAGGGTGGTGGAAGCAAGTGTGCCAACACAGGGCCGGGGGACAGCAGCTCACCCTCCACCCGCTCTACCCCCCGCCTGGGAGGTGGCACCAGCTCTGCCTATCAGCCGGGAGGAGGCGAGCGCCTTGTAAACAATGACATTTCTAACCACACCCTGCAAAATACAGTGTACTTAGCAAATGCTGCAGCTTCTGAGAATGAGAGGGGGAGCGGGTTTATTACTAAGAGCAGAGACGTTACCGAGAACAAATTGTAGCTTGAATGTCATGTACACTAATACTGACATGTTCCTTGATAAGAAAGAGAAGTTTTAAACAATACTGAAGGTACACCAACAAGATATTGTAGGAGTTGTAGAACTGTTGTACAAGAACAAGAGAATCGACCCAGAGGAATGCGAGTTCATTATTGCTGGATATGACCCCTTTATGAACTTTTCTCAAAAACTTGCAAGAGGGGTGTGGTTATCTATGCTAGGCAAGACCTTAGAGCCAGCTAGGCAAGGGTACAGGGAAAGGATTTTTTGAACAGTCCAACTGGTGTAAAATTAAACTAAAGGTAGGGGACTTACTTATGTCGGGTGTATCTACAGTTCCCCAAACTGTGGCCCACTAAATCAAAGGAACTCAAGAGCCTTAATAGACAATGCAGCAATGCTCAAACCTAGCCACCTCCTTATCATGGGAGACTTTAACTATGGCGACATCGACTGGAGAAACGAGTTCACCCCAAATGACTTGAATAACCCTGCTACTCTTTTTGTAGAAACTCCAAGATAATTTTTTGTTCCACCATGTTAAAGACCCGACACAATACAGAGGGGAGCAAACACCCAAGCCACTAGGCCTCATCATAACAAACGAGGAGGGTACGGTGGCCAAACTGGAACATCTAGCCCCAGTTGGAACAGTCACCATATAGTGTTGTCATTCAGATTTAACTGTTACCTAGTTCAAGATAAGGCTACGCCAAGGTGCAAATATTACAAGGGAAATTACAACGGGACAAGGGAAGAGATGAGGGGTAATCACTGGCCTGTCTCATTAAGGCCAGTGGTGGGGGTCATCCCCCACCTCAGATACAAGCCAGATAGGTCTGTGTCCTAACCTAATATGAGCAGAGAAAACAATATGTCTGCGGACCACAAGTCCACGTCAACAATACTAAAGTGGATAAGTGAGAAAGTGATCATAGTGTTGGATGGATATACTTTCAGCCTGTTCACTATCCCTGTGATGGATTGTAGGGACAAGAGCGGCTGAACATAATCTCTTTTAGTGGGTCATACTGGGCTTATATTTAGACCTAAAGATCCTGATTGAACAGCCATAATTTTGAGAATCAGTTACGGTATTAATTAATCTCGATAGAAAGAAAAGAAAATAAACACGTGAAATGCTATACGTCTTAATTTATTTAGTTAACTATATTTTTGTAAGTTATCATGGATTTATGCTAATACAGTGGTCCCTCAGTTAATGAAATGTGGGCTAACAAATTACCTCCCATAAGGAACGTCAATTCGGTTAACGAACAAAACTTCGATTAACGAAATCCTGTTCTATGTTTACATTCATTTCCAGTGGAGTAAATATCAAGAAAGTAGTGCTCTTTAATATTTGTGCATTTGTTATATTAAAATTATTAGTCATTTAACATTTATTTAACATATTGATAGTATATGCAGTACAGGGAACTAGTTTTTTGTGCGCCGATGAGACGCTTGACTCAGCCACCAGGCGTCAGATGGGCTTTGTTGACAGTGGAGTGAACATCTATTTTGTTGGTGTCTTGAATATTTTTGCATTTTTACATTAAAATTATTGGTCATTCTGAAATTTTGTTAACATATTGATAATATATAGCGCAGTGCAGTGTTGATTTAAATAAAATAATCTTGAATTACACCAAGTGAACTTAAAATTTTTTTGGTAAAATGACTGCATCAAGCATGGGTCCACTGGAAGGTGATTTCTCCTCCACTTCCATCTCTTCTCCCTTCTCCTCCACCCCCACTTTTAATTCCCATCATCATCATCATCAACCAGGAACCTTCTACATACACACCTCAAAGTAAGTGTACTTTATTGCATATTTTTTTTTTACTTTGGAACCAATTACCCAATATCCCATTGAAACAATGGTTTCGATTAACAAACGACCCTCTGAAACGAATTGTGTTCATTAACCGAGGGACCACTGTATTTGGGACAATTAATAATTTTGTTACTTTTTACTTTCAGGACTTGAGTACTTCATGAATGAGATACTTTTTATTTCTTTTGAGTACATTGATCTTTGGATAATTTTACTTCTACTTCGGTAACATTTTGCCAATGTAACAATACTTTTACTTAGGTAGCAAAGTCCAGTACTTTTTACAACTCCGCTGTACTGCACTGTTCCACACCTAATGATATATAGTCGATCCAAACTTAAAAAAATATTGACCTTTCACCAAGAGTTTTGTAAACATTCAAATATATCACTAAACGTAAGATTTTCCTATGTTACAAATATAGAGAAAAACTTACCTTTCTCAGGAGATTTGTTGTCAAAGTTACATGGAGTTTCAGGAGTGGTGGGCGAGACATTCATGTCTGATGCATCACTGCCTTCAATCAACAACATGGACACATTAATTTCATCTTTGTCATTCTCTTCACATGTACTTGTGATGACAATATGTGGCACAGGTACACTTGTATATGGCACTTGGATTTCATTATTGCTGGTTTCCTTGTCTGGCACTTGAACAATTTGTACATTAATAATTTCAGTATTTGAAAGGTCTGGTACTTCATTGCACTCTTCATTGGTGCTAGCACTTAAGTCAAGGGTTGGAGCTTTTATCTTTTTAAGACCAATATCTTGTGATTTGCTCTCAATGAAGACCCCTTCCACCTCGAGGTCTTGGAGTCCTTCCTTACTGAGACGAAGTGATCTACGTCTCTCAAACCTGAAGCCCGTGTCTTCTTCAATGTCATCATCGTCAATAAACACGGCCGAGGATCTCTTTGATGGGGTGACACTAGAATCACTCATTTTAGGGTTGGTGTCGTCAAATACGGCTCGAATGTCAGTCTTGACGACATTATCTAAATCCAGACCTTCTGCAGATATCATTTTCTTTGGAGAGGAAATTCCACTATCAGTATTACCAGAAGAGTTATTATTGTGTTGCTCTTGTAGAGAATTGTGCAAAGCCTCGATCACATCCTTGTTAACATATTCACTGTATCGCTCAGAGTTATTCAAGACCTCTTCGATTTCTTTTGGTGTGAGTATGTCCTGCAGCCTCCCACTAAGGTTGTAGATATCTTTATATTTTGTGAAATCGAGACATTCACGAACCTTCATAAGTGTGCTCTGTTCGATGCTCAGGCTCTCGTCTTCTGTCACGTTCAGGTCGATTGCTCCAGAGTTAGAGCTTTTTGTACTACTAGATTTAGGTGTGGAGGTGTTGGTCTGCTGGATCACTTGCTGCAGCTGTACAGGCGCATTATCGCAAGTCAAATTTCCCGACATCTCTCGCATAAAATTCTCGCCAGCTACAATGTCCGAAATATTTTCCCCCACTTCTTCACTCCCATTCAACATGTTTTCTATTTCCTTAAGGTCTCTGGCAAAGGTTCCCACAGCATCAGATGATAAGGACATACCCACATCCTCCTCTTCTATGTTTTCATTATTGTCCAACTTGGATCTACTATTATGCTCTTCTGTAGTAATGGCCGTTTCTTCGGGAACAATTTTCCTGCGCATACTTCCGTGTCTCTGAAACTCTCCAGTCCGCACTAGTCCTTCTATCTTCTCTGCGTCGGGAGCATGGATGGGCGTCAGGTTTACTTTTCGCCGAAAACTTTTGTGCCTCACAAATGCATTTTCATGGGAGTTGGGTAGGTGAAATTCTTCAAAATAATCTTCCTCTAAATCACTACCAACTTCAAAGCCATATCCTTGCTTGGCTGAGTTATCAGATGTCTCTAATTCATCTGGAAGCATAAGCTTACTGTTACTGTATACAAAATGCCCTGCCTACACAAGTACTGCACTTCAATGAGCAACAAGAAATAAATGCCTACATCAGTACTACACTGCACAGATCATCAAATAAATTACTATCCATTAAAACCATAAAAGGAACAATTCAAAACTACATAATATAATTGTACAAAGCTGATACTGTACAAATGTTATTCCGTTAAGCAAACAAACATACAACTAAATAGGCTATTAAAAACTGCATAAATAACTTTTTTACCATTAATATGAAACACCATCTGGTGAGGCTTGACATAAGTACTGAATTGTTACACCTAAAACAAACTAATATTTACCGTACTTGTATATTCAACTAAAAGAATATAGCATAGCTCAAAAAATTTACATAATCGCATTTTGCATGCAGTATTTACTGTACAAAAAACACATCATCATCCAAGCTTTACCCTCCCTTAAACCCCAACATGGTAACACCTGTATAATTTCTTACAGTAGCTCTATTATGCCATTAAATCATCTCCATACTTACAACTGTATTGTGAACCCAACCCCTATTATTATAACCACTACACTACTGAGGTGTATTAACTGCTACCTACACCTTTATTGTGTTACTCTCCCCTATACCTACAGCACAGTACAAGTACAAACTTTTAGAGATGCAAACATCATCACTGAGGGGGGTTACCTGCCAGAACAGTTATTTAATGTGGATGAGACTGGATTATTCTGAAGAAATTTCCAGATAAAACAAACATTACCTAAGAGAAGAGTGAGCCAGGTTTTAAGGCTGTATTAAAGGGTATAGCTGTACTAAATATCCATTATCTTATCATTTTTTACAAGATGTTTGGTATCTACAAGAGTAAAGTTGGACTTGCAAACAAGCCTCAGGAATGTAACTCGTTCGTAAGTAGAGGAGCTCCTGTGTTACACTTTTTAGCCTGTGTCAGTTGAGTACTGTACTGTAGTGTGACCCATAGTTTACCCAACTAGCCACAGCCTTATCTCAAGTATCCCCAACTGTACTAAAGATGTAATTCTCCCAATCTGTGTAGCTTTAGTTGTGTAGCTAGCCCCCCAGCAACACCAGCCACAAATGCTTTATTATCTTTTTATCTGTTCAAATACTTAATTGAAACTGAAGGATGAGAGAACTGACTGATGTAATCATTTATGCTTTGTTTAATTATCGATTTCTATCAAGTCACAAAAGAAGAAAAATCTACTTAAATTTCATTTGGGTGAAGTAGTTATATACTTTGGTAGCTATAGCATGTTAAATATAACAGAAAACTATACTGTTTCCTACATTATTGGCACTGTACCATAAATCTCTATCAGCTTCTGAATACAATTAATGTACTATACTCATGATTATTATGATACAGAAGACACTAACACACCTGGTTTATATGTTGGAGTAAGTAAGTTTGGAGTTGCTGAGTGAAGACCTTCCATCGCCTCCTCTGACTCCACAAAACACACTCCATTACATTTCAGTCTGTCAATCTTCAAGGCGCGAGGACTGGTTGGGAATTCCACTGAAAAACCAACACTGACATTGCAGCTTGTGTTACATGATATAACCTGGCCAGGTTGTACCACCAGTGTAGTAAAGATCCAGGATTATAAAGGAACTACTGATGGATAATTCATCATCATTTTTTATGGATGGTTTTCACACTTGTGTGGGTTAGCCGTGATTACCCGATGGGAGTTGCTGGGTAAAATCAAGACAATGTCCCTCCCACCCCTCCAACCCACTCACCACCACACATCCAGGGCACCAGCCCATAAAATATGGCAGAGACCAGGGGATGGGTACAGCTCTGGTGACCCATCAGACATGTTACAGCAATGTTTTATGGATGGATTCTCTCCCTAATGCCAACCCACATGGTGGGAACAGCTGGTAAAGCATGGTCACAACTCCCCGAGATAATCAAACACTACCAGCCTACATTTACATTACAAGCTCACCGAAAATGAAATAATATTCAATATTAACAGCAAAGATGTACAGCAGACTGCAACAAAAAGTGATACAGTTAACATTATTAGGGATGAAAATATTTACAGCATGTACACAATAACAGGAGACACAGAATGTTAACATACAAATACTGTATAGTAGCCAAGTAGCTACACAAAATATGATTACCATTAATAAGAAGGAATATCAGCAACTGAGAAGCTACCAATGAGAGTTACCGTGGGCCTCCATGTGCCCAGGTGGGATGGTCAAAGTATTACACTATAAGTGTGTCAAATGAGGAGTGACTGATCCACATGTAATTTAAGGTTTTTGAAATATGTAGTTAAATTAAAAACGATTTTTCATATAGTTACGCGAATGAAGGGAAAATAAAAGATATAGATGGGGTGTGGTGGAAGCATCGTGGTCTGGCACACACACACACACACACACACACACACACACGTTGTGTGGAGTCACTGGGTGGTTTGGAAGTGTTTATTTCCATTCATACTTTCATAACTACAACCTATGGTAATTTTTCTTCGTGTTCATATATAATGAAGATAATGCAGAGTATAAAATGCCATATACAATATTTATACATAATATCATCTATACAGCCGTACTATGACTGTGTGTGTTCGTGCGTGTGTTGCCTCGTGATAGTTAGAGTGGGCTCCCATCCAGAAAGGACACTGTTCTAACCTCCAGCATCGACCCAGGTGGGCTAGATATTATGGTATCCGAGTGTACAGCATTGAGGAAAATTATGCCTCACAGACAAAGGTTGTACAAGCACCTTGAGAGCTCTATTTTAATCACCGTCTCTTTGATAAGCTCATCAAACACTTTCTGATGTCGTCAACAGACTTTAAAATTCACCCTTGTCACACTGTTAGTCTGAAATTCTGCCATTTGGAGAAAAATTTAGCTGCACCTTAAGCTCTATTGCAAGGCAACAGTATGGAACTAACTTGTCAAGTCAAGTCTTGGGTCAGGTGCCTCATGCAAATATACCAAACCTAATCAGATTTCACATGGCCTGCCCATTTTCCCACAACCTTACCTGACCTAATAAGAGTGACAGAGTTAATCCCTGATCATAATCTATGGTCCCGACTTAACACATTAACTACTGCAGTACTCTCATGTTCTCTCTTTACACCTGGCCTAAGAAAAATTATCTGTGACCAATGTAAAGGACCTTTTATGATGAAGCTTGGGAAGTCTTGGTGTAAACCTTGGGATATGAATCAACGGCTATACGGTACATTTACCCGTCTCTGTTGTGTAGTCCTCAGGAGCCGGCAGTGTTAGGTCAGGGGTAGCCAGGCCAGAGGACGAAGGAGGTCTAGACGACGCTGCCGACGAAGACAACGATGACCCAGCCGTCAAGTCGAGGTCGGTGATGACAGACATCTGTGAGGACGAGGGCGGCCGAGACGATGCTGCCGAAAAATAGGCAGAAGAGCCAGCCAGGTCGGGGTCGCTGGTGGTGAGGTCACTGGGTGCCAACGAAACCTGGGAGGCAGCAGCACTGAGGGGCGGGCTGAAGGAACCCTTCACCTCCCTGCCGTCACGTGTGGCCACCTCATCACTCACTACACCACCACCACCACCCACAATGGCTTCACCACTCTCACCACGCATCACAACCTGCAACAGTAAACATGACATTCATTACCTAAAACTTACTGTATGTTCTACATAAAAACAAAAGATTAACGCTCATGTTGATGATCTTCATATTTTCGTTCACTCTTCAAAAGCTTTTCCCTCATGCTACACCCCCACCCACCCTACTATTACTACTTTGCTGTCACTCGGAATCGAGTATGACGATCATCCAGCTATGATACGAGTTGTTAGGGATGTCACCTTCGTTGGCGAGTTCTGAGGTGACGAAAGAGGCCGATACGGGACTGGCAGGGTCGTTTACAGATGTTGCACATGTTAGGGACTACATCTAGTGTGGGAGGGACAGTGGCAAGATCTTTCCAACATTGGCACTTGACTGCCTCTGTTTGCAGTCGTGCTACCTCAAAGTACTGCATTGACACCTTCTCATGTGGTGCTCCTCCAAGCTTTACGGTGTGGAGTAATCATCTCCCAGGTGAGGGGGTCAATTTGGCACTTTTTCAAGTTTGTCTTAAGACTATCCTTATACCTTTTCAGTTACCCACTGGCATTACGTTTACTATTCGTTAGGTGACTGAAAAGTAACTGCTTTGGCAGTCTACTGTCATCCAAGTGGGTAGCATGGCCAGTCCAATGTAGTTGTTCATGAATAATGATAGTCTCGATGCTCCTGCAGTTGGTGTCAGCAAGAATACTGGCATTTGTTCTCTTATCTTCCCAGCGAACTCGGATGATGAAACGTAGATTATTTTGGTGAAAGTTTTCAAGTGCCTTGAGGTGCCTCCTGTATGTGACCCATGTCTCACTGCCATATAGCAGGGTAGGGTGGACCACTGCTCGATATACATGCAGCTTTGTAGATAATTTCAGCTCCCTACAGCTGAAGACACGGGTACGGAGTCTGCCAAAGGCTTGAGATGCACACCTGATCCGATGTTGAATCTTTTCATCGATATCCACAGTGGTGGACAGGTGAGAGCCGAGATACTGAAAGTGGGTAACATTATAGATATAGAGGGTAGTACCATTAAGCTGGATGGATGGTGACGTGCACACACATGACCTACGTGACCTCCACTGTGAACATAAACTTGTATGTACACTGTATGTTCCTTTTCCTTTCTCTAAATAAGGCTTTTAAGTAAACTCCCCATGGCTTTGTATGTAATAAGTCATTTATGTTCAATGTACATTTTCAGCCTTCGGGCTGCAGAGCTTTTTCAATAAACCGTTAATTATTATTATGTTAATTATTTTACACACACACACACGAGGTAAAGAAAGTGCTTGGGTATTTCTTATTACAGAAAGCCTCCGGGAGATTTTGGGAAGGGAGAATAATGGTGAAATAATAATGATTATCAGAATTATACAGTATACTGTATACGGTGCTGTTGTAGTGGATACTCTCCCCTACAACTGCCACTGCTGGTAGTCGCTGATCCCGCGACGAAGTTTCTCTGACAAGCCTTGCCGTCTAGCGTCGCAGGGGGTCAGCCACCGGCCACGCTTACTTACAGTGGACGTGTATATAAGCTTACAGCCTCACCGTGAAAAGGGTTCTACTAAACGCTCTCAAACAGACATGACCTCCTCTCATCAATCTCCTCACCACATACCAACTCCCTAGGACTGCACTGTATATAATATATGTATATAGACAACGCCATAGCTGAATTTCCCTTCTCACCTCCATCCTAGTGCGAGCCAACATCACCTTTATCCCACACTGTAATTCTATTTTTTTTTCTTTTTTGGGGCACTCCAAGTACAGTGGGTCGATAAAGAACATAATCACTTACCTAAACTAAAACTTATTGTAGTTTGCTATAATAGTTTCTTACCCCGCCAATTTCCAATAAGTTATAGAAGCTATAAAACAAAAAGATACTAGAAGGCAAGAAAGAATGTGTGTGTGTTTGATGCTAAGTAAAGATAATTGTAAGAAGTGGCTTAACATTCTAAAGATCTCCCACCGTGGTTGCCAACAAATAGCGCCTCATCACTAGTCAACACTGCTCTCTCATACATGTTGCCCCCACGTCAATATCACCTTACATTTTGGTCATATCAGAAAGTCAATTGTGAAAATGACAAAAATGGTACTTCTTATAACAAATACTAATTCAATACGTGTGCTAACCTAATACTGTACCTGTACTATGTATTATGTACCTAATACTGTATATGCTCAGTACTACCACACACTTATCCGATATTACCACATGCTAACCTGATCCAACATACCCAGCACTACCATATTGGATAGGCTATCTATCCAATACTACCTCATATTACCACATAGCCAATACTACCTTATATTACCATATAGCTAGTCAATACTACCTCATATTACCACAGTTAACCAATACTACCTCATATTACCACAAAATTCGCCAATACTACCTCATATTACCACATACCTAGTTAATATTACCACATAATAGCCAACACTACCTCACATTGCCACATAGCCAGTCAATACTACCTCATATTACCACATAACCAGTCAATACTACCTCATATTAGCCAACACAACCACATACATACAGTCAGTCCCACTATGACGACACAGTGCCCACACAGTAAGCTAACCAATTCTAATATTAATGTCGTTAGAGATCGTGTCGTATGTATCACCAATATTGTTTTCCGTCTATTATTCTCTTTGTTGGTAAACATTTATAGATGCAAATGGTGATCGCTGCCCTCCACCTCACCACTTGCTGCCAGTCACCCGGGAGTGGGCGCGCTCTTTGTGAGCGTGCGCACACGCACATTAGCCCACCACAATTTCGCCCATATGAGCTGTAACTCTATCATTCAAACGTGAAAAAATCTTTCACCATTCTGGAGATACAGACAAGATACATCTCGAGCGCGCATTCCAACAAACCTAATTCCATCTACTTGATCTTGTATGGTGCAACAGCGAGAAATAATCCTTATCACTTCCACCACACCACCTTCACAATAAACTGCCCAGACAGGTAGAACCAACTGGTGCCCTAGTGAAAGGTTTCCTTCTTTGTTGCTGCTGGCTGGCGAGGATACTGTCGTACTGCACTGTTGAAATTTCCTTTGTAGTGTCGTGACCATAATACTGGGCAGAGGATATAGGTATGGGAGCCGTATATAAAACCTTGATGTCAATTGGTACGGCAGCCTAATGCGCATGCGTGGTGGGCAGACTACACAATGATAGTTACCAAGATGACCTTCTTTCTGACTAAACTACCTAAACAACCAAACATACCCATAGGGTTTGGTTAGGGGATTCTAACCTGCCCCAATACAGTACAACAACAAAACATGTGATCGTCTCGTTGTTGGTTTTCCATCATTCTATGATTTAGAATCTAAGACGGACTGTGGGGAGGTGTGGGAAGATCTGTTGGACGGACTGTGGGAGGTGCGGGAAGATCTGTTGGACGGACTGTGGGGAGGTGCGGAAGATCTGTTGACGGACTGTGGGGAGGTGCGGGAAGATCTGTTGGACGGACTGTGGGGAGGTGCGGGAAGATCTGTTGGACGGACTGTGGGGAGGTGCGGGAAGATCTGTTGGACGGACTGTGGGGAGGTGCGGGAAGATCTGTTGGACGGACTGTGGGGAGGTGCGGGAAGATCTGTTGGACGGACTGTGGGGAGGTGCGGGAAGATCTCTGTTGGGGTTACGAGTGGTCAGATGAATGGCTGCTAAAATTTAATGTCACGAAATGCAAAAGGATGTGTGTGTGTGTGTTTTCATAGGTTGAATTAGGTAAGTTAGGTTATCTATACCTATTTCCTACTTCTCCACGCCCATTCTAGCTGATCCACGCCCATTGTAGACGACCCACAACTCAGTACCAACGGAAACAGCAACAATCTTGGGAGAAATTCAAACATCCGCTAAAATATTGTCCCTTACCCAACACCATCCAGTCGTCTCCTGAAGTCCATTGAGAATTAAGTAAACTAAAACGTATTACTTCACAATATAACACAACACAGTAGAGTATAAGAATAAAGAACGATATGGTTGGTCAGTCAAAACGGTTGAGTACTGTACTATAGTTATACGCCTGGCAACCACGCACTTCAGCTTGACAAGAATACGTGACACCTCTACACAGTATTTAATCGGGAGTTTATACCTGTAATAATTATCATAAAACATGTATAACTTCTATAAATGTTAACTTACATATAATAGCTGTCATCAAATAAAATATATAATATGCAACACATTATTAGTATTTTAAAGAGTTAAGCTAGGATTCCATTCACTCGTTTGCAGCAGCGTTTGTGTTCAATTGCTACAGGGAGTGATTGGCATGTACTGCAAACACATAATGCTAACGCAACCGTGCCAATGGAAACAACCATGTACATTTCAATGCGATTTATTTTTAGCGCTGACGCGTAAAAGGAGTCCTACCTTAACGGAGAAGCGAGTGATTTCGTAACTTATTGTTGGCACTTTTGAAAACCTGCAAAATGTTTATGCAATGTATGCAGTACAAAGGCAGAAGACGAGGCAGAAGCAGCAACATGAGGGGGAGGGGTGAAGGAAGACGTGTCTGG
Source organism: Homarus americanus (assembly GCF_018991925.1). Classification (NCBI taxonomy): domain Eukaryota; kingdom Metazoa; phylum Arthropoda; class Malacostraca; order Decapoda; family Nephropidae; genus Homarus; species Homarus americanus. The sequence continues at coordinate 682,105 of NW_024752122.1, forward strand.
TCCGGTGTTAAGGCCACACACACCAGACTGTGTAACCGTAATCGATTACATACTTATTTTTGGCAAAGCATTCAGTCACGTTAAAAATGTAATAGTAATCACGATTACTTTCACGATTATAATAGTAAGTACATACCAATATTTCATTTCCCTTTCTTACAATACTGAGATCAAAAGAGTCATCTACATTCAGTCCTTTATATGACTCGGTAAACATCCACATGTCTATAATACTCTAGCTTCAGAACACTTCACAGTTATTTAGGTCAGATATATTTCTGTATTTATATTTTCCATATTAATCTTATGAAAATTTAGATCCAGCTATTAAAGATTGATTTTTTTCTTGTCTATTAACTGTCCACACCATTATAATATATAATGCCTTTTGTTCATCTCTCGGAAAATAGGATTTACTTGTACCAGGTTGACAAACAGTACAGTAAATTGAGTTTTTGTAGTACGTTCATTTATTTATGAAAATTCCTTTTGAAATAATCATGATTATGTATCATGTAATCGTAATTAATTACATTACCTATGTCACCGCCCCGTCTGACACACACACACACACTAAAGGTAACAGCTGCCAGACAAGCCACGTGCTCAAGTGTATACATCACGTGTACACTAACACAAGCCACACATGTACAACAAACGTACAAAACAGACCAGGAAACACCGCCACCAAACAACACTCACCACTGAACACAGTCCTCTCTCTCTCTGCTGCGTGACTTCCTGTATCAAGGGTAAAAAAAACCACCCGCGATAAAGAGTGAACACACACGTTATGTCCCTCACACAGTATGTTGTTGACCTACTAGGTAAGGTAACCAGTTGTTCCCTCATAACATTGTTAAGTACTGCGCACAAGACACCATGCTCAGACGTGGCTTAACTCTGCAGGATATTGTGTGTGTACCATTACCCCTGTGTGTACCTCCACCTGTGTGTACCTCCACCTGTGTGTACCATTAACCCTGTGTGTGCCTCTGTGTACCATCACCCCCGTGTGTACCTGACCGACACACTACAACATTCAACAGAAGCAGTTAGCTACAACACGTAGCCACACACCTAAGATAAGTTAAGAATTATAATGTACACACCTGTCTCTTGCAGTACAAGATAAATGATGAGAGAAGCCGTAGGAAGGTGAGAGAAAAAGATAAAAGACGAAAGAGAAATGTTGAGAAAGTGAAAGGAAGTGAAAGAAAGAAGCAAATAAAGATGAGAGCGCCCGCACGCAAAGAAAGAAATACTGTATAGAAAAAATAAGGAGGAAGAAGAGAAATGTGAGACAACAGGTGAGGAAAGTGGTTATATAATGAGAGACTTACCAACACCCCCTTCTTCTTCTTCCTCCCCACCTCTTTCTCCCTTCCCCCACCTCACCCCTCCTCTCCCCTCAGCCAATATTTACAAACCGTCATTAAATAACACCGGATGTTTAAGTTCAACTCTTCATCACGTCACGTCTCTCCTGTGTGTGTGTGCCAAGGGAGGTGTACACATGGAGGCGACACGTCTCTCCTGTGTGTGTGTGCCAAGGGAGGTGTACACATGGAGGCGACAAACATAATATACCTGTTTGGCCTCAGTTACCTTGATCCACATTTAGTTCACCTGTACCTCCCTATACCTGCTGCACTACACACCTGCTACACTCTCCACTCCATACTTGCTACACTCTATACCTGCTACACTGCACACCTGCTACACAACACACCTGCTACACTCTACACCTGCTACACTTTACACCTGCTACACTCTACCACACTACACATCACTTCAGAAGTGTTTTACACATATATCTATCCAATGTAAATTACATTTCCTTTTAGAGTTATCATCATCATCATTACTACACCGGACCTTCACTGTAATGGCATTTTATTTTTACTATTGCCTACGACGACAACTGGGAGGCCCTACGACGACAACTGGGAGGCCCTACGACGACAACTGGGAGGGCCTACGACGACAACAACTGGGAGGGCCTACGACGACAACAACTGGGAGGCCCTACGACAACAACTGGGAGGCCCTACGACGGCAACTGACGCAACTGGGAGGCCCTACGACGGCAACGGGAGGCCCACGACGGCAACTGGAGGCCCTCGACGGCACCACGACAACTGGGAGGCCCTACGACGACAACTGGGAGGCCCTACGACGAACACAACTGGAGGCCAGACGCCACGACAAACTGGGAGGCCCTACGCGACAACTGGAGGGCCGACGACAACTGGGAGGGCCTACGACGACAACTGGGGCCTACGACGACAACTGGGAGGCCACACCCACGACAACTGGGAGGCCCTACGACGACAACTGGGAGGGCCTACGACGACAACTGACGACGACAACTGAGGCCTACACAACTGGGAGGCCTAGACGACAACTGGGAGGCCCTACGTCGACAACTGAGGCCTCGTCGACAACTGGGAGGCCCTACGACGACAACTGGAGGCCCGACGACAAGCGCACAACTGGGAGGCCCTACGTCGACAACGCCACAACTGGAGGCCCTACGACGACAACTGGGAGGGCCTACGACGACAACTGGGAGGCCCTACGACGACAAGACGACAACTGGGAGGCCTACGACGACAAGCCAGACAACTGGGAGGCCCGTCCAGGCGACGACAACTGGGGAGGCCCTGACAACAACTGGAGGCAGCCCTACGACAACAACTGGGAGGGCCTACGACGACAACTGGGAGGCCCTACGACGACAACAACTGGGAGGCCCTACGACGACAACTGGGAGGCCCTACGACGACAACTGGGAGGCCCTACCGTAAGCCTTTGTTGTCAACAATCACTCGTGCAAAAAATTAGACTGGATAAAATATCTAATGTGACGCAATAACACTGTGCGGCGGCAGTCTACCACACGGTGGTGGTGGTCTAGCAGCAGCAGTTGTAGCCCCTGACACCTCCAATTTTTTTACACACACACACTACTGTCACTTCGACCATAATGAGTACCCACATTACTCTCACTTTATCATCAAACCCAACCCAACCTAACCTACCCACACTTAACCTAACCCAACGTAACCAACCCTACCCACACTTAACTTACCCTACCCACACTTAACCTAACTTAACGTAACCAACCCTACCCACACTTAATCTACCCTACCCACACTTAACGTAACCTATGTGGAGTAAAAGACCAAGATACATCGTCATCTCTCTCACCGTTCCCGTGTTTCTTGGTAAGAAAGATGGGCGTGGCCTGTGGACGGAGTGAAGGGAGGAGCACGCGTGCCCACACCACCGTATACCCACACACTCTTAACCTGGATGTGAAGGTCGGGGAATGAAAGTAACATGGTGATCCAGGCGACGTACCAACATTATTACAAAACTTATTTACTTGGGGTGACCAAATGTGGTATAATAGTAATTTGAATAACTTGTGGTGGTCCATTAAGTGTCTGCCATGTGTTAGATAAACAAAGTAAGGTTATTTAAGTTAGGTACGGTTCACTATATCACGATCATCTATAACACAACATCCTAAATATAGTTACGGTGAGGAACCAAGAAACACAACACGCCACATCCTGCCTAACATCTTACCTTCAAGTTAAACAGAAAGCAGAAGAACCGCTTTGCCTACGACGAGAAGCGTGTCCTTAAATCAAAGTGTGAGCCGTTACCTGGTGGGCGGCCGTGTGTGTGGGCGTAGGCGTCGCCAGCCAGTGCACGGGCGTCTACACCAATACTTCCAAGGTCATCAACTTCCACCCTCATCAATGCCCACCTGTGAGGTAGTCTAACCAACCGTACAACACAGCCGCCTATGTTGACTATTCCTGTTCTATTAACACAGCCCTGGATCACAACACAGACCTTTTATCCTTCCTTCCTGCCCTCCCTCCTTCCTTCTTGCCCTCTCTCCTTCCTGTCACACCTTCCCCCTACCCCATCTCCCTCTCTCGCGGCGCCAGCTTAAAGGCAGTACAAGTGGTGACCAACAACACAATAACTTGACTTTTGTGTTGGCATTAACTGAGCCGAGAAGACCCTCCTGCCTGCCCTGTCAGCACACAGTACATTCCATCTGTCAGCAACGACCTTCACAAAACTACACGTCAATATTAACAGTAAGCTCCATCAGTCATTACCAACAGTAACTCATTACCAAAAGTAAGTCAACATCAACACTACAAGTCATTACCAACAGTAACATTCATCACCAACAGTAACAGTCATCACCAACAGTAACAGTCATCACCAACACTACTAATCACTAATACTACCAGTCATCACCAACAGTACCAGTCCTCACCACAACAAGACACACGCTGCATGAAGCCATAACAAACGAAGGTCAGTCGACACACGGCTTCACCTCAGCACTACACACAGCTGGCAGTCCTGACGCCAATGGATAATTCTCTTGTGATGACCAACACCGGATAATGATGATATACTTGAAACACCCAACTTATCCGAGCATTTGGTGTCCGTGTGATCCTCAGTTAGGTTATACCTCGTGATGCTGTTTTAGCGCCATGATACAAGTACCCCACCTGTCACTAAGATGTGATGCCCAACTGCCTGGTTACGTCACGTTTAAGACAGGTAACATAAGGTCAACGTGGATCACAGGTCACAGCTGTCACCACTCATAACACCATTATGTCAATGATCGTATATACTGTACACCTGAAGCACCTTGGTTCATTAACACCTGATGAGTATTATGTCCGCACCAATAAGGTAAGAATCACCTTTCTCTCACCTTTTGTTCCGTACTTACTGTGAGACACACACATGTAAGAGTAGTTTAATATTTTTCATTTACCATCTTCCTGTTGACCCATCCCATCATGAGGAAGCATAACTTCAAACACCATTTTCCACACTGCCTCACAGATTTTGGTGGAGACCGTGTGAATATTTTTACAACAATATCATTGTCTCCACCTGTTAACAATGCTGCTGCCTCATTAGGTTCATACAGGAAATTCAAACATTTCATCAACCAGGATATTTATATATATGTGGGGAGAGCCGCCACATTTATACCGGAAATTACTACCTGAACTTTTCTTTGAGGGCCACAACCTGACCCACCCTTCCAGGTTCACCCATCGCGTTCCTCCTCCTCCAGGTTCATCCCTCCCTACACCCCCACACAGGTGCTCCAGCTAACTTCCGGCGTGAGGAACAACAATGGCCGGCACGCTCCTCTGTTGATTTATCATTACCATTAATTGTTCCCTTTACCGCCATCTGCACACCTGGCCGCCATCTTCACTACACAACACTGCCAGTCTCCTCACAAACTGCTTCCTTCTACAAGTCAAAGTTGTTTCTATATGTTTAGTGTTATTGTCAATTCAGTATGAGGAGGAGCCACCGGAGCAGTGTGGGTAATACAATATGGTCGACACACAGTACTCGACCAACCCCACTTCAACTGTTAAGTCAGGCACCTATGTACACCTGAGTGGACCGTGGGATCATATCAGAGACCCTTAGGGCGAGGATCGAGCCCTGTATCCACTCGGCCGCCGCACTTCTTTGTTGTTGATACCTGGTACTTGAAACTTAAAGTGAAACACCGCGCACGCACGCACACACGCACACACACACACACACTTAAATCTAATAAGAACACTGAGAAAGTTAGTCAAAACAGCCACATAAAACAGTACTTGGAGTAGAGACAAGTCTGGAGTTGGGTATTACTAGCAGAGTCCTTCTACCATCACCTGATTCCCACAACCACCTTTATATCACAATCACCATCTGTGTCACCACCACCACCACAACCATCATAACCCCGACCACCACGCTCACCTCAACAAAGAACCCACATGCAGTGTTCACTAACAAATGTGTCAAGACAGTTGATGAAGAAGTAATGTTAAACACCACTGTTGGGTATTATCAGGTAAGTTGTGGTCAGAAGCTTCACATTGTACTGTACTAACACACACACAGTAAACCTGCACCAGGCCACTAACAGGTTCCCGACATACAGTACTGTATATACACTCAAGAGCTGTTTCATCCGTCAAATCCGCAATCGAGTCTTCACCTTCCTCGTGTAACACTTGAAGGTGTTCACACGTGGTCTTGGAACTTGACAGAGATATTTAACCACGCGGGAATCACTCTTCGGAAATATCATTTATCACTGTAAACAAAAATTTCCACCTCCGAACTTCACCATTAACTTGTACACGCTGGATAGCTTCAAATATAGGTTGGGCGGGTAGGGAGTAAACAGGACTGCGTAGTATGTGCCAATAGGCCCTTTGCAGTTTCCTCCATTCTTATGTTCTTATCTACAGTACTTAACTACAAAGATAATTTTCTACGTTGCTGTATCCCGCCACAGTCCACAGTATTATATCTTGGAAGTAATTTATACACACAAATATTAACCATTAGTCGACGAGGTTAGTTCTTAACCCCCACGTTTAAGGCCCACACTTACAGCTTAGCAGAGTTTAGGAGAGGCGAGGTTAAGTAAGGTTAGGATACTCAACGACGACTCAAATTAATATAACTAATGAACTAATAATAAAGGTCATGTAAATACGATAAAATTATCTTAAGAAATTGTTGATTAAGTTCAGAAAATTAAAAGTGTGTGTGTGAATACGTAACCCATGTTGTAGTGCTTCCTTCCCTTATCATAGTAATGTATAATTATCAACTCCACTGTAAAATATGTATACTGTATACTTAAAATATAAACTAAAAATAAATAAATAACCAAGTGATAGCCGTAGTAACATTCTGTTATGTTCTTACTACCAGTACCACCATGCTACGTGTACTAGTCCAGATGATACTAAATGTTACATAATACTTCCTTGAGATAAATGTACAGTATATATCAGGTGCCTTCAAGACAGCCCAGGCTCTTAACTGGCTCAGCCATGCCAATATTGTTATCGACTCGGTATCTGTATAGTTTCGACCAGCGAGAGACAGCTCAAGTTTCAGACAATCACAGCGGACTTGAGAAGAAGTCTTGACGTGAAGCCTCAGAGACACAGCCTAATACGTCAGAACCAACACACAATCTGGATCACCCGAAGACAAACGCTCTAGTTTAAATCACCTTAAGATCTAACATCCTAACCTAACCTCGGCTTATTTCACCTCAAAATTTAACATCCTAAAACTAACCTCCCCTAACCTACCATCAGCTTATATCACCTTAAGATCTAATATCCCATCGCCAACCCAACCTAAACTAGTACAATCTAACGCTAACTTAATTAACATAAAACCTGACTTAACCTGACGCTAATAATCTAAACTAACCTATAACATATTGTAACCTAATATAACATACTGTAACCTAACATACTGTAACCTATCACAACAACTACCACAATCAGCAGAACCGCCTACTACAACTACCACAATCATCACCATTAACTACTACAATCACCACCATGACCACTTACACTCTTTAGCGACTCAATAGTTATGTAGAACAGTGAAGGGTAATGCGAGAGGCTTACTAGAGTGGCGTCTCTCTCTCTCTGACCCACACTAGTACCACCACTCCCTCCTCACTTCCGGTATCAGGGAGAGATGAGAGAAAGTAAGGAGTGAAGGACCCAGCGACGTCTGCAACACACACACACTGTCACACACCAATAAAGACCACTTTACCTTTATAAGTATCCGGGTAAAGGTAGTTTAAGTCCATAAGTGACAACTAGGACCACTTTCGTAGTAATCAGCTTACCTGAAACAAAAAACACCATTATTGTCTTAACGTCCATTATTATTATTATTATATTATTGTTATTCAGTTATAACAGAATTATCACTGCAGTATTATTGATAGTGCCACGTCATATAATCAACAATTAACCTTTACCTAATAACAGCATCATACCTGGACACTAAACGATACTAACTTGAGTTAGGTTTGGTTAGATGCCACGATTGTTAAGGTGAGAGCCTCCACACGTGAGAGAGACATGACCTGGACCACACTTCACAGTGTTGGTGGTATATAATACTGACTATATGTGGGCCAGCTGCCAACACTGTGGCCTGTGCACACAGGTGTGACGTCACCTCTCCCAGGACTAGATAACCTTAACCTCCACCGCTTACTTCCTCCTCCCTCACCTTCACCACCTCCCTCACCTTAAACTTCTCTTATTCTTGTGTCTCCTGTCCACCTTTCATTTATTTTTGGTTTTCCTCATCATCATCACGACCAGCTCAATTACTCGTCATCCTCTGTTCTCTCACCTCACCATTCACTCTGCTTCCTTCCGTGGCTGCCCCACCTCACAGCCCCTGAACGTTCACAATAATCAAGAGTCATCAAGGGTCGGGGGTGACGGGTTCCACTTTTTGTGAAGGTTATTGTTACTTCAGCTGAGACGAGGACGAGTGGGAAAGGTATTCCCTGAGGCGCGCACACCCTTCCCACCACAACCTGTACACTGACGCTCTTCCTCTCTTGTCTTTCCTTCACACACGAGGCTGGCCACCATCACAAAGGCTATCTCTAGTTGAGTCGAAGTTTACCACTGTATACCTACACTGGGTAGGCTGAACCTGTACGACGGTGACTCAATATCTAAATATACCGAAGGTGGATCATCACGCCACTTGTGTACCATGAAGCGACTCCAGCACCATCATCTCCAATGTTCTTATATCTCGCTCTCAAGAGTTACTATAAACAGTGGAGACCATCACTTACTCCCGCACACACGTACACACAACTGTCACCAAATAACAGTTTTATCATTACACACACACACACGTATACCTCGTCAACCCGGGCACAACTCCCATTACCTGCTGGGTCACGACCTGTAAGAGAGCGAGAGGTACATTCACCCACAACGTCTAAGGTTAACAAACGTCTACAGGTCAAACGTGAATGACCGAAATGCTGTGAGCGGAACCACCTGAGACCCACACTATTGTTGATTGTTCTTACCCTTCCCCAGGTGGTACAACATCTCCCAGGTGGTAACAGTTATCTATCTCCACTAACACCTACCTCAGATGTTAACAGTTACCTTTAAAGTCTAACTACGACGCTTACTCCTCACCAGGTTCGGTAACTGTTGCCGAGTTAACAGTTGGCTACCACACAACTTGATGAAGATGAACGGCAAGTTTATGTTTGGTGTTATGAGGAAGAACCACAACTGACAACACTACAGTTAATAACGTATTATGAGAATTACAGCATTTATAATGAAGCATAAGTGAAACACTGGCAGTAAGCTACGACCAGTCGACTCTCTTACAGTACAACGAGTGACCAACAAAACTCTTTCCAGCTTTGTCTAAAGATTTTTTACAGCTGGAGAAACATAATCAAAGACTACATATAATGAACAACTGGTGTGTGTGTGACGGAATACTCATGAAGTCTCTATACGTAACATAAAGCATATGGGTTAAACATGTCAGAGTGGTTGATGTGGTAAAGTATATATTTCACGGTTGATTACCAACATTTATCAGTGTAATTAATCTATGCCCCTAGAACCTTCCGTATTAACCCTCCCCAGACCCGCCAACTGTCCAGAGAGCGTGCGGGACTAGGAAGCTGGAGTACTGCGACACATTCATCCAAAACTGGGAACACTTTTGTAGCTCATTGTACATCTGTGTAACATCCTCACTGTCACGCACGCACGCACGCACACACACACGAAGGCACACATGCATGTATAGTCACAGGCAAGCGCACATAAAAACACAGCCACAGGCACACAAACACAGTCAGGCGCACATACATGTACAGACAGGCATACATACACGCAGTCGCAGGTGTACATACACGCAGTCACAGGTGTACATACACGCAGTCACAGGCAGGCGCAAATATATGTAGTCACAGGCAGGCGCACATACATGTACAGTCACAGGCAAGCGCACATACATGTACAGTCACAGGCAAGCGCACATACATGTACAGTCACAGGCAGGCGTACATACACGGTCAATGGCAGGTGCACATACACGGTCAATGGCAGGTGCAGACACACAAACACAGTCACGGGCAGGCGCACACACACAAACACAGTCACAAGCAGGCGCGCAACCAAACAGTCACAGGCAGGTGCACATACAGGAGGAAGATGTAAGTCGTGTGTATTATTTATATTCATGTAGTACAGTAGAGTCGTAAACCTATAGTCTGGAGTAAAGTTTAATTCGTTGATGTTGGTCTGTACAGTGTAGCAATGTTACCCGTGAAATGAAGAGTATACACTGAATAATGCACAACAGTCCTGTTCGACTCTACAGTAATCGGATGAAGTCATTTCCATTCACAGGTATGTTATGATGAATTAAGCTACAGTTACCAACAAGAAGCAATAGCGTGTAAAGGAAGTATTTGTGGAGACCTGCTGATTACCAGACAACTGTACAAAGTATGTTTAGCTTATGTAAATGTACTCTCACACACTTGTCTTGCAGCATTTGTGTATTAAGTCAATTGTGTGTGTGGGGGGGGGGGGATTTATGCCGATTCTCCTGTGACTGCTTTGTTTAGTTCACAGTCTAGGTGTAAAGCACTGTATTTCATAGCCCTGATAAATTGGCAACTTAACTGTTTTTGCCTGGGGGTAAAATATGTATGCGAGTTCCATTCCAATTTATTGGAGAGAGAACTTCCTCCAACCAAGTCTGAAACTAATGCCGTAATGAAGACAGCTGTCAATCATCTCGAAATTGTGATTTATGAACACTGGTCCATAATTTCACAACTGTAAAATCAGCAGCGCTTCCACCCAAGACTGGCAGCTTCCCTGTATGAAATAAATGTACACTGTACTGTACTCCATTACGAGGCACACCCAGCACACTGTGTTGGTGGTGATCTGACACACTATGTTGTTGGTGATTTTCAACACACTGTCTGCTGCCCGTCTGAACAACCACCCCCCAGGGCATACACTGAAGCCTCTCATTAACTCACAACTCTCTAAGAGAAACTCGTACACGTCCAGCCTGTGAGTGTCCGTCTTGTGCTGTGACTCAGTATCATGAACCAAAGTTCCTGCGTCACCACCACGGCTCAAATCACACGTCAACCAACCAATGAAATACTGTACTTTTATTTTTTCAAACGTTGCCCAAGTAATCATCTTTAACCCAAGCTAATCCCTAAACTACCCTGGCCAACAATAATCCTATCCTATTACAGCCTCTCTCCACATGGCTCCTATGTAGACCCTTTGGTGGAATGTGACAAAATCTGTGGAAAAGATCGCACTGAGGAACCTTTTTGGTGACTGTACAGGATCCTAGTGTGATCTTTTCAACTTGGACTTATCACGACTTAGGGCACCATAACTCTCACCTCTACCCGACAACATGTAACGACTTAGGACACCATAACTCACACCTCTACCCGACAACACGTATATAACTGTACCATAAAACTAGTTTGGATTCTTCTTTCATTGAATCATCGATGATACCGGTTCTTAAATCTCACAACAGCGTATAAGTAATATTTGGCTAATTGAACATGATACACGATGCAAGCAAACCTTTCTGAATTAAATTATTTACCCTTGTAGGACGCATGATTGGTAAATACTTGCTAACCTAAAATAAACTTTCTAAAAAAAATGTTCCAAGGAAGGAATTTGTGAGTGTCAGTGAATGTAGTGTTAAGTATTTTTTGTGGTGAGAACAGCGTGAGTTATGTTACAATCGTGTGTTTTCTTTCCTCAATATACAGTATATGGATTTGGTAGTCGTGTGTGTGTGTGTGTGTGTGTGTGTGTGTGTGTGTGTGTGGGGGGCTGGGTTAAGTCTATTGTGATGTTGTTAATATACACACACACACATATACACACACACACACACACATACACACACACACACACACACACACACATATACACACACACACATATACACACACACACACATATACACACACACACATACACACACACACACACACACACACATATATATACACACACACACAAAAGAGGGCATGCAAGATTCTCTCCCTCTTACCCACACATATCAAGAAGCGCTCAACACACTGACCCTTTCGACTCTCATTGACCATCACCACGACCTCATCTGCAAATTTGGTAAGAAGCTTCTACACCATCCTCGACACCGGCTCCTACTACCACCTGAGATCCCTAGTCCGAGAATTGCTGTTCGACACCACAACCGCATCCAGCCCATACGTGCACGAACTGATCGCTATAAGAACAGCCCAGTCCCAACCATTGTAAAAATTATCAATAACTTGTAATAAACTAGTGTATTCACTCCCAGTAAATACTACTTGCACTGTCACCATGTTGAAAATGCACTGTAGTTTGAGCTTTTCCCCATCTAGTTATATATCTATCACTTATGTTACTTGTAAGTATATTTGTAATTCGTAACCCATTCCCCAAATATGTAACTGTATATATACACACAATAATAATGATATGATAGGAAGTATTTAAGTGGTGAAAGGAATCAATAAAGGGGATATAGATAAAGTTCTTATAATGTCCGAGCAGGATAGGACTCGGAGCAACGGATTCAAGTTGGATAAGTTTAGGTTTAGGAGGGAGATAGGAAGAAACTGGTTCACAAATAGGGTGGTGGACGAGTGGAACAAGCTTAGCAACTTTGTAGTAAGTGCGGGAACTCTGGAAAGTTTCAAAAGGAGGCTAGATAGATTCATGGATGATAGAGAGTGGTAGTAACTCTCGACAGGAGCTGCCATGCACAGACCAACCGGCCTATTGCAGACTCCTTATATTCTTATGTACACACACACATATATATATATATATATATATATATATATATATATATATATATATATATATATATATATATATATATATATATATATATATACATTTACATATATACATATATATATATATATATATATATACACACACACATATATATATATATATATATATATATATATATATATATATATATATATATATATATATATATATATATATATATATATATATATATATACCGCTAATAGTTTGTCAAGTAAGTGTATAAGTAATTAATAGTGCTTAAGTAATTAATAATGTGTAAGTAATTAATAGCATATAAGTAATGAGTTTTGTGTTGAAAGTCCGAAAAAAACGACTTTCAATTTACTTAAGGAACTATTAAGAAGTAGGTCGTGACCTGTGAACTGGAAAAAAAATTCAATCAATTATTTTGTCATCGGAATGACTTGGTAGTTCTGGCGAAAGTCAGTTAATAGGTTTTTTGGCAATTCACCAGTAAGTCCAAATGAAAAATCTCCACCCAGCTTATTTTACCTTGAGATTAACCACCCGAACGATATTTGGGGGATGGGGTTAGGTTAGTGTTAGATTAGTGTTAGGATAGGGGTAAATATTCGCCCATTGGCTGTCCTCGGGTTCTGGTAAGACAATAGGTTATTAGGGGTTTTTACTCAAATCTGACCTTCATTTCTTGTGCAAATCACCGGTTTTTGCAAAAAATAATACATTTTTATTTTTAACAGTAACCGCTAATTTGTACAAAAAATGGAGGTCAGATTTGAGTAAAACACACCAAAAGAAAAACTATTCCCATACCAAAGGAACCCAACCTAACCTACAAGGGGGTCAGGAGACAGCTGATTAAGTGAGTATAGTCTCAGGTAAACATGGCGGGAACCTGTTAACAGCGAATGGACGAATAATTAAGAACATAGAACATAAGAAAGTGGGATACTGCAGGAGGCCGACTGGCCCATACAGGGCAGATCCCTTTCACACCCATCCCAGCACGTCCATGTGCCTATCCAACTTCGTCTTGAAGCTCCCTAGCGTCCCCGATCCTACTATAGCACTCGGTAGCCTATTCCACATATCCACAACTCTATTACCAAACCAGTGCTTGCCTATATCCTTTCTGAATCGGAATTTATCTAATTTAAAGCCATTTGTTCTAGTTATTTTGTTATTACTGAGCTTCAGAACATCTTCCATTTTACCCTTGTTAATCCCACTTACCCACTTGTACACCCCCTCCATATCTCCCTAACTCTCACGCCTCTCTAATGAATGTAAGCTAAGCTTTTCAGTCTTTCATATATGGAAGGTTTCTAATATTATGGATCATTTTTGTCATTCTTCTTTGTACTCTCTCCAAAGAATCTATGTCCATTCTATAATAAGGACCCAGAACTGAACCGCATAATCCATGTGCTCTCACTAATGCTAGGTAAAGTTTCAAGATAACGTCAGCAGTTCTGTTACTCACAGACCTAGATAGAACCCAAGAATCCTGTTTGCCTTGTTGCGAACTTTCTATACTTGTTTTCTAACCAAAATCAAGTAACAACACCTAGCTTTTAACAAGTGAGTCTTAGTAAACGTGGTTTAACTACTAACGCGTATGGACGTTATTAACCAAGACAGGTTAGGTTTTATTAGGTTAGGGTGGTTAATCTTTAGGTGAAATAAGCCTGGGTGGAGAGTCTTCAGGTGATCTAAAATGAAAATTAGGTCTTCAACTCCCCTCTACAAACTCCTACCTGACAGTCAGACCATCAACCTAACTTAACCTCACTTAACTATCACCAACCACTATCGGTAAAATTATCGTTTCAGGGGGGAGATATATATATAACTTCCATCACCATTGTTACAACACCTAACTAGCGAGTTTCAAATACCATAACACCTAATGTCCACCTTCACAAGAGTGGATTGCCTTGTCTACCATTCAAAGTACAGAGAATAACGTTAATGACAGACGTACATGGTCAGTCATTCGCTGTTGGGGAAAATCGGGCGTCAGCGCTGTGTTAGTTAAGTTTCAGCAACAGAGGTCACACCTTTAACCCCTGACACACACACCCGTTAACACTTACCTCACCACTTGTTATTGGTTAACACTCCTGCACGTATTTTCCTTTGTCTTGTGTGTAGATATACTTAAATACACCACAGGGCTAAAGTTTCTTCCACAAAACTTGACAATATCCCCCCACACTCAGCAGCACACACTCACGAACATCCTCACTTTGTCAAGTCAAGGTATCAACTGCGACTCCCTCCAGCACAGCCGGGCCAGCCACCAGTTTTCCTCCGGTCACTCGGATAACATTTTCACGTCGCTTAATGTTCACGAATTATTCCCTTGTATCTTATGTAAGAATTCAAATTGAATAATTCAATTACTATTTTTGTTTTTTATATTATGATGTTTCGTAAAAGATCTTCACTTGGGTTACTTACTAAGGTTTATGAGGAACGTTTACAATACACGCCACCAAGAGCAGTCAAGGTGGGCTAACTGTCTTAAAAGGTAGATGAAAATGTGCTGTTTGAAGCTGTATTTCCTCACTCACGATAACGCCATTATATATATGACAAATTCAAATACTTTCTACATGAATGTATCAACTAATTCATTACAGTGTTACATCGTTCATGGCTTTTAAATGTTTTGTGAAAGATTAACCATCAGTGGCCCCCCCCCCCAGCACTATTGGCGCACCTGTCATTCTGTGGTGAATCTCTTCATTAAATCGCTTTACTTAATATTCTTGTTTGAATATCTACACTGCCAATGTATACAGAGAGTTGTGAACTCCTGGAACAATCTGCCAGAGTGTGTTGTTACGGCACCGAGTGTGAGCTGTTTCAAGACCAGACTTGACCAACACTTTTTTTTTAGTTTAACAAATTTATTGGCAAAGCTTGGA
The DNA here is from genome assembly GCF_018991925.1 of Homarus americanus. NCBI lineage: Eukaryota > Metazoa > Arthropoda > Malacostraca > Decapoda > Nephropidae > Homarus > Homarus americanus. The sequence continues at coordinate 697,823 of NW_024752122.1, forward strand.
GTACAGTTTGCCTATTGTGAGTAATTCAGTCAGGTCTTGACACTGAGGGTGGTATTGTAGTGGATTTCTCCCCTACAAACGCTGTTTGTCGCTGAGTAGCCAACCCCGCGAATTCCCCAGTGTATGCCTCGTGGTCTAGGTCAACCAGAGCCGCCATACATCACGGAGGTCAACTACTAAGCCACGCCTACCCCCGCTATTTAAGACCTGACCTCGTGGTGACCTGTCTCTTTCTACCTACACCAACCAGCCAGCAACACCTCCTCCTCCTCCTCCGCTGCCTGGCGGCCCTGGCTCCCGCCGGCGAGCATGGCGACCCACAAGCTGTCCTCCTCTGAGCATCCTCACCAACCAGCTCTCTCTACATCACGCTTGTAACCACGCTGCCACTTCCCAGCACCAAGCTGCATTGTACATCCAATACAACATGTATACAGAGAGCACATTGTGAGTTTCCTTTCTCCATCCCATCCTGAGTGTGAACCAACATCTCGTACCCCACAGTATCACTTCTCACTGCCACGCAGGACAGAGGTTCGACACTGGAGCAGGTTCAGATACATTCAGGAGCCAGTTCATGCCCAGTACTTGCCAACAGTATGTAACAGAGACGTGACCGATCGCCCAAGCGGATAACGAGCCAATCATTGGTGAAGAGGATAAAAGTAGAAAGTAATACTTATTTTGTCCAGCGGTTAGCGTTCCCCGGTCACAGTCATGGGCTCGTGGGCCGTGGGTTTGAATCCTGGCGGGTTGAGGTGTTGATTATATATATATATATATATATATATATATATATATATATATATATATATATATATATATATATATATATATATATATATATATATATATATCTTGATAAAATCACACGTCAGCTATACACTCCTCCATACAAATGCTTGTGGACAATTCCAAGTTATTTAGGGAAATTAAAAACCTAACAGACTGTGAAGAGCTGCAGAAAGATCTCTATGAGCTTCAATGTCATGAAATGCAAGACGATGCATTTGGGTCGCACCAACAGTAAGGAGTTGTATCACATGTCGCAACAGGATGAAGAAACTGCATTAATTGAGACCGAATGTGAAAAGGACCTGGGACCTCGGGCCATTGAGAGAAGAATGTGAATCAGGAAACGAAACTAGTAGGTCTTATAAGAAGGTCGTTTAGATATCTGGATGGTCCATCGCTCGTCACGATCTTCAAAAGTGAAGTGCTTCCCCGTCTGGAGTACTGTTACCCCGCCTGGTCCCAGAGATATGCTAAAGACAGTCAGCTGATTGAAAATGTCCAAAGGAGGGCCACCAGACTGGTGCCTGCTCTACAGAACCTCAGCTACCCAGAGAGATTAAAATGCCTGTAAATGCATTGCTTATAATACAGATGGGCAAGGGGTGACCAAATTGAAGTATATAAACATTTCAGAGGGCACTACTCAGTTGAATGTACAGTACAGTCGACCCTCGTTAAAACGGACTAATAGGGGGGAAGGGTGTCCGTTTTAGCCGATTGTCCGAATTAACCGATTTAGGGGTTAATATTGCATTATACAGCTATGTGTATGTTTATTTGAGTGCCCCGTCATAGGAGTCCGTTTTCTCTCACTTCAGCACTCCTGAGTCGTCCGTTTTCTCTTAATCTTAGAGTGCACCAGAGACTGTTATATCTTAGTAGTGACACAGAATTTGATATTGCAACTGGGATTGCAATTGTTGAGGCAACTTAGGTATGTCTGATTACAGTTGGAATATTCAAGACCCATTGTGAGTGATGTTTAAAGCTTCAACTGTCTTTATGGTTGGTAAAACTTGTCAAGTCTGTCAGTCTGAATGGCATGTGTGAGGCCTTGTGTTTGTACAACCGCTAAATATATAAATATATAATGTTATGATAATTATCAGAAACACATAGGCATAACGAGGTTTATTACAAAGTGATGAAAAGGATACTGTAAAGTGGCTAGTCCACAAAACATGTAGCCATGTCTCTTTATTTGAGTGCCCCGTCATAGGAGTCCGTTTTCTCTCACTTCAGGACGCCTGAGTCTTCCGTTTTCTCTTAATCTTAGAGTGCTCCAGGGACTTTGTTATTTCTTAGTAGTGACACAGAATTTGAAATTGCAACCCCAATTGCAACTGGGACAATCCCAGAACCAGTTAGTTAGTTGCTGAAGCACACAGTAATGCTGCCAGACGTATAATTCAGAGAAAATTATTATAAACAGCAAATGGCGAAAAATATAAGAAATCACTATTATGAACTAAAAAGCCAGACGTATAATTCAGAGAAAATTATTATAAACAGCAAATGGCGAAAAATATAAGAAATCACTATTATGAACTAAAAAGTAATGTTCAACTGATATATATTTTAAAACTATCTTCCATATAACGGATTTCTTTATAAAATCCGTTAGATGGGAGGTTTCAAAAGACTCTCGATATAATGGACTTTCACATCTATAAAGTTCGTTAGATGGAAGTTTTACAACGATATGAAGGATTGTTCTCCCCATGTAGAGTAGTTCGTTAAATAGAGGTTTTACAGTATATATTGAACCCTGTATTTAGGTCACTTCTCCCGTGAGGACCCGCGCTCAGCCCAGCCCGAGTCTAGTAATCCCGTGTCTTGAGCTGCAATATATTGGTTACGAAGCTCACCTCTCCCCAGGGAATCCTTCTTCTATTGCAGTTTAATCGTGAGTGATAAGGTCAAGTTAAATAAATCCTATCGCTGCAGTGTATTGAGATCTATAACAATTTTTAAGTCGCCTTTACTCTTGGTGATCACATAATAAAAACGACAAATTTATCTATTATTATTTTTTTTTGCATTTCATGTGTTTTTTTTTCGGATCACCTGAAGATTAATCCCCCTCCAGTTTATTTCATATCATGGGTAAATACTCCAACGTTAACTTAACCTAACATAACCTCACGCCAACATAACCTAACCAAACTTCCCAGAGAGGAGGGAGGGAGGTGTAATCTTTCACCAACGTTGGTCAGTTGTTTTTATGAGTAACAAATTTCCGTTTTACCCGCCGTTGACAGCGAAAAATTATATATACATTTTGTTTTTGTTTCATTTCCTGTTAACAGTAATCCCTGGAGTCACTCACGTTTATTTTCCTGCAACTTGTTTTAATTTCCTCGCAGTAACCAGGTTTCGCTTCAATGCGTCTACCTATTATGATTACTAATTGGTATTGGCCACTGTACCTTCCCTAGCTTACTGTTTTAACCTGATGATTAAACACCCTAACGCTAACCTAACCTAAACCTAACTCAAAGCTAACCTAACTTAACCTAACCTAACCTAACTTAACCTAACCTAAACCTAACCCAAAGGTAACCTAACTTAACCTAACCTGCCTTAAATTAATCTAAACAAACTCAACCAAATATGACTTACCCTAAACAAACTAACCTAACCAAACCTAACTTTACCTACTCGAACCTATCCCAACCAGACCTAAACTCAATAGTGGCCGGCCTAAATTTATTAATGACACCCTGTAATTAGACTAATGAGGTTGTTGTGTGGTGTGGCCATCATTAACGTAATAAGTCAAGCGCAAATGACATCATGGTGAGCAGAATTTGATGCCTGTCGCTAATCCTTGTGCTAACCTGCCTGTCTCTCCCTCCCTTCTTGCCTGCCTCCTAACCTCTCTCACCACCATCCCTACCCCCTAACCTCACTCCCTTTCTCTTAACCTTCCTACCCCCTATCCTCCCTCCTTTCCTATTGTCCTCCCTACCTCCTACCCTCTCTCCCTCCTAGCCTCCCTACCCCCTTCAGTATATTCTTGACTCCCTTTAAGTAACTCATGAGGAGGAAGAGAAGAGAGGTGAGGAGGAAGGGAGAGAGTTGAGGAGAAAGGGAGGAGAGGAGAAAGGAAGAGAGGTGAGGAGAAAGGGAGGAGAGGAGAAAGGAAGAGAGGTGAGGAGAAAGGGAGGTAGGGAGGAGAGGAGGAAGGAAGAGAGGTGAGGAGAAAGGGAGGAGAGGAGAAAGGAAGAGAGGTGAGGAGAAAGGGAGATAGGGAGGAGAGGAGAAAGGAAGAGAGGTGAGGAGAAAGGGAGATAGGGAAGAGAGGAGGAAGGAAGAGAGGCGAGGAGAAAGGAAGAGAGGTCAGGAGAAAAGGAGGAGAGGAGGAAGGAAGGAAGAGAGGTGAAGAGGAAGGGAGGAGAGGAGGAAGGAAGGAAGAGAGGTGAAGAGAAAGGGAGGAGAGGAGGAAGGAAGGAAGAGAATGTCAGGGAGAATTCCAGGGATGACAGAGGCGCCTCAGCCTCACCTCACCAGACCAGAATTCTGAAATACACACACGTTCTACTTATGCTTTTTTCTGCTCGTATATTAATCCATCGCTGCATCAACTATCATTCTACTTTTATTAGTGGTGAAGAATGATTAGCAACTGTCATTCTTTCCTTCCTTAACCTAACCCTAATTTAACCTACTCTTCCCTAACCCAACCTAATCCCCGATATAGCATTAGGGTGGTGAAATAAACTGTGGTATCTATCCTCAAGAGGCAATAGTTTAAAGGCAGCAATACCATCTCGGTCCCTGACGAGGAAAGAGGGCGAGCCATTCCTCTCTTTCCTCCTCAAACGAAATTGCAATCCATCAAGGGGACTTTACACTAGCTCTTGGTTGGCATCAAAGACAGAGAGGGAGACGGATATATAAACAGACATCATTATTCACGTTGAGATTTAATGGGAGTATTTTTTTAGTAGTTTTGTTGTGACCTGTATGAAGTACGTGTATCTTATTCAGGTCGAATGTTTTTATCAGTTTAAGCGTTTAGTTCTGTTTACACTACTGTATATGAGAGGCCGCAGACGAAGTGTTATGTAGACAGGGTGTGTTAGAAGAATATATACAGGTACGGGGTGTGTTCGAAAAATATGTATACAGGGTGTCTCAGAAAAATGTACGAAGGGTGCCTCACAAAAGTGTATACAGGGTGTCTCGGAAAAAAAGTAGACTGCACACACTGCCTTATACGGTTGGAAATTCGTATGAACCAGTGTGTATACATTTTTCTGAGACACACCTGTATATCTCTCACCTGTATATCTCTCTGCCAGGAGGAAACCCGAGGAATCAATATTTATTATAACTATACCTCTCATCAACTTGGTAACCGGCACATCTCTGAACAGCTTAACAATTCAGTCAACTTCACTCTACCTGTCACAAGTTGACAAAGTTCCCCAGGGGGCTGAGATCAAGGTGAAGGGTCGTGGTGTATTGTGTGGCTGTGGTGGTGGTGTAGCTGTGGAGGTGGTACAGGTGGTAGTGGTGATGGTACTGGTGGTGGTGGTGTGGCTGTGGTGGTGGACGTCAGGTAGTGGTCAGGCTCCGGAGGTCAACAATGCGGCTCACAGTCCCAAATGTCTAAGAGGATCACACGGCACACCGCACTGCATCGCTCTGAAGAGAAGGTGCACAGGGATGATAATAATAATAATAATAATAATAATAATAATAATAAATAAACACTAATAAAAGCAATAATAAAAACAATAATATTAATATTAATAATAATAATAATAATAATAATAATAATAATAATAATAATAATAATAATAATAATAATAATAAAAACAATAATAATAATAACAATAATATTTACTCGCTAAACTCATCAAAACGATTACAATGGGTTTCGTATGTAGAGGTAAGTAGACACCACATCACACTGCATCACACCACAACACAGCACAACAAAGTACAGCACACCACAGCATAGCAACACATAACAGCCCAAACCACAACACAAAGCAGCACAGCACACCACAGCAAACACGTAATACAACACAGGGCAACACATCATAACATAGTTCAAAACCGCAACACAACACCACAGCACATCACACCACAACACACACCACAATACAACACACCACACCACAACACATCACCACACATCAGAACAAATTCCTCTTATATGCTGACATTCTCCTGGTCGGTAGGAAGGTAGACAACACAGTAGGAAGGTCAACAACACAGTAGGAAGGTCGACAACACGGTAGGAAGGTCGACAACACAGTAGGAAGGTCGACAACACGGTAGGAAGGTCGACAACACAGTAGGAAGGTCGACAACACAGTAGGAAGGTCGACAGCACGGTAGGAAGGTCGACAACACGGTAGGCAGGTCGACAACACAGTAGGAAGGTCGACAACACGGTAGGCAGGTCGACAACACGGTAGGCAGGTCGACAACACAGTAGGAAGGTCGACAACACGGTAGGCAGGTCGACATATTATCGACACCGCGACGCTGAAGACTTTGATATAGGAGGTCGATACGACGCCACCGCAGAAGTTAATTATTTCCCGCGTTGTGGTAGAAGGTACACAGTATAATACACCTGGTGATATTAAGCCAGATAGTTTGTGGGGCATCATCGGTGTAAATTTCATGTCCAATTTGGTGATTTTTTTTGGGGGGGAGGGGAGGGAAGAGGAGGGAAGGGGAGGGAAGAGGAGGGGTGGAAGATCTGGCCTTTGATGTTAGGTGGTTCAAGTTTTCTCCAAATTCTGGTTGACTTTGCACGGAGTTTGTGTACATAATATTTTAGATGCACTTCTCTCTCACTTTCTGTATACCTGTGTATATTCTCCCCCCACCCACACCCCCCCTTCTCCCTCTTCTCCCCACCTCTCTTCTTACTCTTCCTCCTCCAACTCTTGTTCCTCACCCTCGTCAAACTCCTCCTCCTCCTCCTCTTCTTTCTCCCCACCTCCTCTCCCACACACATTTATCAACAATTTTCAGCTCTACTCCTACGCACCAGACAATTTCCACCACAAAACTCCGAATAGGCAATTGCCAGAAGCCAGCTCAAGCCTAGAACATTATTTCACGTATTAAAAGTCTATTACACTTTACATATTTTTCGCATTACGATGTTGTATAATTAATAACGTTCACTGTTATTTATTAATAATATAACGAAGTGTAATAGAGGATTATAAGAAAAAAAAATTTAAGAATTGGCAACTCATACACAAGTCATTTTAATAATTTATAATATTTTTTTATATCTTAATTTTATTTTTATCGGGTTTTTTATCTTTACCTTGTACTTAAATACACTTAAGCTATTATGTGTTGTGTAGTGTAGTGTTTGGTGTTACTTAAAGGCGAGTCGTGGTGGTGATAAGGTGTTACTGTAATGAGTTATCACTAGATTAACCTAACCACGGCAGCAGTCTCAGCGCCACTAACATTCTCTCAGCGCCACTAACTACAATCCCTCAACACTAACTACAACAATTCCTCAGCGGCACTAACTACAACAATCCCTCAGAGGCACTAACTACAACACTCCCTTAGCGCCACTAACTACAACAATCCCTCAGCGGCACTAACTACAACAATTCCTCAGCGGCACTAACTACAACAATCCCTTAGAGGCACTAACTACAACAATCACTGGGTTAACACCTTCTCTACTTCACCAACAACCAAAAATATTTAGTCTGGAGGTTTATTGTACAGCGTCAGTAAAGAGTAACTCACCCACCTCTAATTATGGTAAGAATTAGTCAACATTGATCAGATATTTCCATAGTTAAGGTTCAGATTAACAATGAGAAATGGTTTAAAATATAACCTGAAGATTTTACCGCCCCCCCCCTTAGTTTATTTCGTTTTAAATGCCTAACTACCCTAATGTTCATCAAACCTAACATATTTTACCCATTTTAACGCTAATCTTAGGTTAGATTGGATAAGATTATCGTTAGAATAAGTTGAATTAGGTTAGGTTAGGCGGTCCTAATGATAAATACAAGAGGCAAGAGCAGAGGTAAACCATAAGTGAATGAGAGAGAGAGAGAGAGAGAGAGAGAGAGAGAGAGAGAGAGAGAGAGAGAGAGCTGAGTGACGCGAGCCAGCAGTGTGGAGAGCCTGACAACATGCGCGAGGGTCGGCAAGGCGCGGCCCAGCGAGCTAGCATGAGCTTCAGTTTTGTCCAGCCAGTGTTGGTGTTACCGCAACGGCTCCCGGCCACCCGACGCTGTGAGACTTACCTGCCCGCGTGTGTACTGACCTGGGGTAGGGAGTGTACCTGACCTGGGGTAGGGAGTGTACTTGACCTGGGGTAGGGAGTGCACCTGACCTGGGGTAGGGAGTGTACCTGACCTGGGGTAGGGAGTGTACCTGACCTGGAGTAGAGTGTACCTGACCTGGGGTAGGGAGTGTACCTGACCTGACCTGGAGTAGTGAGTGTACCTGACTTGGGGTAGGTAGTGTACCTGACCTGGGGCAGGGAGTGTACCTGACCTGGAGTAGAGTGTCCCTAACCTGGGGTAGGGAGTGTACCTGACCTGGGGTAGTGAGTGTACCTGACCTAATCATCTAGTAACATTAACCTGGGATAATGAGGGCACTGAACCTGGGATAATGAAGGCATTTAACCACACTTCAGAAGTAATATATTACGTACTGAATATAATGGTACTAGTACTGTACATTGTAATATCTGGTTTAGTAGTACAGACACAGTACACGCCTCTCTGGTAGTACATTAAGACAGTACACAGATGAGAAGATTTTAGTACATTGTGAAGGTATGCTGTGGTGTGAACGGTATGCTGTGGTGTGAACTATGCTTATATTAGTAGTGTACTGGTATAACGTTAACACAACAATAAATAATGTCTCAATTAACAATAAATCAAATCTCAAGAATAAATTAAAAACATCGCCGTAAAATAAATTAAACATCATTAATAGCTACCAAACATAAATTTACATATTCGTCAAAAATAACACACAGTAAATTCACAATAACTTATAATAAATATTTTGCGAAAATATTATATCGCGAATTATTATGGAAACTGAAAGAGCTGAAAAAATTGGACTAAATAAAAATGAATTAATTCAATACTGGGTGATAATATAATAATATAATAATGAAATACATGAAAAATATTACAAATTAAATTATTGAAATGAAAATAAAACGATATATGTGGAAAATATTTTAGACAACTTGATTCATACACACGTGATGTGGTGAAAGGCTGGTGATGACCCCTGGTGGTGTTAAGACGTGCACACGTACGCACAGACGCACATAAACACACAGCAAATACACTCACACAGACATACATGTACGTATAGACACAAGCGCATATACAATGGCTGCACTCAAACGCACGCACGAACACACACACACACATGAGAGGTGTTACTCAAACATAATTTCTACAGAACACTTTAGGTTGAGTTAGGTTAGGAGAGGTTAGGTTAGGTTAGGTTAGGTTAGGTTAGGTTAGGAGAGGTTAGGTTAGGTTAGGTTAGGTTAGGTTAGGTTAGGATATGTTAAGATAGGTTAGATTAATATAAGTTAGATTAAGATAGGTCAGGTTAAGTTAGGTTAGGTTAGTAATAGGGATGTTAACCTTCAGTAGATACCAAACACTGTCCACTAACCTTAGTTATATAGGGAGAGAACGCGGCTGACACTGTACTCGACAAACTTCACTTGCCAAACTGCAAAAGCAGGCCGCCGTTCACAGCAAACCAACGAACCTTTGGAGAGTAAAAGAGCGCTCTAACCACTCAGCCACTGGTAGACATAAAATGGCACACGTTATACAGTACACATTTAACATTCGCTTAATTAATATAACTTATTTATATAATCTGAAAGCGGACTGAAAGTTTCTTATAAAGACACGAGTGTGTGGTTCATTATATATTACACACACACCACACACACACACACACACACACACACACACACCAAACGTACATAATACATATACATACACACGCACCAAATACACATACAGACACAGGTACACAGATGGATGAGGGTGTGTACATCTCTCCTGGCTGGGTGAAAAGTGTTGGAAGTGTGTGTGTGTAAGTTCCTCCAGACACGTACATGTTCTTAGTTCTATTTTAATTGTGTACACAGGTATGAACGTGTGTGTGTGTGTGTGTGTGTGTGTGTGTAGGTACAGAGTCTCTATTGTACACATTAAGGTTAAAATTGTGGGGGTACTTACATAGTGTTGCCCGTCTGTGTGTACCGCTCTCCCGGGGATGACTGATGTGTACATAATATGTGTATGTGTGTGTGCACAAGATGTTTTTGGTGTGTGTGTAACTCTATCACTATGCACACACCGTTACCAAGGCAGACTATGAAGTTTTAACCTAACAAACAAAATTTTTATAATTCCCCGACTGAAAAATGTTCTCAATAAATAACGTATATCCCAAAAGACTTAAAAAACAGTCAAACATTAATCTATTTATTTTATTTATCGTCTTTGGTCACTAAAATGATAAACACACGAATATGTGATCTAAATATCGTAAATAATTATTCAACTTGGAAAAATATAAAACAATTCTAAACTTTTATCTGAATCTCAAACCAAACCAAGAATCTGGTCATTAATTCCTCTCACATGGTTAAATAATACAATACCGTACACACTATACAAACAGTCAACACTATGTATGCACAAACCTCTTACACATACAGCCAAAATTGCACATACAACTACACACACACACACACTAAAACAGTCCCTATACACACACACATGTATGTACATAAAGTTTAAAGTAACGTCATCACTTTAAAATTATCAAGTATTCTTTTATATAAGAAAATATACGTCCACACATAGTATTACCCACCCCACATAGTCTATACCCCACATAGTCTATACCCCACATAGTCTATACCCCACATAGTCTATACCCCACATAGTCTATACCCCACATAGTCTATACTCCACATAGTCTATACTCCACATAGTCTATACCCCACATAGTCTATACTCCACATAGTCTATACCCCACATAGTCTATACCCCACATAGTCTATACCCCACATAGTCTATACCCCACATAGTCTATATCTCTTTTATTACAGGCAAGAACAACAAGTGAAGAATACACAAGGTAAACAACTTGTCTCATAACGTCTCAATTAAGAAAACTGTCAAGAACTTTTTTCCCAAGACATTAAAATTGAGAAAAATAAACAGGTCAGAGGAAAATGAACGTCACTGGACACGTTTTATGGTGAATTAAAAAGTTTGGGTAGTGAATTATGTGTGAGTGTTATGAGTATAGTGTTGATGTAAAGGTGTAGTGACGGTGAGAAACTACAGTGAGTGACGGTGAGGAGAAACTACAGTGAGTGACGGTGAGGAGAAACTACAGTGAGTGACGGTGAGGAGAAACTACAGTGAGTGACGGTGAGGAGAAACTACAGTGAGTGACGGTGAGGAGAAACTACAGTGAGTGACGGTGAGGAGAAACTACAGTCAGTGACGGTGAGGAGAAACTACAGTGAGTGACGGGACACTATAGACAGTGAGTGACGGTGAAGAGAAATTGTAGTGATAGTGAGTGACGTCGAGTGACTACAGTGAGTGACGCTGGAGGAGGAAGTAACACTACTACTCAAAATGGAGTTTGGCCTCGACGCTTCTACCCTCCAGCTGTGTGCCCAGGCCAAGTGAGTTCCTCCCCCACTATAGTCTGGGTTCCTCCCCCACTATAGTCTGAGTCCCTCCCCACTATAATCTGAGTTCCTCCCCACTATAGTCTGTGTTCCTCACTATAGTCTGAGTTCCTCCCCACTATAGTCCCAGGTTCCTCCCCCTACTATAGTCTGGTTCACTCCCCACTATAGTCAGGTGCCTCCCCTATAGTCTGAGTTCCTCCCCCACTGTAGTCTGAGTTCTCCCACACTATAGTCTGGGTTCCTCCCCCACTGAGTCTGAGTTCCTCCCCACTATAGTCTGAGTTCCTCCCCCACTATAGTCTGGGTTCCTCCCATAGTCTGAGTTCTCCCCTATAGTCTGAGTTTCCTCCTACTATGGTCTGGGTTCACTCCCCCATAGTCTGAGTTGCTCCCACACTATAGTCAGGTTCCTCCCCGCATAGTCTGGGTTCTCCCACTATAGTCTGAGTTCTCCCACTATGGTCTGAGTTGCTCACACTATAGTCTGAGTTCCTCCCACTATAGTCTGAGTTCCTCCCCACCTATAGTCTGAGTTCCTCCACTATAGTCTGGGTTCTCCCACACTATAGTCTGAGTTCGCCCCCACTATAGTCGTTCCTCCCCCACTATAGTCTGAGTTCCTTCCCCCCCTAACATAATCTATCCAATCGTAGTTCAACCTAACCTAATTTAACCTAACCCTCAAGTAACATTACGTTAGGTTAGGTTAGGTCAGAGTCAGTTAGGTCACAGTCAGTTAGGTTAGGGTTTAGAGTCTAAATCCAGTTAGGTTGGGTCTGATCAGTTAGGTTAGATTAGGTCACAGTCCCAGTGGGTTACAGGTCACAGTCAGTTAGGTTGGTCACAGCAGTTAGGTTAGGTCACAGTCAGTTTGGTTAGATGGGTCACAGTCAGTTAGGTTGGTCATGATCAGTTAGGTTAGGTCACAGCAGTTGAGTTGGTCACAGTCAGTTTGGTTGGAATTAGGTCTGATCCAGTTAGGTTGGGTCACAGTCCAGTTAGGTTAGGTCACAGCAGTTAGGTTAGGTCACAGTCAGTTAGGTTAGGTTAGAGTCACCAGTCAGTTAGGTTAGGTCTGATCCAGTTAGGTTAGGTCAGCAGTTAGGTTAGGTCACAGCAGTTAGGTTAGGTCACGATCCGGTTAGGTTGGGTCTGATCAGTTAGGTTAGGTCACAGCAGTTAGGTTAGGTCACAGCAGTTAGGTTGGGTCACAGTCCAGTTTGGTTAGGTGGGTCACAGTCAGTTAGATTAGGTCACAGTCAGTTAGGTTTTAAAATCCTTAAACAAATTACTTACTCCTGTACTGTACAAACACACGTAGTCAACCTGAAAACAAATATACAAAATAAATAAATAAATAAAATAAAAAAAATCCTGTAAATAAAACAAAACTCGTCTATTTTTCCATTGATTTTCTTTATAACAACAAAGAGTAAAATATTTTTTAAAGTCTTTATCGATGACGTAACACAACCTCTATACGTGCTTCACATTGATCCTTAACTACACACATTAACTTTTAGCTCGTCAAAATGGCATAACAAAATACACATTTATCACTCGTGGTTGAGTTAGTTGTCAAGGTGTTTGGGGTTATATTCTGTGTAATGGTGAGAGAGGGGGATGGTGAGGGAGGGGGAATGGTGGGGGATGGTGAGGGAGAGAAGATGGTGAGAGAGAGAGAGAATGGTGAGGGAGAGAGAAAGTGGTGAGGGCGAGAGAAAGTGGTGAGGGAAATGGTTGGAACATCTCTCCTAAGCATACATACATACGGTACATACATACATTCACATCCAATGCATATTTTATTTGCATACATACATACATACATACATACACACATACATGCCCAGAGAAAGTGCAGCAAAAAAGAAAGTTAAGGTTTTTGAGAAATTTCTAATTAAAGTGAGTCAGTCTCACAAGCGTGGCGGACATAGCACACTGATGCCTTTTATCCTCACATTTACTTTCCTTAATTGAAAAGTGTCGTTATTTGCAGAGAGTGTGGGGCAAGGTGCATTATAAGTGTTAATTGTTGCAGGGGCCGTGTTGCAGGGTGTATAATAAATGTGTGTGTGTGTTGCAGGGGCCGTGTTGCAGGGTGTATAATAAGTATTATTGTGTGTTGCAGGGCCGTGTTGCAGGGTGTATAATAAGTGTGTGTGTGTGTGTTACAGGGCCGTGTTGCAGGTGCCCACCTCACCTGACAGTGGCCAGCTACCAAGACCTTCATCAGTTGCCTCACTGCCCAGCCTGAGCAGACCCACAGGGCAGCTCTCTATGTCACAGTGAGTCTCCTCTCACTCCTATCAACACTCCTCCAACTCCTTCGTCCTTAGCTACAATTGCCTATCCACTAGCTCTCCTATCCTCCCTAACCATCCCCACACAACCATTAGTGATCACAATAAAACATCAAACGGTAACAGGTACATCCATCCACCCAGACATAGTGTACCTCACACCATCACCTGTCCCTATTCCAGGCAGTGGTGGTGTTCTCACTCAACCCTCCTGCTAGTGTTGGTGGGCAGGGGGACTCAGGGAGGCTTGACTACGTGCCTCTTCAACATCAGGTCATAAACACATGCTCACATATACTTACTACAACACGTATATTAAACCACTTACAATGAGCCACCACCCACAACCCGAGGCCTCAAGCAACACAAGTGTCAAGAAACGAACTCCACTGAAACATTCTATTCAGAGGATTATATGGAATGGAAAGTCCGTTATATGGAGGGACTGTTAGATGAAACCTCCATCTAACGAGCTATATAGTTTAAAGTCCGTTATATAGAGGGACTGTTAGATGAAACCTCCATCTAACGAGCTATATAGATTAAAGTCCGTTATATAGAGGGACTGTTAGATGAAACCTCCATCTAACAGGCTATATAGAGTAAAGTCCGTTATATAGAGGGACAGTTAGATGAAACCTCCATCTAACGAGCTATATAGTTTAAAGTCCGTTATATAGAGGGACTGTTAGATGAAACTTCCATCTAACGAGCTATATAGTTTAAAGTCCGTTATATAGAGGGACTGTTAGATGAAACCTCCATCTAACGAGCTATATAGTTTAAAGTCCGTTATATAGAGGGACTGTTAGATGAAACCTCCATCTAACGAGCTATATAGAGTAAAATCCGTTATATGGAGGGATTGCTAGATATGAACCCCTACCTAAAGGATTATATGGAGAGGTCCGTTATATGGAAGTCTCAGTATAACTAACTTTGGCATTAACCATCAGTGTGCTGTAATGTTTGACGGTTCACCTCAAGATTAACCACCCTAACGTGATCTACCCTAACCTAAATTAAGTCATATTAACCACTCTAATGCCAACCTAACTTAACCTAAACCAACCTCTCACCTAACCTAACATAACGTAACCTAACCTAACCCCCAGGTAGTGTTAGGGTGTCTAATCTTCAGTTATATATATCATAAAACATTAAACTGAGCCAAGTGGACCATTAATGTTTGTCGGTAATCTGTAACATACAGTATAGTACATACCAGCTTTCTTGTGGCTTAAATATTACAGTATACATGTATATATTTGTATAATGTATAATAAAAATATATGAAATGTTCTTGTACAGTAAAACCTCCATCTAATGAACTAATATAGAATGGAAGTCCGTTATATCGAGGTTTCAATTCTCTCCTTAACTCATCAATAACTCTTAACATTTGTCATGGATAATAAACCTTAAATCAGCTACTGTAATAAACAAAATACCTATACATGTTACTGATGAATATTGCTGTAGGGATGTATACTGTGTCCTGTTATGTATATATGTATAATTACATTTGTATAAACCTCATTTTATCTTATATAAATATGTCAGGTAGTAATTAATCCCCAAAAGGGTGTGTGTGGGTGTGTGTGGGTGGGTGTGTGTGTGTGTGTGTGTGTGTGTGGGTATGCAGGGTGTTTCATAGTGCACCTGTACACCATAGGAAAATTAGAGTGTTTTTTTTTATTAGTATTCTTCTGCTATAACTGGCTCTCCCATACATGAATGTTAAATTAAAATCGTCTCTTTAATTTCTCTACCTCTCAGTTTTATTTTTATTCCCTCCCTAAATAAAAAAAAGAAAAAATAACATTCATTTTCCTTTGACACCTTTTATATTGTAGGCTTCAAAATATAATGGTGTAGATAACTCAAATATCTATAATAATTCTTGACGCAAAATTGTCTAAAATATCAGTATGAGTCTGTGTAAAAGTGTCCATACTTGAATTATTAACATGATTCAATTGATAGTTAACGTAATATGGCATAAATTAACCAAAGCAAATATAACATTATATTTTAAATATTACTAGCGAGGATAGTTCATAATAAACACCGATAAAAGTTGATTGAGTTATTAGCATGTTAAATATCTCTTGAAACGTGAGCAAGTAAGTCTGCCTGACGTTCTCCCCGCCACCCTCTAACACCCTCCAAAACCACCCTACACCCTCAACACACCTACACTCTCCACCGTCTCTTCTACACCCTCCAACCTTTGCACCTACACTTCAACACCACCATACACCGTCCTTCTACCCTCCAACACACACCTACACTCTCCTGTCTCTTCTACACCCTCCAGCACACACCTACACTTCAACACCACCCTCCACCGTCCCTTCTACCTCCAGCACTCCTGCACCCTCCTTCAAACACCCTACACTCTCCACCGTCCTCTTCTACACCCCCAACACCTACACTTCTTCCTCCTGGTCGCCCTACACCCTCCGCCTCCTACACCCTCCAGCACTCCCTACACCCTCCTTGCTCCTCTCACCGTCTCTTCTACACCCTCCAACACTCTCACTCTCCACCGTCTCTTCTACACCCTCCAGCACTCTCACTCTCCACCGTCTCTTCTACACCCTCAACACTCCTACACCCTCCACCGTCCCTTCTACACCCTCCGCCTCCTACACCCCTCAGCAAACACCCTACTCTCCACCATCTCTTCTGCCCTCCCTTGCTCCTACACCCTCCTGTCCCTTCCACCTCAGCACTCTACACCCTCCAGCTCTTCCTACACTCTCCCACCGTCTCTTCCTACACCCTCCAACAAACACCTACACTCTCCACCGTCTCTTCTACACCCTCCAGCACTTGTACACCCTCCAACAAACACCTACACTCTCCACCGTCCCTTCTACACCCTCCAGCACTCCTACACCCTCCACCGTCTCTTCTACACCCTCCACTCAGATTAGCTCTATCTCCCGAACAGACTATCACACACACACGCACTATATCCAACCTCCTAAAAGCATAACAACAAACATGGCGGAGCTGTTACGGACGATAGGATACTGAAAGAAGACTCCTTGGGGGTCTTTCTTAGGTAATAGGAATAATAGGTAATAGGTATAATAGGTATATGGGTATAATAGGTATATGGGTATAATAGGTATATGGGTATAATGCCACAGTGATGGGTATTCCATTACTGCTGCTGCACATAGGTTGCCGTAAGTGAGGCGCCAGGCAGGGTAGAGAGGTTTGGTTAAGTACAGTACAGTATTGGAAACAGAAACCAAATTTTCAGGTATATAGTAATTAACTAAATCATTATTATTTATTATAGTCCTTATTACTCACTAATTATACCAGGTTAAAGACTTATAGAGAGTTTAATATAACCCCAGCTGTGGAGGATATATAGTCCTGGGAGGTCTCCAGCCCACACAACACGACAAGTCAGTTTGAGGAAAAAACATGATTTTCACAACCTTTCTACAACTTATAATCAAAACCCATTTATGTGGTTAATATTCCATTCTAACATCTACCTTTAATATAAACTGTACTGTGAAATATATATATATAGGTAAGTTAAATATTTTTCCATAACTAATATTGTTTTTTTAAATTCAATAAAGAACAATACAGTACAATATATTAATGGTGTAATTTAGTTCGTCTAAAATAAAAAATATACTAATAATTTTTTTGTCATTATATATCATGATAATTATACCATTATTAATACTATAATTTACTGTCTATATTATATTAGTCTTAATAATAAACCTCGAATTCTCCTCAGATCATTTTCTTTAACATGGAAAAAATTTATTACAAATATTTATAATTTATTATTAAAATAAAATTTGAAAATTTTCTATAATAAAACAATTTTATTTTTATCTTATTTCATTATCCTTAAATTAATGATTATCTATACATAGGCGTCACCTGAAGATTAGCCACCCCGAAACGCTACATGGGGAGGGGGGTTGTGGGGTAGGCTAGGTCAAGAAAGGTTAAGGATAGGTTAGGTTAAGTTAAATTTGCGTTAGGGTGGTAAATCATCATGTGAAATAAGCTTGGGGTGTCTAATCTTCAGGTGAACTAAGCTTGGGGTGTCTAATCTTCAGGTGAACTAAGCTTGGGGTGTCTAATCTTCAGGTGAACTAAGCTTGGGGTGTCTAATCTTCAGGTGAAATAAGCTTGGAGTGTCTAATCTTCAAGTGAACTAAGCTTGGGGTGTCTAATCTTCAGGTGAACTAAGCTTGGGGTGTCTAATCTTCAGGTGAACTAAGCTTGGAGTGTCTAATCTTCAAGTGAACTAAGCTTGGGGTGTCTAATCTTCAAGTGAACTAAACTTAGGGTGTCTAATCTTCAGGTAGGTCAACACAATACCAACTCATCACAACAGTATACACCTGATCCACCAAACACCTGTAACATTGAGACTCTGATTTCATATAAACTTATCTATAAACAATAAATAAAGTCAAAACATACAAATTTGTGTTAATTTTTGCTCCCTAATCAAATATGGAATGACGTATTGATCAACAACCAAAAAGACATTACGTTATATTATAGTAACTGACGCTGATCAACTTTTACTAACCTAACCTATATATTCACTTTACAAACTAATTACTGCACTCTAGGCGAGATAAATTAATTATCCTACTCAATAAACATTAAAAGTTAACTACTGTATTATACAAAATATTCAATATGTTGCTGTTGATATGTACTTAACGTGGAGTGAAATAATGTGGCTTAAATAAATTTGTGATTTAGATTAAACTTCTGTTCATTAGGAGTTGATTACAGGTGCCACAGGTGTCTATAAGCACAGGTGTTTGCCTCGTGGTGGCACCTGTAGTTTGTGTACCTGTATAAGTGCTTCTTTTCTATACCTTACTTATTATCACTGTGGTTTTTTTACTTATTTGTGTTAGTGTTTGTTAGTGTTATTGTGTTAATGTGTGTTTGTGTTAACATTTGTTAGTGTTAGTTTGTCTTAGTGTTAATGGTTGCTTACGTTAGTGTTTGTGTTACGTGTATTCCAGTATAACCAATATGGCCAAAACACTTTAGAAAATATACCTATGATATACTGTACTACAACCACCACCACTTACCATAACAACCACAACAAACCACCACCACTTACAATAACAACCACAACAAACCACCACCACCACCTATCATAACAACCACAACCTCGCAATCATAAGAACATAAGAACATAAGGAGTCTGCAATAGGCCGGTTGGTCTGTGCATGGCAGCTCCTGTCGAGAGTTACTACCACTCTCTATCATCCATGAATCTATCTAGCCTCCTTTTGAAACTTTCCAGAGTTCCCGCACTTACTACAAAGTTGCTAAGCTTGTTCCACTCGTCCACCACCCTATTTGTGAACCAGTTCCTTCCTATCTCCCTCCTAAACCTAAACTTATCCAACTTGAATCCGTTGCTCCGAGTCCTATCCTGCTCGGATATTATAAGAACTTTATCTATATCCCCTTTATTGATTCCTTTCACCCACTTAAATACAAACCACAACAGCCACTAGCTCACAATCGGGATCCGAACAAACACCCTTGGACAAAACCCCCTCAAGTAAAGTACAAAGTGGGACAAAACCCTCTTATTTAGAGTAAAAAAATAGGACAAAAGCTGTTGGTCAAAGCAGCTGTCTTTCTGATGTTCTTCACTTTAGCCTCCTTCACCTTGATAGGCTCTGGGTCGTGGCTGTGTTCAGTTACAGAAAGTAGTTGCTTCGCCTCCAAATCCGTATGAGCACACACAACAAAACATTTCCCATTCCTCAACAACTATCAAGGGAGTTACAGTATTATACGTATCATCTAGAGTATTACTATACCAAAGACTCTCTTTATCTCTCTCTCATAAACAAAAGTTCTTCAACACAAGACGCTAAACTAGTCTTACTCAGCTGTCCACAATACAATTAATTTTTTCCTCTATGTATATTATCTGTATACACACAGTCTATGTATATTATCTGTATACTGTACACGCAGTCTATGTATACGTATAAGGAATCAGCGGTCACCAGTAAAAGTTAAACATTACAGAAAATCTCAACAGAACCTTTGATAACTTAAGTCTTATTTCCTTTCGTTTTTAAGAGACAGACAGACACAGATAAACAGACAGCCAGACAGACCTATTCGTTCTCCAGAGACATAAACAGAAAAAAGAAAGACAAAGAGAAAGGCAGAGACAAACGGACAGAGATACAAACGGAAAAGACAGACACGGACACAAGCAGAGACGAATATGAATACAGTTCACAGAATAAGGTGAAAAAAACATGTTTGTCTCTCGCCTGTGTGGGGGGGAGTGAGGAGAGGAGTAGGAAGATGAAGAGTAACTGTGGGGAAAGTTTGAAAGTATTGACGTGTGTGTGTGTGTGCCAGAACTCGACTGTGTGAGAGAGATAATGGTAGGGGAGAGCTTTCAATAGTTCACACGGGGGAGAGGTTGGAAGGGTGGGGGAGAGGAAGGGAGGGAGGGGAGGGAGAGAGGGAGAAAGGGAGGGAGAAAGGGAGAGGGAGGGGGTGGGGGAAAGGGAGGGAGGAGGGAGGGGAAGGGAGAGGTGGGGGGGGGAGAACACCCTTTGAGATACTAACAATATTGTCAATAATTTCATAATGAATAAACTTTTGGAGGAAAAATTTAATTAAAGGAATATTAACTTTATTTGTAATTTATAAAAAGATAAAGAAAATATTAGCAAGGTATAATTATAAGGTTAAGTTGACTGAATTAAAAGTGTAAATCACAGACACACACAGAGAGTATACTATGTTTTCAGCACACAAGGAGACACTGTACTCGATCACCTTCACTTCCTCAACTGTAAAGTCAGGGACCTATTTGTACCTGGGTGGACAGGGTGGGCCGCAACTAGATGGACTGGGGGGCTGCACCTTGATGGACTGGGGGTTGAGACCGTGGGATCGAACCAAAGACCGTAAGGACGAGGGGCGAGATTTAAATCCACTCAACCATCCACAATCCTATAGCATCAATGTAAAGAGTTTTAAAAATTGTGTTCGGCTTAATTTAGTTTTCTGTGAATTGTAACTTTTTACCTAATTACTTTCTCTAATTATCGCATTGTAAAACTTAATCTCTCTTTCTTCCTCTCTTTTATCTGTTTCTCTCTCTTCTCCAGTCTCTCTTTCTCTCACTCAAACCCACATGAAAACTATATATTATATTCATTAACTCGTCAAGAATTTTTATTTTAATTCTTTATTTTGTAATTTTTTTTATGAATTTAATAAATCTCTGAAAATTTTAATCATTTTCTGGAGTTAAATCTTCGGGTTTTTTCCTCTCGTTTTTTATTCCGTTTTTTCCTTTCCTTTTTAATCGTATTTTTTTTTTGTCGTACAATACGGGTTTTGCTTTTTTTTGACAAATTTCCTTAATCCGTAACCTAACCTAACCTAACCTACCTAACCTAACCTAACCTACCATAACTTAACCTAACCTAACCTAACCTAACCTAACCTACCATAACTTAACCTAACCTACCATAACTTAACCTAACCTAACCTACCATAACTTAACTTAACCTACCAAAACCTAACCTAACCTAACCTACCATAACTTAACTTAACTTAACCTAACCTAACCTAACCTACCATAACTTAACCTAACCTAACTTAACAAAAACAACAGAAGAGAAACAAATAAACTTATCTCGTTACTTTACAACTTATTAAAGTAACATATAAGTAACTAGAGTATTTTTATAACTTTTTCAATCTGTTGTGGGTTTTAAATAACATGTTTTTTGGGGGGTATATTTTTTATCTTGTTTAAAATTGAACATTATACTGAGGGCGTCAGGTGGAAAATGTTTTAACTGATTTTGTCCGGTTTTTCATTCAGGAAGTTTATAGTTTATATGATTGTAGTATATATGGGTTAGGTTAGTGTAGTGTAGGTTAGGTTAGTGTAGTATATATGGGTTAGGTTAGTGTAGTGAGGTGTAGTGTGGTATAGGTTAGGTTAGGCTAGGCTAGGTTAGGTTAGGTTTTATGATATGGTATAAATATTTTTTTTAAGGTAAAGACCAATTAGCAACGGAAAATGGTCGCAGTAGCATTGTACAGTATTGTCGTTATAAACCATTTCCTCCATAACAAGACCCAATTTTTTACCTGAACAACAGTTGTCCACTAATTAATCCCCCAATTTTTACACCAATTACCAGATACAGTCAGGTAACTGTCTGTCTGTCGGACCTGGAAACAAGAGATTTTTTAGAGATAGCAACCACAGCAATTATTGAGATTTTCGTCCACCACACACCCACACCAACCACGAAACTCCACCCCCACACACCCAACTCCACCACACACCCACACCAACCACGAAACTCCACCCCCACACACCCAACTCCACCACCACACCCACATCAACCAAGTCAACTACGATACTCTACCCCCACACCAGGCACCCACATCAACTGAAATACTCACCCACATCAAGTAGGGTAACTTCACCACCTACTGCCACTTGAGGGGTGGTGGCAAGCATCTCAAATTAAGCAACACTTACCTGGGCTAATAGTCAAGACAGGTAAACTAAAAGTGGGGTGACATACTACAGGTTAAAGGGGAGGGCAGGTAACCAGCTCTACCACGTCCCACGACGGTCCCTCCTTCACTCTCACTCAACGGTCCTTGTTAAGAGCGGCAGTAATGGAGTGTGAGGGGTGAGTGTGTGAGAGGTGAGTGTGTGAGAGGTGAGTGTGTGAGAGGTGAGTGTGTGAGGGGTGAGTGTGTGAGAGGTGAGTGTGTGAGAGGTGAGTGTGTGAGAGGTGAGTGTGTGAGAGGTGAGTGTGTGAGGGTTGAGTGTGTGAGAGGTGAGTGTGTGAGGGGTGAGTGTGTGAGAGGTGAGTGTGTGAGGGGTGAGTGTGTGAGGGTTGAGTGTGTGAGGGTTGAGTGTGTGAGAGGTGAGTGTGTGAGAGGTAAGTGTGTGAGAGGTGATCACTCCCACACACTTACTTAAATGAAACCAGTTAAAAGCATTTATAATGGAGTGTGGTAAGAGTGTGTGGCTTGGTAGATGGGTGAGTGTGAGTGCGTGTGTGTATGTGTACGTTTATGTCCTAACACTCAAACCCCGCCAAACCGACACACACACACACTCCCGTCACCCCGCCAAACCGACACAACACCCAGCACCAGAAGGGGACCACTTAAAAAACCAAATATTTCCACATCTTGATAACAATTACTTGTCTTGTGTACATAATACCAAGCGGGAGAGCGTAATGGGTTAGGTTAGGTTAGGTTAGGTTAGGTTAGGTTTGGTTAGGTTAGGTTAGGTTAGGTTAGGTTAGGTTTGGTTAGGTTAGGTTAGGTTAGGTTAGGTTAGGTTAGGTTAGGTTAGGTTAGGTTAGGTTAGGTTAGGTTAGGTTAGGTTGTATAGTAAATCTAAGGACGACCTCTACCTAAACAATAACCTGTACTTAACGACGAGGTATGTTGGTATGTGAACACGGTCGAGGACGAGGTATGTTGCTCTGAAGGTGAGGTCGAGGTCTGAGAACGAGGACAAGTGAATGAAATAATGAGATTTTCAGAATACCAATCCGGGTCATTACGGAATAGGAAATTAAAGGCTTCGAGAACTACCTTCCTTTCCGTCTCTGTCTCTCTCTCTATTCCTGTCTTTCTATTTTACTGTCTCTTCTCTTCTCGTCTCTCTCTCTCTCTTTCCACCCAAACAAATCGAATCTCAAATATAAATTTAGCGACAAGAAAAACAAAAGTATTAGACCCATTTAATACCTTAACTTCCACCTAAATCAATATCCTTCCTACCATGAGCGTTCTCCTTGAAACATTACACTCGTCTTTATCTCATCAAAGCAGTTGTTGGAGGAGGACCTTGGAGGAGGAGTTTATTCTCAGAGTTCAAGGTCACATGGAACTGGGAGTAAAACATTTTCTAAGGTGTTTGTGTAAATTTTTTTTGTTTTGTGTTTATATTAATATATTTGACATGACATACAGTATTACATTTATATAACATAACACACTATGTCTAATTAACTGTTAACATAACACACTATGTCTAATTAACTGTTAACATAACACACTACGTCTAATTAACTGTTAACATAACACACTACGTCTAATTAACTGTTAACATAACACACTATGTCTAATTAACTGTTAACATAACACACTATGTCTAATTAACTGTTAACATAACACACTATGTCTAATTAACTGTTAACATAACACACTACGTCTAATTAACTGTTTACATAACACACTACGTCTAATTAACTGTTTGTATAACATACTACGTCTAATTAACTGTTTACATAACACACTACTAGTTAACTGTTAACATAACACACTATGTCTAATTAACTGTTTGTATAACATACTACGTCTAATTAACTGTTTACATAACACACTACTTCTAAGTTAACTGTTAACATAACACATACTACGTCTAATTAACTGTTTACATAACACACTACTTCTAGTTAACTGTTAACATAACACACTACATCTAATTAATTGTTTACATAACACACTTCGTCTAATTAACTGATAACATTACACACTATGTCTAATTAACTGTTAACATAACACACTACATCTAATTAACTGTTTACATAACACACTACGTCTAATTAACTGTTAACATAACACACTACGTCTAATTAACTGTTAACATAACACACAACGTCTAATTAACTGTTAACATAACACACTACATCTAATTAACTGTTTACATAACACACTACGTCTAATTAACTGTTAACATAACACACTACGTCTAATTAACTGTTAACATAACACACTACGTCTAATTAACTGTTAACATAACACACTACGTCTAATTAACTGTTAACATAACACACTACATCTAATTAACTGTTTACATAACACACTACGTCTAATTAACTGTTAACATAACACACTACATCTAATTAACTGTTAACATAACACACTACGTCTAATTAAATGTCGGGTTAGGTAACACACCTGCGTTAAAAGGACTCAATTTCCTCCAGAGACAGACACACAGCGACAGGTTGAGGATGACCATCATCACGAGTACAACTTGAAGTGTCACGTTGTCTGAAGGCTCGAGGATATCACTCATCACTCCGTAAACTGACACGTTCAACCTGTGCCTCAGGAACCAGAGACCATACACCTGACTGGAGGCTTCACTCCTCGCCTTTACCTATAACAACACAACACATTATATATTGAGGCTTCACTCCTCGCCTTTACCTATAACAACACAACACATTATATATTGAGGCTTCACTCCTCGCCTTTACCTATAACAACACAACACATTATATATTGAGGCTTCACTCCTCGCCTTTACCTATAACAACACAACACATTATATATTGAGGCTTCACTCCTCGCCTTTACCTATAACAACACAACACATTATATATTGAGGCTTCACTCCTCGCCTTTACCTATAACAACACAACACATTATATATTGAGGCTTCACTCCTCGCCTTTACCTATAACAACACAACACATTATATATTGAGGCTTCACTCCTCGCCTTTACCTATAACAACACAACACATTATATATTGA
Organism: Homarus americanus; assembly: GCF_018991925.1. Taxonomy (NCBI): domain Eukaryota; kingdom Metazoa; phylum Arthropoda; class Malacostraca; order Decapoda; family Nephropidae; genus Homarus; species Homarus americanus. The sequence continues at coordinate 723,271 of NW_024752122.1, forward strand.
GGCTTCACTCCTCGCCTTTACCTATAACAACACAACACATTATATATTGAGGCTTCACTCTTCGCCTTTACCTATAACAACACCAACCCCCCCAGCTTATGTCACCTATGACCAACCATCCTCACGTTACGATAGGTTAGGATAGGCTGATAGGTTAGGTTAGTTTAAGTTAAGCTAGGTTAGGTTAATGTTCGGTTAGGTTAACAAGCCAGTACGGTAACATACCCTCATACAAGAAGACTTCTGACCACGACCAGCATCTTCACAGTTCTTGGGATGGTAGTGGTGAATCAGGCCGTAGTCCAGTGACCTGCAAAACACAGCCTTTACGATCACTTGTTTATAGTTATTCCCAGATGCATGATATCTGTGGATCCCTGTAACGCTCTGTGTGTGTGTTAGGATGGGTTAGTGTACGTTAGGTTAAGTTAAATTAAATTAGGTTAAGTTAGTTTAGCTTAGATTGCTTTAGGTTAGGATTAGTTTAGTTTAAATTAGGTTAGGTTAGGTTTGGGTTAGGAAGTGTTAGGGTAGTTAATATTAATGAGAAATCAACTCCATAAAGCAAAAGTAAAGTAACACTATATGTTACCTAATAATCTTGTACTTCTTACTCGCCGTCTTCTTCAAGAAAATAAGGTCCTCCCCTCCCCAGCCTGTCCTGCTTTCGTCAAACCCATTGATCCTGAAGAAGTCGGACTTGTAGATGCAGACCATACCTGCCGGAGACAAGGCCAGGGGTTAGGTTATGGTGGGTCACGGTAGGTAGAGAGGGTGATGGTAGGGAGGGTGGAGGGAGGTAAAGTAGAGGGAGAGATATATGATGATAGAAATTCAAGAGAGAGACACTCACCATGTCCCCAGACTCTCCAGTAACCATGATCGTCACGAACAGTCAAGGTGTCCAGCGGTGACGGAACTTTTTGGCCTTGTAAAGGATAAATCAGCTGAGGGTTGTACTGGGAGAAGTACGTAGGGAAGTACACCTGTAATGATGATAATAATAATAATAATAATAATAATAATAATAATAATAATAACAATAATAATAATAACAATAACAATAATAATAATAATAATAACAATAATAATAACAATAATAATAATAACAATAACAATAATAATAATAATAATAATAATAGCAACAACAATAATCAAAATAACAATAATAGTAAGAACTACAGCAGTACATAATGAAACATACAGTACAGTATTTCCACACCTGAGATCCTACAAATGTTAACTAATCAGTAATAATGAAAATCCTAGTAAAAGATGTTGGGATTGGAGACGAACTAAAACAGTGATCATAAAGCCATATATTTTAACATAATATGGGATGGCAGGAAGAAATTCGTATGATCTGGTTTAGGAGGAATGCTAATTACGGTAGCATAAGGAGAGACCTAAGGGATGACCCTATGGTCAGAAGATTAATCCCCCCCACACCTCCGGAAACTGTCAACTTAGGACGGGATAACCCCGAATTTAATTTAGCAGCTACTTATGAACAATTTATTGCGACAATCAATAATGCCCAAAATAAACACATCCCTAAAAGAAAATTCAGATCGATACGGAACCAACCAAAATGGATGAATAATAGACTCTTAGATCTTCTGGGGAAAAAGAAAGGAGTATATAGAAAAGTTAAGAAAGGCGAAAATCACTTACTTGGTTACTATCAGAACCTAACAAGACAGGTAAAACAGAAATTAGGAAAGCAAAGAGAAAATTATGAAATCAAGGTAGTAAACTAATTTGTAATAACCCCCAAAGCTTTTTTTATCAACTGTATAAATCAAAGGTTAGAGATACAATAGGGTCCCTAAAAACTCATTTACAGGAGAAAATGACTGATGATGAGTTAGAAATGTAGCACGTTAAATAGTCATTTTCATTCACAGATTCAGCAAATGAAAACTCAGCACAGTTTCCGTAGTTCAAGTAAGGTATATAACGACAGTATAGAAAATATGTTGATGAATATCAATATTACTAGTAACTATGTGCCTTAAAGTAATTAACAAACTGAAGTTTCATAAATCGCCTGGTCCAGACGAAGTATATGCTAGAATATTAAAAGAATGTAGAGATGAGTTGAGTAATCCATTAGCAGTTTTATTTAATAAGTCATTAGAATCGGCCCAGTGCCAGAAGCTTGGAAACCGTGTAAATGTAGTCTGATTTTCAAAAAGGGTGATAAATCAATAGCATCAAATTACCGTCCCATTAGTCTCACGTCAATCATAGGCAAGTTGCTAGAGTCAATTATTGCTACAAAAATCAGAAGCCACCTTGAAACATTCAACTTAATTCATTCTTCTCAGCACGGTTCACCCAGGGACGTTCTTGTCTCACAAATTTGCTTAGCTTTTTCTCAGAAGTATATGAAGCGGTAGATAATGATAAGTCATATGATATAATTTATTTAGATTTCAGTAAAGTATTCGATAGAGTCCCTCATGAGAGATTGATAAAGGAAGGTAGAAGCACATGGAATAGGTGGATCAGTATTAAAATGGATTAGGTCATGGTTAACTGGTAGGAAACAAGAGAGTCAGCATAAATGGATTAAAGTCAGACTGGGTGTCAAGCGGAGTTCCCAGGGATCTGTATTAGGCCCTCTGCTGTTTGTTATATTCATTAATGATCTTGATTTAGGCATAACTAGTAGGATTAGTAAATTTGCAGATGATACCAAAATGGGGAAGTGATAAATTCAGACAGTGACTTTGAACACCTTCAAAGAGATCTAGATACTTTTACATGAGTGGTCAGTAAACTGGCAAATGAATTTAATACTGATAAATGCAAGGTACTACAGATAGGAAGACGAATACAAACGTTAAGTATAAACTAGGTAACACGGAAATAGAAAACTCAGTTTGTGAAAAAAGATCTAGGTGTATTTGTTGTAACGACTTGAAACCTGAAAACATGTATTAGCGTTCGCAACAAGGCAAACAGGATTCTTGGGTTCATATCTGGGTCTGTGAGTAACAGAACTGCTGACGTTATCTTGAAACTTTACCTAGCATTAGTGAGGCACACATGGATTATGCGGTTCAGTTCTGGTGTCCTTATTATAGAATGGACATAGATTCTTTGGAGAGAGTACAAGAAGAATGACAAAATGATCCATAATATTAGAAACCTTCCATATGAAGAAAGACTGAAAAGCAGGCTTACATTCATTAGAGAGGCGTAGAGTTAGGGGAGATATGATAGAGGTGTACAAGTGGGTAAGTGGGATTAACAAGGGTAAAATGGAAGATGTTCTGAAGCTCAGTAATAACGAAATAACTAGAACAAATGGCTTTAAATTAGATAAATTCCGATTCAGAAAGGATATAGGCAAGCACTGGTTTGGTAATAGAGTTGTGGATATGTGGAATAGGCTACCAGAGTGCTATAGTAGGATCAGGGGACGCTAGGGAGCTTCAAGACGAAGTTGGATAGGCACATGGAAGTGCTGGGATGGGTGTGAAAGGGATCTGCCCTGCATGGGCAGTCGGCCTCCTGCAGTATCCCACTTTCTTATGTTCTTATGTTCTTAGTGTGTACAGATAAAGACTGACAAGGGTCGTCACGCTCCGGCCAACGTGGTAAAGTAAAAAATTACTTATGTGTGTAATAGGATTGGAGAAATACACAAGTGATTATATATGTGTGTGTGTAAGAATATTGGAAAAAGATACACGTGATTACATATACCTATTGTATGTATGTATGTATGTATGTATGTATGTACTTATGTATGTATGTATGTATGTATGTACTTATGAATGTATGTGTAAAAAAGTATGTGATTAATACAGTATATGTATGTGTACAAGATGTGATTTTATATATATATATATATATATATATATATATATATATATATATATATGTAAAAAAAAATATGTAATTACATATACTGTACACAGGAATATGCAAGTCACTGCTCTCGGTTAACTATATCAAATGTTCACTAGATAATTTTCAGCAGCAAGTGACTGTACTGTAGTTAAACGATGGGTTAATTTTATAGTTTCATTAATGTGGGCAGGTAATCGGTTTATTGCCTCCCACCACCACACCACCCCTCACCCCACCCCACCCCCTCACCCCACCCCCTCCTTCGCCACCTTACCTGAAATTACTCGGAAATTTAAAAAAATATTTGTTTTCCACTCTGTCTCACTTCACTAGATTCTGTTCATAAACTGTCTCAGCTCATACTGTTGACTGTCACACATAAGTTACTGTCTACTGTTAACTGTCACATACCAGTTACTGTTGAATATATTAACTATCACACACAGGTTAGGTTAGGTTAGACTGCATTAAATTAGGTTAGGTATAGTAGGTTTAAGTTAGGGTAAAAATCTTAATAAAAATTATATATGTGGAGCCAACTTATGTAACCTAGTGAAGAGATAAACCTATGTACCTGCGTTAAGACGATCTCCTACCAGTAAAGTCAATCAGGAAACCACCCAAAAAACATTCAAAGTATAAACGTGAGATACAATTAAACCAAAGATATTGTATATAAAAAAAACCCACAAATGTCAATGTAAGATAAAGAAATAAATACTAATATAAACTCAATTCATATATATATATAAATTAACCACCATTATACAATAGAGTGTATTTAACTTATACTATATACCGCACTGTACATCAATAAAGACATTACTGTACCTGGGAGCCCTGCACAGCATTAGCCAGACAGCGGCGTAAGAAGCTCTTGGTAAATAACACGTCTACGTCACAAAGGAACATCACCTCTGCTTTAATGTGGCTCTTCTTCACACCCTCCGTCAGCGCCTTTGCCCGTGAGAAATTCTGATTCTTGTGTAAAATAAACTGTGTCTGTAAACCAACAATATCTTGCGTCGAGCTTAGAATTTGGCGGATACTGTGTGTATGTCTGTCATTGTAGTAAAAGACTGTTAAGCCAAGTTGTAGACCACCACCTCCGTTCTTCAGCAAACCACGGAGGTTATCAACGAACAACTGGAAGGCCTCTGGTCGTCCCATTAATGGCATTATGATGTTAATGACTTGTGTGGTGTCGATGTGACTATGAAAGAGGACTCGGGAGGGCTGGAAAGGTTGAAGGAGGGTGACTCTCTCAGCTGTTCCTGACGGGGGATAGCTGTTGGTGCATATGACGTCCAACTCCACACCCACTGTTGGCACTACCCGATACCTGGTGACAGTATGAACAGATGTTACATACATACATACATACATACACACAGAGATAAATGAAAGGTAGATACAGGTACAGTATATAGCTATTTAATCTGTAAATTCGCCATAGTGTTAAAGTGATTCAGCATATACAGTATATAATCAGTGCAACTATACATTCCATAGACAATACAGGTATACAAACAATGACAACACAAATACCAATAAACGTATTACTGGGTTTCAAAATGGTAACAAGTGTACACAGAATGATAATGAAACAGATACTTATGAAATATTGTACCTTATGTCATTACAGTCATGGCGGTGGTAGGTACAGTTCCCTCGCTGCTTCAGGTACAGTATGGCCTCATCTCTTACCTTTAATAATAATAATAACTACAATAGTAATAATTAAATTTAAGTCTTCCCGTCATTCTCTCCTTTTTTCACCCACTAACTTCACCCATTAACTTCACCCACTAACTTCACCCACTAACTTCACCCATTAATTTCACTCACTAACTTCACCCACTAACTTCACCCATTAACTTCACCCACTAACTTCACCCACTAACTTCACCCATTAATTTCACCCACTAACTTCACCCATTAACTTCACCCACTAACTTCACCCATTAACTTCACCCATTAACTTCACCCATTAACTTCACCCACTAACTTCACCCACTAACTTCACCCATTAACTTCACCCATTAACTTCCTTCTCTAACTTCACCCACTAACTTCACCCACTAACGTCACACACCAACCAATAATTTTCAACATTTAACGATACAGTATATTTTTTCTTCTTATCAAAGACTAAATTCATGGAAAGTGATATTATCATTTTCACAATTTCACAAAAGGTCAACTGCTGGCAGACCAACAGACAGACAGACAGACAGACAGACATACACAGACACACACTCTCTCTATAGCGAGACACACACACACACACAAAGCCTCTCTATAGCGGGGTCACACATGAAAAATACTTTATATCGCAAAGGTAAGAATATTTAGCAGTTAAGATTAGCAGACAAGAACAGGTAAGAGTATCTAGCAGGTAAAAGCAGGTAAGAGCCAGATCCAAAAACATGGCCAGAGTGAGCATGTTGGATGGTAAATTTATTAAGGCCCTGATTCCTGCCGGATATCCCCTCACTGCCGGGTGCTGCTAGGAGGCGTAAAGACTGGGTGGGTGCTGGGAAGGGTTCTGTAAATGTCGTGAGGGAAGGTGCTGGGTGTTGTGAGCTGGGAGATGAAGAAATAGATGCTGGGTGTTGCTGCTGGGAGCTAGGTTGGTGTGTCATATTAAAGGTTAGGTTAAGTTAGGCGAGGTTAGGTTAAGTTAGGCGAGGTTAGGTTAAGTTAGGCGAGGTTAGGTTAAGTTAGGCGAGGTTAGGTTAAGTTACGCAAGGTTAGGTTACAGTATGTGTTATGCTGGAGGTGTTGGACGAATAACAAAGTTAGTATTTGCACCTTGTTGACGACTGAGGATTTTCAATTGATTTGCAGGGAATGTGGACACGTGTGTTGATGTGGAACACTGAAGAGAGAGAGAAAGATGTGTTGGTGTGGAACAGAGAAGAGATGTGTTGGTGTGGAACAGAGTGGAAGCTATCATGTAGCTTGTAGACAGACCTACCAACAACTTATCATGTAGACCAGTGTACCAGGATAGTTGTATACAGAACTTACCTGGTCAAATATTTTCAGTTCTGTGCCATATGGACGTCTCTTGATAGTGCCACGATTAGACCCTTTATTGTCGTAGAGATTAGATCCATCGTAGGTGTTGAAGTAGATATGGTCGGAGCTACGGGTAGAATTATACACCTGTAGAGCAGACAAGACCGGAGAAAAAAGCCACTAATGTCAGTCACTCATCATAGCACCCACTCATATCACCTACGCATGTCACACACACACACACACACACACACACGAGAAACATTCATTAAATATCAGACCCACAATGCCCAATCAGTGTCCAAAATCTCCATCTGAATAACATATCCTTTCATATGCTTTTAAATGTGATTAATTATAGTAAAAATTACATATATTTGGATCAGAATCATATACGTATTAAGTGTCAAAGAAAATATATAGATATTATTTTACTAAATTACATATAAAAATAAGGAAATATATACGACACTGAGTCGGTGCAGCGAAGAATGACGAAAATGATTCCGGGACTTAGAAACCTTCCATATCAGGATATGTTAAAGAAATTTAACTTGCATTCCCGAGAAAGACGAAGAGTGCGGGGAGATATGATAGAAGTATTCAAGTGGGTGAAAGGAATCAATAAAGGTGATATAGATAAAGTTCTTATAATATCCGAGCAGAATAGGACTCGTAGCAACGGATTTAAGTTGGATAAGTTTAGGTTTAGGAGGGAGATAGGAAGGAACTGGTTCACAAATAGGGTGGTGGACGAGTGGAACAAGCTTAGCAACTTTGTAGTAAGTGCGGGAACTCTGGAAAGTTTTAAACGGAGGCTAGATAGATTCATGGATGATTCAGTGGTTGTGACTCTCGACAGGAGCTGCCAGGCACAGGCCAACCAGCCTATTGCAGACTCCTTATTTTCTTATGTTCTTATTTATTTAATTATTGTACCTTATAGAATTCATTTGAGTAGCTCTTTTATTTATTTACTTATAAAACACTAAATGAGTCACTTTGTATATATGAGTCTGGCTGTGTATGTATGTCTGGCTGTGGGTGTCTGTCGGTATGTATGTATATATGTGTCTGGCTGTGTATGTATGTCTGCCTGTGGGTGTCTGTCGGCATGTATGTATGTATGTACTCCAAAACACTACATACACCTACACATCATGGTGAACAATGGGCAGTAGAGCATCCATCTTAGAGGAGAGGTTCAGCGTGTGGTTGGTGGCGGCTCCTGTGACCTCCACAGTATAAGAGGAGGTGGTGAGGCACGCTGCGAGAGGACAAAGGTGAGACTCAACATGATATGTGTACTGAAATCTGTTGGACGCTAAAAACGCTTCTGCGCTTCACCTTGCACAAGGATGTAGGGGGGGGGGTGCCCAATAAATAATAGCAAAAAAAATCAGGCTAAGGTTATTATATATAGAAATGGTGTGTGTTTATATATTCGTGTGTGTGTGTGTGTGTGTGTGTGTGTGTGTGTGTGTATTAAAACTGCACACTAATTACCATCGAGTTATTGATAAACACAGTCAAAGGCAGAAAATATATAAATTCATAACACAATATAAAACATCTGTGTAACTGACATGTCCAGTTTAAATGAACCAAAATACAAAAGGATAAAAATTATTAAAATATCAGTAATAAGTAAAGTGTATTGTTAGTTTTAGCAGAGAGAGAGAGGCGGGGGGACGAGGGGGCGATTGGTAACCCGTGTCAAGGAATATAAATTATAGCTGCCACTCAAAGTAATACGGTATTTACCAAATTAAGCCAAGCTAAGCCGGGAACTTTTGCTTGTAGTTATATTAAAGAGTAAACATTTTGAGTATTACAATAACCAGTAATTAAGATGAGTTTCTTGTAGTTCATTTATGTTAGGTTAAAAAAGTAAAAAAAAAAGGTCATTTTCACTCTTCTTATAATTGTCACAGGTAATAATTATCAAGGGATAATTATTACACACTTTACTATCAAAAAGGTAATCTCAACCAGATAATTACCACAGATAATCTCATACAAGTAATTATCATAGCTAATCATCATACAGGTAATCTAAGTTAATTATCAAGAAGATAATCATCATACAGGTAATTATAACACAGGTAGATAATTAATAACCTTACCTAGGAGAGTACAGACGGCCAGACACACCCAAAAAATCGCTATTTTGAACGCCCACAGGACCAAGGGCATGTATCTCCCGAAGGTAGACAAACAGCACTGTTTTATCATGTTCACTAGTCTTGTTCTACCGTATGTTATGTTCATCAGTCTTGTTCTATGCAATGTTCACCAATAAAAAGTGGGGTTTTTTTTACAATGAAGATGAAACACACTGTAAAGAGAACTTGTGTAAGAAGTGAGGTAAGGTGAGGTAAGGTGAGGTGAGGTGAGGTGATGTGTGGTGTGGTGAGGTGAAGTAAGATGAAGTGAGGTGAGGTAAGGTGATGGTCGTAGAGACTGTACTGACGGGAGACGGGGACAGGGTTGTTTACTTTATGATTCCACCACCGCCAATGGACAGCAAATCTCAACACACACACACACACACACACACACCTGCGTCACCACACACCTGCACTCTATTCGCACATCTGTTCGAGTCAACACTTGCGTGATGCCATAAAATAAAATGCCAATTCCCTGTGTTAGTGTTGACAGATCAATAAGCAGTAAATTCTAATGATGTGTTGAATTGAAACATTATATTTAGCCAGAAAAATACAGATACAGAGTGGAAAATAAGAACAATATTAACATAAGAACATAAGAAAATAAGGAGTCTGCAATAGGCCGGTTGGCCTGTGCATGGCAGCTCCTGTCGAGAGTTACTACCACTCTCTATCATCCGTGAATCTATCCAGCCTCCCTTTGAAACTTTCCAGCGTTCCAGCACTTACTACAAAGTTGCTAAGCTTGTTCCACTCGTCCACCACCCTATTTGTGAACCAGTTCCTTCCTATCTCCCTCCTAAACCTAAACAACTGAAATCCGTTGCTCCGAGTCCTATCCTGCTCGGATATTATAAGAACTTTATCTATATCACCTTTATTGATTCCTTTCACCCACTTGAATACTTCTATCATATCTCCCCGCACTCTTCGTCTTTCTAGGGAATGCAAGTTTAGTTTCTTTAACCTCTCCTGATATGGAAGGTTTCTAAGTCCCGGAATCATTTTCGTCATTCTTCGCTGCACCGACTCTAGTGGGAGTCAAAAAACAAGCAGGTCCTGGGAAGTAAAATTAGTTGCTCAGGACAAGGGGTAAAACAGGACCAGGGAAGGGTAGGTTTAAATGTATACTATACAAACAGTAGGAGCGTTAGAAATAAAATAGACTTGCTGAGAGCGGTTGTATGTACCGAGAATGTAGACGTCATAGCAATCACCGAAACTTGGATGAATCTGGTGAGCAAAATTTTTTTATCAGAGTACCACATAGAAGCAAATTAATCTACGACTCTCAACATGGGTTTACAAAGGGAAAATCTTGTCTAACAAATCTGCTGACGTTTTTTAGGAAAGTCTTCGAGGTAGTAGATAATGACGAAAATTACGATGTTATTTACTTAGACTTTAGCAAAGCATTTGACAGAGTACCGCATCAGAGGCTTCTGAGAAAAATTAAGGCTCATGGTATCGAGGGGAAGTTTTAAATTGGATCAAATCATGGCTCACCGATAGAACGCAGAGGGTCAGCGTAGTTGTTGTTAAATCTGAGTGGGGCCGTTTAACCAGTGGGGTTCTCCAGGGGTCAGTACTAGGCCCACTCTTGTTCATAATCTACATAAACGATCTAGATACTGGGATCAGCAGTGACATAAGCAAGTTTGCGGATGACACCAAAATAGGGCGGCAGATTAATTCAGGGCAGGATGCAAATGCATTACAGGAGGATCTAAATAAACTGCAGGGGTGGTCTGAAAAATCGCAAATGAAATTCAACACCAGCAAGTGCAGCGTACTTAATAAAGGAAGTACAAATACTGATAATGTATACATCCTTAACAACATAGACCTAGAGAAGTCGACTTGTGAAAGAGACCTAGGGGTACTTGTAAGCCCGGACCTACGGCCTAGAAAACAGTGCGTTAATGTTCGAAATAAGGCAAACAGAGTATTGGGTTTTATATCAAGAAGTGTAAGTAACAAGAGTGCAGAGGTCTTATTGCAACTATATCTTGAGCTAGTCAGGCCGCACCTCGATTATGCGGTTCGGTTCTGGTGCACCTATTATAGAATCCCAGTTAGCTTTCATTAGGTTGTTTTCAAAAAGGAGCATGTTGTCGGCGCAGTAGTCTCTGTATCGAATTGAGACTCTACTAGACCTTTCAGGTCTTGTGGCTGTTTTATACATGTCAAAAACTGGGAAGTGATCCGAGATATTGTTATAAATAATTCCACTTGCTAGGTTGTTAGGAGTGTTGTTAGTCCAGATATGATCTATCACAGTGGCAGAGGTGGCAGTTACTCTAGTGGGTTTGGTTATAGTGTTGAAGAAGAATTTAGAATGACAGGTAGCAAGGTCTAATACTGAGGTGTCGGTTTCTGATTTTAATAGATCAAGGTTGAAATCTCCTGTGATGTAGCAGTCTTTCCTCTCTGCACTTATGATAGAGATAAGCTCCGAAAATTTATCAAGAAAATTCCTTACATTAGTGTGGGGTCATCTGTAGATTATTCCTACTAGGATATTTCGTGTGTCGTTACGTAATTCAATGAAAACACTCTCCATGTACTCCTGCTGAACCTTTAAATCATCTCTTACAGAAGTGTTATACTTGATATCAACAAATAGGGCGACACCACCACTGTGTGGCGACGTGTTGATGCAGTGTCTTATAATTAGGTATGTTATGCATATGGTCAATATTGTTAGTGAGTTTGGTCTCACAGAATCCAAGTACATCAAATTTGTGGGCAATAGAAGATAAACACTGATCTAAAAAGGTATCTAGATGAAGGGGAATACTGCTGATGTTATGGCTAATCAAGGAGAAGGAATGAGGTAGTAGGAGACTAGAACTAAACTCGGGAGAGTCAGTAAAGTAATAGTTACAGTTGGGGTTGGTGTAACCCGGTGAGTTGTGTAGAAAGACATCAAGATCGATATGAGGGAGTATTGTGTCGACACCATGGGTAAAGGGGGTGTAACACACACGATCTAGCACATCTAAGGGATGACACTAGCATCATTATTGTGGGAACATTGATACTGATTAAGGAACAGTAAAAACTCAGGGTCACTGAGGTGTGAAAAAGGAAGATCTAAGAACATTATAATAGTGGGGGTAAGTTAAAACTAACCTAACTTAATCTAGCCAAGCCAAACCAAACCAAACTAAACCTAATCTAATCCTAACCTAGCATAACCTAACCTAGCCAAACCAAACCAAGCCTAATCTAATCCTAACCTAGCATAACTTAACCTAGCTAAACCAAACCAAGCTTAATCTAATCCTAACCTAGCATAACTTAACCTAGCCAAACCAAACCAAGCCTAATCTAATCCTAACCTAGCATAACCTAACCTAGCCAAACCACACCTAATCCCAACCTAGCCTAACTTGGTCCTAATGATGTAAACGGGGACACCTAGTATGGACCAATAGGCCTGGTCGATTTTGTCATACATTCTAAGTATATAAACAATATCCATTAACAGTGAAGGTATACAAACACTATACACTGTGTAGATATACGAGTATTGTACAATGCCATTACAGACATACAAACAATGTACCTAGACAGTGGAGATATATAAACAATGTATATAGACAGTTCAAGTATAAAACTAATATAGAATGTATATAGAAACGTGAAGCAGGGGTGATAAATGTAACTAAGAATAACGAGAGAGAGAGAGAGAGAGGATATGCTAAGGTGCAGCTGCTCGTCCAGTCTGATGGAAAAACCATTCAAGCTTAAAAATGTGCACACGTACACACACACACACATTGACGCTCGTACGTACACACACACACACACACAAAGAAGCGTTCATGCAGTTACCCGCATACACACACACACACACACACAGGTCATTTGTAAGTACCGTTCCTCCTGATCCAGTAATTCCTGTACTAAAAACCATAACCCGTGAACCAGACAGTACACGGGCTATCCACACCCTCTCCCACAAGACCAGCTGAGATAAATTACATTTTTCCACCACAACTTACCTGACACGTAATTAGCTTGTCATATACACCTGTGTTTAGTATTAATGCCATGGGGGTAATGTGGTTCAGGTGAATAACAGAACTCAGTACACCTCCACACCATCTCCTCTACAGTACACCTCCACACCATCTCCTCTACAGTACACCTCCTCCACACCACCTCCTCTGCAGTACACCTCCTCTACAGTACACCTCCTCCACACCACCTCCTCTACAGTACACCTCCTCCACACCACCACCTCTACGGTACACCTCCTCCACACCACCTCCTCTACAGTACACCTCCCCCACACCACCTCCTCTACAGTACACCTCCTCTACAGTACACCTCCTCCACACACCACCTCCTTTACAGTACACCTTCTCCCACACCACCTCCTCTACAGTACACCTTATCCACACCACCTCCTCTAGTACCTCCACACCACCTCCTCTACAGTACCTCCCCACACCCCTCTGTACCTCCTCTACAGTACCTCCTCCACACCACCTCCTCTGCAGTACACCTCCTCCTACAGTACCTCCTCACACCACCTCCTCTGACACCTCCCTCCACACCACCTCCTCTACAGTACACCTCCCACCACCTCCTCTACAGTACACCTCCTCCACACCACCTCCCTCCAGTACACCTCCTCCTACAGCACACCTCCTCCCACACCACCTCCTCTGCAGTACACCTCCTCTACAGTACACCTCCTCCACACCACCTCCTCTGTATACCTCCTCCACCCACCCCTCCTCACAGTACACCTCCCACCACCTCCTCTACAGTACACTTCCTCCCACCACCTCCTCTACAGTACACCTCCTCTACAGTACACCTCCCACACCACCTCCTCCTACAGTACCTCCTCCCACCACCTCCTCCTCTACATACACACCTCCCCACCCATCTCCTCTACAGTACACCTCTACATCATTTCCTCTACAGTACACCTCCCCACACCACCTTCTCTACAGTACACCTCCTCTACAGTACACCTCCTCCACCACCTCCTCTGCAGTACACCTCCTCTACAGTACACCTCCTCCACCACCTCCTCTACAGTACACCTCCTCCCCACCACCTCCTCCACAGTACACTCCTCTACAGTACACCTCCTCCACACCACCTCCTCTACAGTACACCTCCTCCACACCACCTCCTCCTCTACAGTACACCTCCTCCACACCATCTCCTCTACAGTACACCTCTACATCATTTCCTCCACCTCATTAGCAGGTGTGACGACAGAGGACAATTGGTGCTCGGCAAATGAAAAACTCCTTCCTTCCAGGGAACTCATTTGCCCCCTGGCTAATTAAACTGAAGTGAAACAGGCAAGGAAAAAAATCGTCTTTTTAGACTTAATTTGCCGGTAGTCTAGTAATTCCAGGTGATTTATTCATTCCAATTAATTTATTCCAGGTGATTTATTCATTCCAGTTAAGTTATTCAAGGTAATTTATTCATTCCAATTAATTTATTCCAGGTGATTTATTCATTCCAGTTAAGTTATTCCAGGTAATTTATTCATTCCAATTAATTTATTCCAGGTGATTTATTCATTCCAGTTAAGTTATTCCAGGTGATTTATTCATTCCAGTTAAGTTTATTCCATATAAATATATAATTAATTCATTCTAGTTAACTCATTCCAGGTAACAATTATCAAACTAAGTTGTTTACTCCAGGTAACCTATCCACCGCCAATAAGACATTTTGTTAGGTTGTTACATAGGGTTAGGTTAGGTTGGTTTAAGTAAGACATGGTTAGGTTAGGCTGGATTAGACTCAGTTAGGTTAGGTCGTGAAGTGGTATAATTATTCTTGTACAGGTTAAAAAGGCTTTTATTTGCGGCGCAACAAAACTTATTAATTATTTCTCGTCTAATTAATGGTTCAAAGGCCACACCTTACCTGCTTCACCTGTCAGGTAATTACGCTCTTAATTATTTCTTAAGAACTTCCTTGGCCCCGGGTGTCGTGAAGTGGAAGGAAGGGTGAGGCCAGGTGAACTATCAGGTGAACAGCACAAGGATGTAAACTGCCTTCAAGGTGTGTGTTGGTGGCTGAGGTGTGTGTTGGTGGCTGAGGTGTGTGTTGGTGGCTGAGTGTGTGTTGGTGGCTGAGGTGTGTGTTGGTGGCTGAGGCGTGTGTTGGTGGCTGAGGTGTGTGTTGGTGGCTGAGTGTGTGTTGGTGGCTGAGTGTGTGTTAGTGCTGAGGTGTGTGTTGGTGGCTGAGGTGTGTGTTGGTGACTGAGGTGTGTGTTGGTGACTGAGCGTGTTGGTGGCTGAGGTGTGTGTTGGTGACTGGTGTGTGTTGGTGACTGAGGCGTGTGTTGGTGGCTGAGTGTGTGTTGACTGAGGTGTGTGTTGGTGGCTGAGGTGTGTGTTGTGGCTGAGGTGTGTGTTGGTGACTGAGGTGTGTGCAAAACATAAACAACACGAACGTCTGACGTTTTGTTGTAGCGTCGTAGTGTACAGTACGTCCTCTACAACTCGACCGCGTGATATACAGTGCTGTAGGAAAAGCGTTGTACTGTACGTCAGATTAGCATCGCCCTCCTATAGATTTTTTTTTTTGATTAGCCCACCCGAAAAAAAAATGTTGTGTTGTCAAAGTAAGAGAAAGAATTGAGACCCTGCAATTGTGTGTAAATGAGGCAGAAGTCAGATCAGCAACCTGGGACTTGGTCACAATTTTTGTGATGCCATGTAGCAGCAGGGTCTACCATTAGACAACACATTATGCTTCCAATATCTTCCCAGGCGGTAGTACCTCCCTGCTTGGTAGCTGCCTACTACATGATAGTTGGTGTTGTAATGGTGGCCGACGCGACGCCTCATCTCCACACCGTTATTACCGTTTCGCAACAACAAGAAAAGAGTTTCATCAGGTCTCCCAGTGTTCCTCTACACTCCACTAATAAAATCATACCAATAAATTTCCGTTAACACTTCTCCCGTCATAACACAGACGTCACTGAACTGCTAAGAATACCCAAACAACTTCCCCACAAGATGACTTTACGTTAAAAATATATATAGAAAAGAAATATCAGATTTTTTTTCTGTCGGATTTACTACCGGCTGCCACAGGCCCTTCTGGGAGCATCGCAGCGGAAACACTTCTGATGGTTCTCGTACAGGACACAAAAGGCTTGAAACCTTTAAGAAGCACTGCTCAAGAAGGTCACTTGCAGCAACACGTGAGCTCTCTCCTTTATACAAACAGTTCCTGGTAGTGTTATTGGATTCAGTCTCATTGATGTTTGTTGGTCTGTAAAATTGTGTGAAATATAAATAATCTTACGTGTGTTGACAGTCTATACATGTTGCTAGTCTCTGTATTCCTGGCACAACTGTTTCTCGTTCCCAAGTTTAATATGGAATTTCAAGAGAAATACATCCTGGTAACTTTCTACTCCGGTTTACAAGCCAGGTAGCCACAGGTAATTAACTAGGTTTCATCTGAGCTTTGAGAATTAATGAGGAACTATTAAACTCTACAGAATTATGTCAATACTTAATGAAGCTTTTGATTAAACTATTATTTTTTCTGTCCAGGAAGAACGCCGTTTGTCTCGTCTCAACTACCTGCCTTCACTATTGATTAAGTTCATTGATAAATTCGAAGATTGTTATTCATCTGAGTAACCTAACCTAAACCTAATATAACCTAAGCTAAGGTACCCTCTTAACCTACCTAAGCTAACTAACCTAACCTAACAAACCAAATCTTACTCCAATCTCATCTAACAAAACCAAACTTAACCTAACCAAAACATAACTAACCTAACCCCACCAAACCAAACGAAAACCCAACCTGATCCTCAACCTAACGTAGCAAAATCTGATCTAAGTGCCCCCCAAACTGAACTGTTAAAGTTCTTCCACTTGATGTGTAAAATATTCCTCTACTCAACCAGGTCTAATAACGCTCATATCATTTCCACATCGACACACACACACTGATGAGAGAGAGAGAGAGAGAAAGCAACATGAACCACTATACATCCTTTCATCATCCATACAGTAAAACCTCCATTTAACGGAATATATGGAGATGCTAGTCCTTTAAATAGAAGTCCGTTATACAAGTCACACCTCACTTAAGTGTTCCTATAAAGTGTACTCAAAACACTTCCTGGAGAGAATTACAATACATTCTTTCCCAAACTAAGAACCTTTGTATAAGGCCGCTTCTGTAATAAAGAAAACCAAAAATAAGTGTTTACATCAGCCCTGCCACTTAAGTGTTCCAGAACAATTTAAAACAATTGTATGTGAAATAAAAACTACTATACAAATGTCCAGTGTCAACAAAGCAGCCTTTCAATACTGACGAGGAAATATAGACCCAACCGTTCAGGAGTCAAAGAGATGAAGAGAAGAAATAATGTTTCTCGAGCTGGAGCTCTCTGATGTTGTTCTCAATGGGCCAGTGAATCGATCACCTCCCCTCTACACCCATCACCTCCCTCTACACCCATCACCTCCCCTCTACACCCATCACCTCCCCTCTACACCCATCACCTCTCTACACCCCATCCACCTCCCCTCTACACCCATCACCTCCCCTCTACCCCATCACCTCCCTCTACACCCATCACCTCCCCTCGACACCCATCACCTCGACACCCATCCTCCCTCGACACCCATCACCTCCCCTCTACACCCATCCCTCCCCTCTACACCCATCACCTCCCTCGACACCATCACCTCCCTCTACACCATCACCTCCCCTCGACACCCATCACCTCCCTCTCACACCCATCACCTCCCCTCGACACCCATCACCTCCCCTCTACACCCATCACCTCCCTCGACACCCATCACCTCCCCTCGACACCCATCACCTCCCTCGACACCCATCCTCCCCTCGACACCCATCACCTCCCCTCTACACCCTCACCTCCCCTCTACACCCCATCACCTCCCCACGACACCCATCACCTCCCCTCCCCACCTCCTCCACCTCCCCTCTACACCCATCCTCCCCTCTACACCCATCACCTCCCCTCGACACCCATCACCTCCCCTCGACACCCATCACCTCCCTCTGCTCATCACCTCCCCTCTACACCCATCACCTCCCCTCGACACCCTCCCACCTCCCCTCGACACCCATCACCTCCTCGACACCCATCACCTCCCCTCTACACCCATCACCTCCCTCACACCCCTCCCTCTACACCCATCACCTCCCCTCTACACCCATCACCTCCCCTCTACCCATCACCTCCCCTCTACACCCACCACCTCCCACACCCACCTCCCCTCTCCTCTCTCACCCCCTCACCTTCTCTCCCTGGCCTCCCCCCTCACCCCCTCCTCTCCCTGGCCTCCTACACTACCTCCCTCCCTGGCCTCCTACCCCCCCACCTCCTCTCCCTGGCCTCCTACCCCCTCACCTCCTCTCCCTGGCCTCCTACCCCTCACCTCCTCTCCCTGGCCTCCTACCCCCTCCACCTCCTCTCCCTGGCCTCCTACCCCCCTCACCTCCCTCATCACCCTTTACCTCCTCTTCATCCCCCTCACCTTTATCCCCAACTCACCTTCCCTTACCTCACCTCCCTCGCATTATAAAGACATAACACATGTGTCAAAGATTCTTAAGAATATGACTGCACTGTTGCCATCTCTGACCAGCTGGACTGTGTGTGTGAAGAAAGAGAGAGAGAGAGAGAGAGACGCCTCATCTGACCAGTGTTGCACGTGTCCAAGGAGCGGCAGGGAAGACAGTACAGTATATCGTCACACTCCAGGCACCGCCACTGACCGTGCTGTGAGCGAGGGTTATTGGAGTGTCTTTAAATACATACTGGTGATAGGTCGTTCCTCGCTCACACCTTAACAAGTTCACGGTTATTATCCCGAGTCCTAAGGCTTATACCCCCGGGGAACCAGTCTCCTGACCTTACCCCCGGGGGCCCCTAGTCTCCTGACCTTACCTCCAGGGGCCCCTAGTCTCCTGACCTTACCCCCGGGGGCCCCTAGTCTCCTGACCTTACCCCCGGGGGCCCCTAGTCTCCTGACCTTACCTCCAGGGGCCCCTAGTCTCCTGACCTTACCCCCGGGGGCCCCTAGTCTCCTGACCTTACCCCCGGGGGCCCCTAGTCTCCTGACCTTACCTCCAGGGGCCTAGTCTCCTGACCTTACCCCCGGGGGCCCCTAGTCTCTAGGAAAGTGAGGAGGTAGAGGGGAGAGGTGAGTGACTGGTGTTGGTGATGAATAACAGTTACAGGTACTGGTGAGTGAGATACCGATGAGTGACGTATACCGGCGAGTGACGTATACCGGTGAGTGACGTATACCGGTGAGTGACGTATACCGGTGAGTGACGTATACCGGCGAGTGACGTATACCGGCGAGTGACGTATACCGGCGAGTGACGTATACCGGCGAGTGACGTATACCGGCGAGTGACGTATACCGGTGAGTGACGTATACCGGTGAGTGACGTATACCGGTGAGTGACGTACACCGGCGAGTGACGTCTTGTTCTCACCTCAAAATAAAAACCTTACTCAAGAATAAATATACAATACGTATCTAAGAGTGATGCAAGTCCTGTTATTAACTGTGTCACCCCGGCAACCCCGTTAACACCCACAAATAACTACGTTGCCAGCATACAAACAACCACGCTGCCATAACCACGCTGCCATAACCACGCTGCCATAACCACGCTGCCATAACCACGCTGCCATAACCACGCTGCCATAACCACGCTGCCATAACCACAGTAGTGTACTAAGTCTTCAGTACACCAGGGGACACTGACCAAGATACTGTACTCGACCACCTTCACATCCTCAACTGTATTCAGGTACCTACAGTATTTACATCTGGGTGGACTAGGGAGGTACCATGGGATCGAACCAACTACCAAAATAACAGGAGATGAATGCTATAATCACTCAACCACCGCCGCACAACATAACACTTACATCACGCTCTAAAAAATCCTCCTTTACGACGTTATAAGCGAAGGTGTTACCTGATAAATGTTGCTAAGTTCCACTAATGAGTTTTATTACCGTATTAACCAGAACTTCGCCCCGGGAGGTTTTTTTGGTCTCTAACACTGGAGAAACTTGGGTCATTTAGGGAGGAAAGCGGAGAATAGTGTTGGTTATGAGCTAGAGTCGAGTCACAGTTCACCCAGGCGAGGAGAGACTGCATACAGGTGTACTGTGTGTTGTGATGGTGAGTAAAACAGCGTTAAGCAAATCATGACGACAGATCAAATAAATCTAAGACATATTTTCCATATTATATCTCAGAAACTATTGGTTATTCACACCAATACATGCATACATTACATACATACATACATATACACATACTGTACATACATCGGTAAAAATATATAGATACACAAAACATAGTATGAAGAGGTATTGCTGGGTAAGTTAATATCGGTGTGATAAATGATGTCACCAGGCGGAGTTTTATTTTCTCAGGAAGCGCTTTAAAGCGGTATAGTTTTCTCAGCTCTCTTCTTGCTTTTTCCTTCCTGGTGTGGACATGATGGGAGTAACCTGTCGTGGATATATGCAGGCCCAGGAGGGTGCCTCTGCTTTTGTATTCTATCTGGGCATTATTGGTTACTAATGGATGGGTTTTCCTTCTGCATAAGGGTATCACTGTGAATTTCGGGAGACTGGTTTGGATTTTCCATTGTTTTTCGTAATTATTTACCCTCTCTAATTCCCACCTGGTGTTGTCGGCCTGTAGCGCTCGCGATTTTCCTTGATGTGTTGTTATTTGAGCGATGTCATCTGCATACATAATATCTTCATTACCTATTCTAGTGGGAGGCGAAGTGTCACTTGTGTAGATAATATATAGGGTGGGGGAGAGGACGCTCCCCTGAGGGACTCCACTCATGAGTGGGAAGGTCTCTCCTGTGTGTTGTCCTACCCTCAGTCTGGCATTTCTGCCGTCAAGAAAGTTGCAAAGCAACTTTTCAATGTTGGTGGGAAGTCCGAGTTGGAGGATCTTATATTTTAGACCGTCATGCCAGACTTTGTCAAATGCCTTCGCTACATCCCGGAGAGTTAGATTACATTGTCTACCACTCGCCGCGGCTCTGGCTGTTTTTTCACATGCCAGGGCTATCGCTGTTGTAGTGGACTTCCCTTTCCTGAACCCGAATTGTCTGCGGTTGATTCTGTTTGTTGTTTCCAGGTGGTTTCTCAGACGGTTGTTGATGATTTTTTTTCTAGTATTTTTCCAGGTACTTCGAGGAGGGAGATCGGTCTGTAGTGTAGTGGGATGGCGGGGTTCTTTCCTTGTTTTGGTGTTAGGGTAATAATGGCCTCTTTGAATTTAGTTGGGAAGTAACCCGAGGCCAGGCAAGCGTTCATTGTGGTTCTCAGTCTGTCCATGGCCGGGTTGTTTACGTGGCTGGTGATCTCCTTGGTGATGCCTGAATAACCAGGAGCTATATTTTTGGTATTAGAGATGGCTCTGTTGAGTTCTTCCGAGGTGATTGGTTTGGACAGTGGGCTGTCCAATCTCAGATCCTCCCATATGATTTCAGGGGAAGGCTGAGTGCGGTGTGTCTGGCCCCGGAGTTCATCAAGGACGAGCTCCTCGTGGGTACCATCGAATCCCCTATTCTCTTCATTTGTGATTCAGATGTTCCTCCATATGTCCCTCAATATGGGTCTTTGTCTTGGTCGTCATATATTTTACTTCCTGCGTGGTCAGTTATATATGATGACTCGTTATGGCTGCAACCTTTCAATCTCTTAACTCGACGCCAGAACTCTCCTGGATCGTTGTATGTATGTGAGAGTTGTTCAACTATTTCGGCCCATTTAAGGTTGCTTTGTTCCAGAGATCTTGTTTTTATTTCCTCCCGAATTCTTCTGTATGTATTGTAGCTTACGATGTCCCAACCATGAGTCTCGGCTCTCTGTTGTAGCAGTTGGAACTGGTTTGTGAGGGCTATGAGTTCTGGAGTCTGTTGTGGGTGTGGGAGAGTTCTGTTGCGCTTAAGAGGCGTGGCCTCCTGGTAGGCTGTTCCTATGGCTTCACGCCATGTGTTGATTTCTTCGTCTATTCTGTTCACCGGCTGACTGTCTATGGTCTGCAGGATTGTCATGCCCTTGGCCTCAAGTTCGGCTGTAGCTTTTTCACTGAATAGGTCCCAGTCGGTCTGCTTGGCGACTCTCCGTGGTGGAGCTGGTATAGTTCTTGGTGTTGCTGAAATGGTATGATTACAGGTAGGTGGTCGCTGGAGGTTACAGGGCCTTGTTCAAAGAGGTAGTTGTGGAAGCATCTGCCGTTTGTTATTGCTATATCTGGAGTAGTGGCTGAGTTCCTACTGTAGAACGTGGGGAAGTCCGGGGCTATTAGTTGGGCTTTTTTGTTTGTTATGAAGCCAGCGAGGCCTCTTCCAACATTGTTAGTTGTCCTCTTACCATCTAGTAGAGGATGTCTGGCGTTCATGTCTCCAATGATGTAGGTTGGGTGGTGGTATGATAGGAGTCTGTGGAAGTCCCCGTAAGGCAGGTCGTCCCTACGTGGTGGGAGGTAGGTTGTGGCTATTATGATTGGCCCTGTGGTCAAGTTGATTTGAACAGCGAGAGTTTCAGAGGTGATGAAAGGTATAAGACTGTGCTGGGGGAGGTGGGGTGAAGGGAGTGGGGGAAGGGGTGAAGGAGGGGGGGCAGAGGGTGGAGGGGAATGATAAAAGATAAAAGTGTCTTCCAGTTTTGACTACAGAATCTCAGACAACCAAATCAACAAATTGTGAAATCACTTGGAGAAAAAAAACTGTCTTGTGGTGGTGAAAATAGTGTATTGTGGTGGTGGTTATAGTGAGACTCGTGTAGTTTGATGATGACTGAACTGAGAGAGAGTGAGAGAGAGTGGAAGTGAGAGGGAGTGAGAGAGGGTGTTGTGAGGGTGAGAGAAGATGTGTGAGAGGGAGTGAATGAGTGAGAGAGGGCGTGAGAGTGGAGGCTGGCTCAAGTATTTACAGAAAAGTGATGACTCAACACACGGTAGGTGGCGTGGAAAACATTACTTATGGAGGAGGAAGAATGAGGAGGAGAGGGAGGGGGAAGAGGAGGGGAAAGAGGAAGAGGAGGGGAAAGAGGAAGAATGAGGAGGGAAAGGATGAGAGGGGAAGAACAAACAATAAAAACAATACACACAGACAGTACAGGTAAACAAACAATACACACAGACAGTACAGGTAAACAAATAATTTTACCCTGAAATCTCGAGAGCAAAAAATACAATAAAAAATGCCCGGCACGTAATTAGTTTAAAGAACAAATGTTTACCGTCAGTCAGGTAAGAGTTTATAATATTATCTACTGTTACTGTTGTTTCATCTCCAGGGTGATGAGACTGAGGATAGACTGTATACAGAACCAACAGGATGTATGTGTCAGTCCATCTGGCTTTAAGCATAAAAGGTTGCGACGCGTTCCTGGTCTTAAATCGAGTTCAGTTCTGATTCACCTGAAGTGTTCTGTATAAGGTCTTGTGGGTCAGAGATGTATGTGTGTGTGTGTGTGTGTGTGTGTGTGTGTGTGTGTGTGTGT
Source organism: Homarus americanus (assembly GCF_018991925.1). Lineage (NCBI taxonomy): Eukaryota > Metazoa > Arthropoda > Malacostraca > Decapoda > Nephropidae > Homarus > Homarus americanus. Next base: position 746,899 of record NW_024752122.1, read on the forward strand.
GTGTGTGTGTGTGTGTGTACCCTGGTTCGATCCCCGGGTAGGGTGAAACTATGGACAAGTTTCTTTACCCCATTTGCCTCTCTCTACACAGCAGTAATTGGGAACCTGGATGTTAACCGAATTTTGGGTCGTGTTCCGGGGTAATGGTTAACAAATGCAGTTTGATGAGTTGTCCGGTCTTCTCGGACTATTCCTTGATACCGGATAATACAACTCGTTAACTCAGGGTGTGGTTATCGGCAACAGTTTCTACACCTTAAACACTGGGTCATGCAGCTTGTTACAGGGCTTCACTACAAAGGTTCCTCCAACAGGGTTTCACTACAAGGGTTCCTCCTGCAGAGTTTCACTACAATAATCCGGTTCACAACACTGCCGAGAGGGTCGTTAGTGGCTCTCCTCCTCTGTCACCTAACCTAGACTTTTTTCATTCTTTCCTAAATTTAAAAAAGTTATTCTATAAAAACTAAAAATATTTATTTATCTGTACGTATGTGTGTGTGTGTGTGTATGTTGTGTATATGTTGTGTACTGTATGTATGTGTTATGTGTGTGTGTGTGTGTGTGTGTGTGTGTGTGTGTGACAGAGTATTAAGCAAAATATATGTATACAGTACTCCACTTAACATGAATACAGTACAAGCACTTGGCCTCAGTGGTTCAGTGAACTGTTTTAATTCACAACTACACTAATTCAGTTCAAAATGTGTTGTTGTGTTCAGTAATATATAGATTCTTGAAAGGGTCACTGCCCCCACATCCCACGACAGCTTCACCCACTTGGTTCATTCCCTCCTCCCATATCTCGTCTTACAAAAATTACTTCTTTGGTATGCTTTCCTTATTGTCTCCTTCTCTTCTTCCTTCTTCTCCTCTTCTCCTTCCTCCTCCTCCTAACTCCTCCATTCCCTTGCTATTCTTGATCACTTTTACTTTGATATGTTTTCCTTTTTGCCTCCTCCCCATTTTCTTCTTTCTCGTGTTTCCTCCTACATTCACTTGCCATTTTTCCTCCATCTATACACCGTCAATTTACTCTTTTATGGCTGCACTTATTACATTCTTTATTCATGTTTTCCTCTTCCAGTTTCCATTCCAGTCATTCAGTATTGCAAGAACTCACCACGGCGCTCAATACTGTACTGGCGGAATTACTAACGAAGTCTCAGCTGCTGGGGCTCACTATGACGCTCGATACTGCCAGGGACGCTAACGAGGTCTCGGCTGCTGGGGCTCACTATGACGCTCGATACTGCCAGGGACGCTAACTAGGTCTCGGCTGTTGGGGCTCAAGAACGACGCTCAATACTGCCAGGGACGCTAACGAGGTCTCGGCTGGGGCTCACTATAACGCTCAATACTGCCAGGGACGCTAACTAGGTCTCAGCTGCTCACTATGGCGCTCACACCGGGACGCTAACGAGGTCTCGGCTGCCGTCACCAATATTAAAATTCCTTTCTGACGTAATCAAGGGGCGGTAATAATGAATGTCTTTGTCCAGCCAGTCTATGGCTTCTCCACCTGTCTGTCTCCTGTCTCTTACTAGTTAAGTGCTTCTGTCTTTACCAGTTAAACATCCTTCTGTCTCTTACCTGTTAACAGTACCTCCCTGTCTCTTACCCGTCAACAGTACCTCCCTGTCTCTTACCCGTCAACAGTACCTCCCTGTCTCTTACCCGTCAACAGTACCTCCCTGTCTCTTACCCGTCAACAGTACCTCCCTGTCTCTTACCCGTCAACAGTACCTCCCTGTCTCTTACCCGTTAACAGTATCTCCCTGTCCTATTTTGGTGTTTCGAACCGGGTACAGTTAGTTCAGCAAGTGAGTTTCTTCCCACTTACCACCGCCTTATTCCTCATGAGTTCCTCTTCCTTCTCCTCTTCTTCTTCCTCCTCCTCTTCTCCCTAATTTTCTTCCTCCCCCTCCTCATCCTACCCCTTCACCTTCCCTTCTCCTAAATTTTCTTCCTCCTTCCTCTTCCACCTCCTCTTCCTTCCCTTTCCCCTCTTCCTCCACCACCTCCTCTTCCTTTCTCTCACATCTCCTCTGAATCAATAAACTTCGTATCTTGGCCTAAGCCGTTTACCTCTAAACCACCTCCTCCACCCTACCTCCTCCCCCTACCTCCCCCTCACCCTTTCCTCCCCCTCACCCCTTCCTCCTCCTACCACGAACGTCAGTCTTCACACGAGATTATATTTCCATTCTTTACCTTCTCCCCATTCCTTCCTTCCTCCTCTTCCTCATCCTAATTTCCTTCCCCTCCTCTTCCTCACCCTCCCCTCCTCACTCTCCCTCCGCCCACAAACGTCAGACCTCACCCGTCACCCTAAAGCCACTCTCCTCTCGTCATCTTCGTCCGTGATATATAACTGATCCTGCCCGCTGTGTTGGTTAAGTTAGGTTAACTGGGAGGGATGGAAGGAGTAGAGGGAGGATGGGAGGGGAGGGAGAGAAAGCAGGTGGCAGCAGGTAGACACTCATTAAGCTCACTAATTATGTCTATATAATTCGGGTCTATGGTAATAATCAAATTAATCAGCACCAACAACATGGTTTGAAGATGATATGGTTAGGTGGGGTGAGTTTACGTTAGGGTTGCATTAGGTCAGGTAAGATATCCTAAGACTCACTTCACTTATATTCAGTAAAATATATACCCGGTAAACAAGTAAAATACCAACTGATATATGATTGAATATGTTTTGTGAAAACAAAATTAAACTTAATTTGAAATATCAATTCAATTCAATTCCAATTGTTTATTCCTTGATAGAGGAAGCGGGATCCTAGTGCTGTCACTAGGTACCCCTGTACAATGACACCAGAAGCATCTGGCAAGTGTCACAAGTATATACAGTATAAATATTATAAAGGGGCTTACTAAAGCCTGAGGAAGGAAGGATATTCCTTTAACACATTATCAATATTATTTACATAATATCTGGCCATATGGGGAGGATCATCGTCAAGGGGTCGTGAGTGGTGGTCCAGCAGGCGTCACGGAAGCGTTGTGTGTGTTGAAATATCTAACGATCTTTTTTCTTATTGAAAATGTTGCATAAAAATATATAAAATACATTGTAGTGGACGCCCCCCCTACAACTTCCTACAACTGCGTAGCCACAGCCACCACCTGCTACCGCCTCCCTAGCAACCAACCAGATGTTACCGTATCTTAGCAACGGAACTAGTCACCGGCGACTTTCCGGGTTTTCCCAACATGACTCATAGCGGCTGCTGGGTATATAAGCTCTGTCTCTCCATTGAGATTCATTCTGACCATTCTTCTTGAACAAGCAACACCTCCTCCTCCGCCGCTGCCTGGCTGCCTTCGCTTCTCCTCGCCTGCCTGGCGGACCTAGCTCCCGCCAGCGAGCATGGCGACCCACCAGCTGTCCTCTGAGCTTCCTCACCAACCAACTCTCATTCTGCCCATCTTCCTGAACAAGCAACACCTCCTCCAGCAAGCTCCACGCTGTTAACAATTATTCAACCAGGAGGCCAGCAACAGGCAACATCTTCTCTAACGAAGCTCCTGCACATCTACCTCCTTCAACACGCTACTCACCGAACGTCTTCTACTGAGCAGCTCCTCACCACACGACACCTCCAGCACCAGACTGTCTATCATATAACTTATATTATACAAGAAAACCACATTAAAGTTTCCTTCCATCCTGAGTGCTAGACAACATTAATATCTCGATACCCCTACAACATCATTTTTCTTTGTTGAATATATCATTAAAAATTAATGAAAATTTTATTTTAAATGTGTGATTTTGTATGTAAAATGTTAAATAAAAACCACCACAAATTCTTAACCGGCACTTTACGCAGACGAGTTTGACTCAACAACACCAAACTTTACTTCTTTCAATTACTTTTCTCTTGTCTTAACTTTCTTTCTCTTCTGCTTTAGTTTTATTTTCCTACAATTAAACTATAACTTTTCTTCGTCTTGCAGAAACATATACAGCTACAGGATGTCCCCCCCAAGGATGTGTACACGACTCACTGATTTTTGGTGGCGATCGAGTGAATGTCTGAATACCAACCTCATCCTGCACTTGTTGATGCGTGAGGTCTACCACACGTCAGGACAATGTCGCTCTTATCATACAAACACTCAGGCATTATCCATCAAAAAATCACTGCATACAGTGTACATTTTTGAGACCCTGTACTGGTATCAGAAAATAATTCAATACACTCAAACCGTCAGTCTTGTGAACCAATTAATGTTGACAATACATTACAAGGAAGTGAGAAACGATAAAGCATTTTAAAACAGGTGTAAAATAACGAATAAATATTATAATAAGTAAAGGAACTAAAGAGGGAAGAAATAGCGATAACTGGCGTGGAAAATGTTGATGGAAGAGGAATTGAGGAGGAAGACGAGGAGGAGGGCAAGGAAAAAAAGGACTTGGAGGAAGAGTGAGCACTACAAGACTGGAGGAGGAAGGCTGTTATTGACAGTTTGTATAAAGAAGAGGAAGTTAGAAGGCTTATAAGCAGCTTAGTGGATTAATCCTCTGCGTGAACGAACGAACCACACTTGACCAAACAACATTTCTTACCACCTTTCAAAATACTATCAGTCTTTATATTGAGACATTTATCATTGTGTCTAGATCTATTTACTAATAATATTTCCTATGATATAATTTGCGAAAATAAGTTTGTGTTATCTTGCCAATACTGATTTAATGTGACAAAAATCAGTGTGAAATTTAAATAGTATTACCGTATTGTTCACTTGACAACAACTAAGACTTTAAGTAGATCCATTATTTATGTATCCAGTTCTACCCTTCACTATCTTCTATAATTATTTGGTTAAGAATATAAATAAAAACCTTCTATGTAGAGCTTAACATGTTAAATTAAAAGTTAAAAGCAGCATCGACCATAAATATAGTTAATATTATCATCATTAAAACTTTCCTTCCATCTCTCAGTTTAAAAGTCAGTGAAAGTTGGTCACTAAGAAGCACTAAGTCTCTCTCTACACACATTGGTTCATACTTATATTGCCGCCATAATGACACAAGTTTACGTTAAGTTTGTCGGAAAAATTGAGTCTGGACTAAGTTAGAGCCATTGTGATTATGATATTACCTGCCATATTACTGTGAACACTTACCAATATATGACCACTCCCCCTGTACCTCCCTTCCTTCCTCATTCTCTTCCCCCCTCCCTTCCTCACCCCCCCTTCCTTCCTCATTCTCTCACTCCCTTCCTTCCTCACTCTCCCTGTCTACCCAATAATAATAATTTATACAAGCTGTACCAGATGATCTCTCACACTTTGAAAGTTTAGTTCATGAAGAAAATTTAGAAACTTTCACGTGAGCTATCACAAAATATATATATATTGTTACGCCGTCTCTTAATATACTTAAATATCCAGGTTCTTGGCGTAACCAAACAAAAAAGGTGAAGTAAATTAAAAGGGAATAAAAATAAATAAAGTAAACCTTTAAGAAATTAATTAATTAAATATTAACACAATAAAGAGCCTAGTCATGTCGGTATCTTGGGGAATGAGGCAGCAGATGACCTTGCCAAGACTGGCTGCAACAAGGCCACACCTGACTACGTTGTTCCTCGAACACTCTTACAAATTAGGACCCAAATCCGCCGCAAACAGAGAGAAGCTCGGGAAGCAGCCATCCCCCTGGACTCCCCGCCCACATGGTAAGATGTCCTCCGTAAACTTCCTGACTTCTCGTACGTCTACGGGAAAGGGTCGCGGAAGGGGGACGTGATTGCTGCCCGTATCATCATTGGGTATGACTTTGCTTGGGAGATTGGTATCCCCACATCCCCTGAGCAACGCTCTTGTGCGTTATGCAGAAGACCCGACAGCCGCACCCTTATCCACTACCTCCTAAGATGTCCCCACACACAACGCTTCCGTGACGCCTGTTGGACCACCACTCCACGACCCCCTGACGGAGACACGATGATCCTCCCAATACTGGCCAGATATTATGTAAATAATATTAATTATGTGTTAAAGGAATATCCTTCCTTCCTTAGGCTTTAGTAAGCCCCTTTATAATATTTATACTGTATATACTTTTCACACTTGCCAGATGCTTCTGGTGTCATTGTACAGGGGTACCTAGTGACAGCACTAGGATCCCGCTTCCTCTATCAAGGAATAAACAATTGAAATTGAATTGAAATTGAATAAAGAGCCTCGTAGGCTGTCACAACAAATTGATTCACCATCGAAACTTTTAAGACACAAATGATACTAAAACATCGAAACGTCAAAAGAATAAAAATAAAGCATTGGATTACGTTAACACTGCATAAACATATAAAAACTAACACTGAAATTAACTAACGTGAAACAACACTGAATTACTTAAATTTAATGAAGCAAATACTGATGGACATAAATAGAGACATAAATAGGTACTCACATAGATATACCACATTGGTGACGACAGGAACAACACAAATAAATTAAGTATAAGTAACAGGTGACGAGTGTCACTCAAAGGATGTGAACTGTATGACAAGAGGACTGAACTAACTCCGTCAGTTGGTGGGTCCTATATATAAGGTCGGCTCCCACCACGCGACCCGCCGGTGGGTCGTTTAACGATGCAGATGGTCGTTAGAAAACAAAGAATGCTGGTTACAATACAAAATGGGTTTGAACAAATAATAACAGTTAAAACCTTAACAGCACAGGGTAAGGTGACTAGATTATATAATAGTAAATACAACACATCATTACAGGAATAATATGGAACATGGGAGCATGTTATAAAAAAAATAGAAAAATACGACACGGTCGTAACAATATATATATATATATATATATATATATATATATATATATATATATATATATATATATATATATATATATATATATATATATATATATATATATACATATAAATTACAGTGGAACTTAAAAACATAAGTATAATGGGGGAGCAGTACAACCTGGGTTGTACAGTAATAAGGTTGAACAAGAGGACAGAGCTGTCAGGATTATGTCTAGTTGGCAATTATGTTTATTCCAATGGTAATTACTTATTTATTTACATTATAATTTCCGATAAAACGGATTTGGTGGTACAATAAAAGCAGGTACTGTAAATATAGTAAGTGTTACAAGAAATATTAATACTTCGACAATAGATATTTTTTAAGAGATGATTTAAAGGAAGGGAGCGTAGTCTTTGCTGGGATGTGTGGGGGTAAGTTGTTCCACACCTTCACACGGTGATATTTTATGGAGGTCTGGGACTGAGAGGAGAGCATGGGGGATGGTCTTAGTAGCTCTGGGTGCCTTAAGTTGTATCTGATTATTCAGGAACTGGAAATAATTATTGTCAAGCAAGTGATTGATAGATTTGTAAACAAAGAGGGCACAGCAGTAGGTGTTAATATCTTCGAATTTTAAAAATTTCAATATAGCAAATTTTTCGTTTGTGTAACCTGACTTTTTTTTTTCAAGTAGGTCATTGTCAGTACAACTCTCTTTTGTGCAGTAACCAGAGATTGTGTTTTTGAAGAGCCAGAGGTCCCCCATAGTGTGTGACAGTGTATCAGGTGTTGGTAAACAAGATCATGATAGATTTCTTTCATTGCTGTGAGAGTGAGTGACTTTCGAGTGTGATACATGATACCGCACTGTTTATTGATTTTACTGTGAAAGGCTTGTATGTGGTTTCTCCAGTTAAGTTTTTAATCAACAATAACTCCGAGGAATTTAGAATTTTGTTCGCATTTGAGGACTATATTGCCAAGGTACAGAGGGTTCAAGTCTGAGGGTAAGTTTTTCCTTCTGTGAAAGATCGTGTAGTGGGTTTTCTCAAGGTTTAAGGTCAGTTTATTACGTATTACCCAGGTCCCGACTTTAGTTAATTCAGTGTTCATAGTTCTCATCAAGGAATGGAGGTCTGAGTTGCTGGCACAGAGATTACTATCGTCTGCAAATAAGTTGTATTTTATGAGTGTGCTGGCGTGGACTATGTCGTTTATGTACAACAAAAACAGAACTGGACCGAGAATGGAACCTTGGGGGACTCCATACAAGATTGGCAAGGAGTCAGATTGGTGGTTATTATAGCAGACATACTGCATCCTGTTGGACAGATATGAGGTAAACCAATTGTGGGACAGGCTCCTAACGCCGTAATGTTCAAGCTTTGAAAGGAGGATGGTATGGTCGACAGTATCGAAGGCTTTAGAGAGGTCCAAGAATATACCGACTGTGAACTGACTGTCATCAAAGGAATTTAAGATGTCATTAGTAAAGGATAGCAGACCACTCTCAATCGACCTTCTAGCTCTAAATCCAAACTGGGAGTCTGTAAAGATGTTACTGGCATTGCAGAAGGAATTTAGTCTATTACATGCTAGCTTTTCCAGTATCTTACTCAAGGCTGGGAGGACTGATATAGGGCGGTAATTCTTGAAGAGACCTTTGTCCCCAGATTTTTTATATGCCGGGAGAAACGTTAAGCCATGATGAAGAAAGTTTGTGTAAAGAGGAACAAATAAATGTACATTATTCAGTTTACTATCAAGGTAAAGGCAGGATGTACCAGGGGGAAGCGGCCGGGTGGATTTGACACACTACTCTTGTCTCATGGGTCGCTGGTTCGATGATTGGGGACTTCTAGGTCAACCCAGGTGTAAGCGAGTGCCTCTCCTCCCTCCCTCTTACTTCTCTCTCCCTCCATCATTATATCTTCCTTTCATTCCACTATTTTTTCTCCCCTCTCTCTCCATCATCATTCCTCCCTCTCACTCCTCTCCCTCCATCAACCTTCCTCTCATTTCCTTTTCCCTACATCATTATTCCTCACCCTCTCTCCACCATTCTTCCCCCTCATCTCTCTCCACCATTATTCCTCCCTCCCCCTCTCGCCAACATTATTAAGACAACAGTTGTGCCTTTGCTATACACGGCAGACAACTTGTCACGTACAGATTTAAAAAACGAAAATTGTTGACGAAAGGAAGTGAAATTAACAGGTTGTCGATGATAAGGTGCCGTTATAAAGTAAATTTGGGGGACCTGTTAAGGCCGCTCACTGTTTTAGTATAAAGTGTGTTGTGAGGTTGTATGAACATTATAAAGTGTGTTGTGAGGTCGTATGAACATTATAAAGTGTGTTGTGAGGTTGTATGAACATTATAAAGTGTGTTGTGAGGTCGTATGAACATTATAAAGTGTGTTGTGAGGTCGTATGAACATTATAAAGTGAGTTGTGAGGTTGTATGAACATTATAAAGTGTGTTGTGAGGTTGTATGAACATTACAGTGTCTCTTCCTGCTCCTCGCTGTTTCACAACACCTCTAGTCTTGTTTACTGTTAAAAATAATATATATTTTTCCTTGATCGGCTGGATGGCTACCTCCTACCTCCCCTTCCTCTTCTCCCCCCAATACTTTCTTTTTATCTTGAAAATATTTGTAGACGAATTTCCTATTTCCCTCTTTCCTTCCTCCCTTCCCTCGCCCTCTTTCCTTCCTCCCTCCCCTCACCCTCTTTCCTTCCTCCCTCCCCTCACCCTCTTTCCTTCCTCCCTCCCCTCACCCTCTTTCCTTCCTCCCTCCCCTCACCCTCTTTCCTTCCACCCTCCCCTCACCCTCTTTCCTTCCTCACTCTCCTCACGCTCGTTCCTTCCTCACTCCCTCCTTTCCCATAGCATCCTTCCTCCCTCCCCTCACGCTCGTTCCTTCCTCACTCCCTCCTTTCCCATAGCATCCTTCCTCCCTCCCCTCACGCTCGTTCCTTCCTCACTCCCTCCTTTCCCATAGCATCCTTCCTCCCTCCCCTCGTCCTCCTTCCTTCCTCCTGGACCACCTGGCTAGGCTACCAGCTGGGTCTTCCCATCACCGCTGCGTCTCGATAATGTTATCCACCTGTGCGACGAACCGTGAACACCACTGACTACTGCTGCTGGTGGGTGGCAGGGGTGGTGGTGGGTGGCAGGGGGTGGCAGGGTATTGTGGTGGGTGGTAAGGGGTGGTGGGTGGTAGGAAGTTGCAGGGGGTGGTAGGGTATTGGTGGGTGGCAGCAGGGGAGGTAAGTGGTAGCAAGGGAGATGGCAAGGTAGAGACTGGCAGGGGTGGTGGCAGGGCTGTGCGACAGGGTAGAGGCTGGCAAGGTTTAAGTGTGACAGGCCACAAGCTGGCAGGGTTAAATCAGACGAGGGTGATGGCAGGATACAGGCTGGCAGGATTAAGTCTGACAGGGTACAGGCTGGCCAAGTTAAGTCTGACAAGGGTGATGGCAAGGTACAGGCTGGCAGGGTTAAATCAGACAGGGGTGGTGGCAGGGTACAGGCTGGCAGGGTAAAGGTTGAAGGTGTTGGAGGGTCAGGGGATCGTGATTGCATCTCTGGGAGGAAATAGCATAAGAGGTGAAGTGGCGGGGGAAATATTGGCTATTTCGAGGATAACCTAACTTAACTTAACCCTTACCTAACCTTAACCCTCATTTAACCTAACTTAACCCTTATTTAACCCAACTTAACCGTTACCCAAGCTAACTAAACCGTGATCTAACCTAACCTAATCTAACTTAACCCCAACTTAAATCATCCTAATCTTACTAAACGCTAGCCTAATTTAACATAACCTAACCTAACCTACCGTTATGGACAAGTGAAGAGTAAATCAGTTTCACTCTACTGTACCGGCCAATATATCTATGACACTACTGTACTGCACCAACTGAACTACAACAAGACAGAGGTTCATGTAATACACATTTTTTTTATTATAATATTTTCCCACTATCTCTCAGTCTATTTTTATATCAGTGTTACCATTTCCATTCATACTGTACTTGGCACTACAGTACAGTACAGTACAATAGGTAGTAGGCAGCTGCCAAGCAGGGAGGTACTGCCGCCTGGTAAGATACTGGAAGCATAATGTGTTGTCTAATGGTAGATCTTGCTGCCATATGGCATCACGAAAATTGTGACCAAGTCCCAGGTTGCTGATCTGACTTTCTGCCTCATTTACACACAATTGCAGGGTCTCAATTGTTTCTCTTACTATTGACAACACAACATACATACGGCCTCCCCCGATGTGGGTCAGTGACCTGTGCCCGGGTGGGCTAATCCCCGAAAAAAAAGAACATACGTAACACCCCATCACACTTGTACTGATAACTGCGTCATAACTCAAATAAATGTACGTTATTTTACTTTCGGTTGATGAAGTAATTTCTTAGTAGAAACACCTGATTATATTGTACCGTTAAAAAAAATTATTTACGGGTTTTACAAGTAATTGGACGAGAAAATGAATTAACAATGTTTTGTAAAAACTTTCAGTCCCAAGAAGAGTTGAAACTGTTTGTAACTTGACCTATAATCATTAACAAAACCAATCACCTATAATCATTAGCAAAACCTATGAGAAACTCGGTGTTGTTATATCACATTGGCCAAAAATAATAGCAATTCCACTTACCGTAAAGACCCACCAGTTGGCGTCATATCGTGTAGTGTTGTCACTCCACCATCATGTCTGGCAGCCTTACAGATAACAGTTCCCTTTGGTGTCCTGCAGCACAAGAAAGAGTTATGACATGAACTTAACATTAACTATCAGCATTTTTGTCAACCTTGAACGATGGTATAATATATTTTATTTGTTATCTCAGATTAATGATAACAGTCGCTGACCAGGGTTCTTGTGACAACACTTCATAAATGACTGGACATTATTTATAAGAAAAATTACGAGAAATAAGATAACTACAATTTCTACATATGAGTTATGATTACTCGAGTAACTTATAGTGAACATAAGTATAAGAGAACAGTATAACTCACGTCATTAACCATTTTGCCACATATGAGCTGACACACCACCACCACCAGACACTTCACTTGGTCCATTATTTTGTGTTAGTCTTACTGAAGGTTTCTGCTGACACACCACCAGTTGTAGCCAAGAACAAGAGGGTCCACATCGTCCTGGCTGAAGCGCCTTAACACAAGTCTTCCTTTAGGCGCGAGATAGGTAAACATTGGTTTGGAAATAGATTAGTGGATGAGTGGAACAAGTTACCAAACATCATCATTAACTCGAATACGCTGGATAGCTTCAAACATAGGTTGGATGGATATATGAGCGATAGGGGTTGGGTGTAGATGGGACTATTTTTTTATGTTCTTATGTTCTAGTAGAACCGACCTCCCTTAAATATTACCCTTTCTTTCGTTCTTTACTCTCCTGCGTTTATTCTCTCTACCTTACTTAGTTACTCCCCAGTTTAATCTCCTCTTTATCAGCCATGTTCCCTTCATACATTATTGGTTAAATAAATCTTTCTTTATCATACATTCAAGCATATCCATACAGGGTGTCTCATAGGCCCGTTAAATCCTACAGCATTTGATCGGTGTAGCAACTGGCTTTCTGTACATGGATTTAAAACTCTTTCCTTTCGTGTTAATTGTTCAGCCATTTCCATTGATAGAATTCTCTCACCTGAAAAATTTTGTAAGCAAACATTAATTATTTTATGGTACGCGACCTGAGTCACCCTGTACTGTATATCCTAGAAAAATGCGGTCTTTTGTTCCTACAGACGTCAATCTAGATAATCTTCCTCATGTACATTCTAATATAGTCCTTTCCTGTCAGCCAAGGCCTTCCTCCCTTCTGCCTACCCACCCATAGTCCTTGTTAGTCTTCTCTTAAGTTCCTTCTTACAGCTGCTGCACACTCCTCGCTCACCGCACTCAACCCTTCACCCGGCTCTCATCTCAGTCCATTCCACTCTGGTAACTCCGAAATGTTACCAGACGTCTGAAGCCTCGTGTCCACCCTTCCCCATGCAATAGCTTCTTCCTGTACGTAACAGCTTCTTAACCGTAACAATTTATTTATCTTGATACTGATTACTGTATACGTCCTTCCAGTTCAATGTTCCTCCCTCAACCACAATTCTGGCTGCTACATCCTGGTACAGTACATTTATTTAGCCATGTTTAGTATTGTACTCACCTTCAGGCACTTCTAACATCTGTCTTATCACTGTGTCGTATATATATCTTCACCAAGGCAACAAACTTATGCGATATCTCCCTTTGCTGTTCTCGTCTCTCATGCACTCTCTTCCTTATTCTCCCTCCAGCATTATTGTACATCAACTGCACCCGACTTAAAATCGTCTTTTACTCTCTATATCGCAGGTAATTAATTGTGACACACACACACACACGATTACTTGTCTTCCAGTTTACAGTACAATCTTTAAAGTCTTGTGTTGCTGTGTCATCATCTTTATAATAAGCTCAAATACAGTAGCATAAAAGACGTTATCTCATACACTTAAAATGTAATATAATTTCACTTATGTCTCAGAATACTCGACGCCAAGTTTCATCCTGAACAGAAGGAGGTCTGAAAGATAATAATAATCATAATAATTTTCCCATATGATAACTAAGGGTTCATGAAATGCAAAAGCAAATAAAAAAGTATTATACAAAAATGGACAACAGCGAACTAGAAACAGTTTAAAAGATTATGACAATATAATCTGTTTACGGTTGTGCTCTGAGTCTCCCTAATGGCGTGTACCTGGGAAAGCAACTCACAAAGGACACCACGTAGCGTTCACTGAGGCAATGCTTTGGCTCATGTAGACCGCCTCAGGACCTCCTCGACTCAGCTTTACAAACTAGAGAGGCACACACACACACACACACACACTATCAACTGAATAGCTTCACTACAGCCTTTGTAGGAAGAGGAGGATGATGACACGTCTGTATAGAGCACAAGAGGACTACGTCAATGGAGGAGGAGGAGGAGGAGGAGGTGTAAAAGGATGTCAACACATAAATAAGGAAAATACAAATATAATAAGAAAGAATAAGAGAACAGCCTACGATATATCATGCTTATTATAAAAAAAATGCTAATAATTTATGATTAACCAAAGGTATATTTTCTATCACACGAAAAGACGTTATTAACTGCAGTAAGTAGGCTGGTGGCAGCTGTTAAGTAAATAGTATCTGGGGAGGATATTGCAACAGGGAAGAGAAGCCAATCTCACATAATACCTCTGCTTTATTTAACAGTTCAGTATTATCACGAGGAGGAGTTAAGATGCTCAAGTACGAGTGTGAGTACAAGGTTACGTTTCATGTTATGTGAGTACGAGAACGAACATAAGTACAATTATTTCCTGACCATTATTCCGAGTACAAAAAAACAAAGAAGAATCAACTCCAGTATTAGAAGCGTGATTAACGGTGAACGATCAGGTGTCCTTTGATATATGATACGCGGTAAACTTGTCCTCAGTAGCCCTCATCTCGCCAGCTGTTTGATAGTCTTTTGGTTTGGTTGTATTTCAAGATAATTTGTTTACATCAGGACAGCTTGTGTTGTTGAAAGTTAGTTGAGAGGAGCTGACCGGTAAATTGAAAGGGGCTGGCTAATGTGTTGAGAGGGGCTGACCGGCAATTGAAAGGAGCTGGCTAATTTGTTGAGAGGGGCTGACCGGTAAATTGAAAAGAGCTGGCTAATTTGTTGAGAGGGGCTGACCGGTAAATTGAAAGGGCCTGGCTAATGTGTTGAGAGGAGCTGAACCCACAGGAGCTGTCCACATATTCTCAGTTCACACGAGGCTCTGACGAAGTTGTAAAAGGTTGAAATAAAGTTTTGAACAGAGTGGCTGTGTGTGTGTGTGTGTGTGTGTGTTGTAGCTGTCTGTATCAGGATGTATGCCCAGTATGCATGGTGTGGTTTATGGTGGCGTTGGTGAAGGTAAATTAGCAAACTAATCCTAAACTTGGCAGATGAGGGAGGCGAACGATTATTACCAGAGAGTTTTCCATTTTCCACCCTGCGCTCAGCCGTCCAAACATTTTTAATAATCATTTTCGTATTAGAAATTCACTGGAAAATTTATTCTATTGTGTTTACTTTGATTATTGTTAGGTTAGATTATGACAGTTTAAGCAGAGTGAATAGCCGAGCATATATTGAGGCGCCAGGAACGACGCTGCTCTTCTCATATTCAAAAATACAAAACTGTGAAATTGTGTCAATAAATATATCTTACTCTATTTATTCTTGTTTACTTCTCATTATTTGATCATTCTCTCTTTTGGTTCCTGTAAATATCTCGGCAAACATAACTAAGAGTTTTAATTATAAAGTGTTTGACAGCGCAAGTTTGCTTAAATAATGATAGTAGTAGTAGTAGTAGTAGTAGTAGTAATATTTCAGACACTCACAGACAGACACACACACACCTCCTCTCGCCAGAATAATCGCTATCAGTCCTTAATTAAGAAAAAATCAAGAGACAATCTCCTCTCAAGTTCATGGCACCTCGTCTCTCACTTTCAATTAAGAATACCATTTTATCATTAAGTTATCTCCTAGAGTCACCCGAGAGTTTGATGCCCACCTCCTCTTTGTTCCCCACCTACACCTCCTCCTCTCTTCCCCCTCTCTCCTCCACCCCCTCCCTTCCCTTCCCCCTCTCTCCTTCACCCTCTTCCCTCCTCCTCCTCCTCCTGATGAAATTGCTTTTCTTTGGGACTTAATCCAGACACCACGACGATGTTTGTCCCCCTTTCATTAATCCTTCACCATCACCCTTATTCACCCTTCACCATCCCCCTTACTCACCCTTCACCATCACCCTTATTCACCCTTCACCATCACCCTTATTCACCCTTCACCATCACCCTTATTCACCCTTCACCATCACCCTTATTCACCCTTCAACTACTAATCTACCAAACATAGTTAAACACCTTAGCGTCGTAACCCAACACACGAGATAACAAAATAAACTAAATGGAACTAACCTTAAGTACAGGTAATAAGAGATTAAAGAGATACCAATTGATTATAGAGAAGATTAATGACAGGTAGGTGAAGGTTGAGGATGACGCAGGTGAGGGTAAAATACACTTAAGGTGAATGTCAGAGGTGAAGTGGTGAAGTGAGCCTTGACGCCATCAGAGTCTTGTGTGATCTGTCAACATTAAGTGACTAGAACTCTTCTGAGAACTGACCAAGAACTTTACGTAAAATGACAGGGAAGTTTCTGAGATTATTTCACCTTAAGATTAACCACCCTAACCTAACCTAACCGCAAGATAATATAGATGATCTTTTTTGTCCTACAACCAAACCAAACATAACCTAACCTAACCAAATCTAACCTAACCTAATTTAACCAAACAGAACCAAACCTAACCTAACCCTCACAAGACAGTCCCAACCTGACAGTATCATTAAAGTGAGCCAACACCTTCACGCTCCTCAATTATCTACCTTCCTCACTTGTCTACCTTCCTCACTTGTCTACCTTCCTCACTTGTCTACCTTCCTCACTTGTCTACCTTCCTCACTTGTCTACCTTCCTCACTTGTCTACCTTCCTCACTTCCTCTACCTTCCTCACTTGTCTACCTTCCTCACTTGTCTACCTTCCTCACTTGTCTACCTTCCTCCTTGTCTACCTTCCTCCTTGTCTACCTTCCTCCTTGTCCACCTTCCTCTTGTCTACCTTCCTCATTGTCCTACCTTCCTCCTTGTCTACCTTCCTCATCTGTCTACCTTCCTCACCTTCCTCTCTGTCTACTACTTTGTCTACCTTCCTCACTTGTTTACCTTCCTCACTTGTCTACCTTCCTCACTTGTCTACCTTCCTCACTTGTCTACCTTCCTCACTTGTCTACCTTCCTCATCTGTCTACCTTCCTCACTTGTTTACCTTCCTCACTTGTCTACCTTCCTCACTTGTCTACCTTCCTCATCTGTCTACCTTCCTCACTTGTCTACCATTCTCATTTGTCTACCCTCGGGTCTACATATCCAATGAATATCAATGAAATGGAAAATCTCATTTCATTGTGTCGCCTGAAATAGAAAGTAAATATATAAAGGATGACTTTGTTTGTAAACCTTGAGAAGGTGCGTGTGTGTATGTGTGTGTGTGTGTGTTTAGTGTGTGTGTGTGATGAGTGTGTGTGTGTGTGTGTGTGATGTGTGTGTGTGTGTGTAGTGTGTGTGTGATGTGTGTGTGTGTGTCTACTTGTTTCTGTATAGCCTATGTGTGTGTTAATTTAGTTTAAGTGAGTTTATATTAGTTTAGGTTTGGTTAGGGTAGATCAGGTTAGGTTAGTTTACATTAGGTTGGGTTAAGCGAGGTCAGATTAGGTTAGGTTAGCATTAGAATGATTAATAATACAATAAGCTTGGATGTCTAAGCTCCAGGTTACATAAGAACATAAGGAGTCTGCAATAGGCTGGTTGGCCTGTGCATGGCAGCTCCTGTCTAGTTACAACCACTCTCTATCATCCATGAATCTATCCAGTCTCCTTTTGAAACTTTCCAGCGTTCCAGCACTTACTACAAAGTTGCTAAGCTTGTTCCACTCGTCCACCACCCTATTTGTGAACCAGTTCCTTCCTATCTCCCTCCTAAACCTAAACTTATCCAACTTAAATCCGTTGCTTCGAGTCCTATCCTGCTCGGATATTATAAGAACTTTATCTATATCCCCTTTATTGACGTTAGTATCAGAACGATTAAAGTTAAAATAAAATAAGCTTGGATGTCTAAGCTGCAGATAACACACACGGGCTACACCATAATGACAGCTTACGACGCCCAAACACTCGCTCTACCACCTCGCACTTTGATCAATTTGCTGGAGAAATTTTCCCCTTTGAATTCGACCTCATTTGCTTAATTGGTGATGCCACAGGTTTTCTGAATGCGATTATGATTCTGTGTGTATATGTATGTATGTATATATGTATGTATACTCGACCATCCTATACCCGCACTGCCTATATTCTATCTACTATAACTGGATTATCTAAATACATAATAAATCAATGTAAACTAGTATGGTGAATTAAATCAAATATCTATCAAAAGACCTTCAAACACCACACATACTGTTTAGTGTACTCACGGCGACAAGTGAGTTGTATAATTCAACCCAGCACATTCTCTTTATGATACAACCCTCACATTCACTATTGGTAATGTACTATAGAGTCTGCCTGGCCATGAACTAGTCCCTGCCTAGCCACGAACTATAGTCTCTGCCTGGCCACGAACTATAGTCTCTGCCGGGCCACGAGCTAATCTCTGCCTGGCCATGAACTAGTCCCTGCCTGGTCACGAACTATAACCTCTGCCTGGCTACGAACTATAGTCTCTGCCTGGCCACGAACTATAGCCTCTGCCTGGCCACGAACTATAGTCTCTGCCTGGTAACGAACTATAGTCTCTGCCTGGCCACGAACTATAGTCTCTGCCTGGCCACGAGCTAGTCTCTGCCTGGCCATGAACTATAATCTCTGCCTGATCACGAACTACAGTCTGTACCTGGCCACGAACTATAATACTCTGCCTGGCCACGAACTATAGCCTCTGCCTGGCCACGAACTATAGTCTTTGCCTGGCCACGAGCTAATCTGCCTGTACGAACTATAGTCTCTGCCTGGCCATGAACTATAGTCCCTGCCTAGCCACGAACTATAGTCTCTGCCTGGTCACGAACTATAGTCTCTGCCTGGCCACGAACTATAGTCTCTGCGTGGCCACGAACTATAGTCTCTGCCAGGCCACGAACTATAGTCTATGCCTGGCCACAAACTATAGTCTATGCCTGGCCATGAACTAGTCTCACTATCTTGTATATGTAGTATTATTATGCTATTCAGTACCGTATACACAGCACAGTATAATACAGTAGATATATACAGTACAGTATATATATATATATATATATATATATATATATATATATATATATATATATATATATATATATATATATATATATATATATATATATATATATATATATATATATAATTGTATTTGCTGTTAATCACTGACCAAAGCTCTTTTAAGCTCTTAACGATCTCTGAAGCTTTCAGTTAACGTAAATAAAAACATAATTACTATAAACTCCCTCAATCCGGTGTTGTTTTATTATTACATTTTAAGCTGACATAGCTGTAGACAAGCTTTTAAAAATACCACCTGTAGTATGAACTGAACCCTACCCGTGTGTGTATGTGTGTGTGTGTGTGTGTTGACAAATATGCAAACTTGACACAAACACCTGACATCCCCCCCCCCACACACACACACCACAACCACACACACACCACACCCACCCTCCCACACACACCACACACACACCATCCTCCCCACACACACACCACAACCACCCCCACACCACAACCCACCCCCCACTATGAATAACAATATCAAAGCTCCCGTTTTTCCCTACCAGCTTATACCTTTATTACGCAAAATCCAATATAGAAATGGAATTGGAATCTCTAGCAGTGAGCTTTTGAAGCATAAAAGTTTTCATTAAGCCTTTAATTGGATCTGTTCGATTCTGTAAGAGGATCAAACGGCAGGTTTTTTTTATAATTTAGACAATTTTTTCGACAGTAAACGCAGGTACCGGCCTTTAACAGTGTAACTCAAGTGAAACTCACCAGTATAATTCAACAATGTAACTTAACAGTGTAAATTAACAGTTTAACTCAAGTGTAACTCAATAGTGCATGTCATCAGTGTAACTCAAGTGCAACTTGTAATTTAACAGTAACTCAACAGTGTATTTTATCAGTGTAACTCAATAGTGCAACTTGTAACTTAACATTAACTCAACAGTGTGACTTAACAGTAACTCAGCAGAGTATTTTATCAGTGTAACTCAACATTGTAACTTAACAGTAACTCAACAGTGTATTTTAACAGTGTAGCCTAATATTCCTAGTGTACAGTACTGTGACTCCGGCAACAGGTCACAAACTGAGGTTTATAGACCAGACTACGGGGGTAGACATTACACACTCGGTAAACTCTGCGGTACATCTGTCCAGATGGGAGAGCGCCCAGGTCTTACACCAGGGCATGAATACAAGAAGCAAAAAAGCCTCGGAAGCAGATTACATTATGCCTCAACCCAACATAAGAGCAGGCAGGGTGTACCGCAGCTAAGGCGGTGGCACATGACTGGCGAGAAGACTATCAGCAGCGATACCAACTGACCTTAACCTAGTGCTAACCTAACCTAAAGTCAACCTAACCAACTGTCATCTTTACTATCACACACTTCGTTAACTCCTCCTCGCCCGTTGGAGCCACTTAATGACTCTCGATCTCTTGGTAATTACTAAATCATCATCTCCGCCTTTGATCCTCCAGCTGTCATCAATAGGTTGAGAAGATGTGACGAGTATTAGTGGTATTTTGACTTCCATAGGTAATATCTTCAACACACACACACATATCTCCATCATTAAGCGCACTCACAATATTCTCCATCATTAACCATACACAAAATATAGATAGCTCTTTCCCTCTCACTATATCTCTCTGCGCCAGTAAATGAGACAACATCTGAGCTTCAGTAGCAAGGTTATCAGTGTAAACTAGAACATATGATTCTTTCAGGCAAAAGTATTAGTGTAGAGCCTTTGTGGATTACCCTAATTGCTATGTTTTTTCTTGACAAGCTGAAGAGACGGACACATTCAATTCATTTCTTTTACCGTACAAAATAATGTCTCCCGGTTACAAACATGACAGTAATACATTTTTGTTACGCTTCCTAAAATATCAAAACGGGAGCCACGAATTACCCAAAAGTACCCAAAAGTGCCCAAAAGTATAGCAAATAAGGGTAAAATCTTAACGAATATCTGTTATACATACACAAAACATGTTTAATAATATTTTTAGTGTAATTTTGTAAAAATAATTTGTAAGGTGAAATAATAAACAGCGAAAAACTTTCAGTATTGGCAAACGCTAAATTCCAAAGAGTTCGTGAACAAGAGAGATAACTCAGATCCATCGTGATGCACTTCGCTAACTTAACGAAAAGTAAATCCTATGGCTATGTTAAATACTCCAAAGACGTCTGCTGGACCACCACTCCACGACCCCCTGACGGAGACACGATGATCCTCCCCATACTGGCCAGATATTTAGTAAATAACATTGATTATGTGTTAAAGGAATATCCTTCCTTCCTTAGGCTTTAGTAAGCCCCTTTATAATATTTATACTGTATATACTTGTCACACTTGCCAGATGCTTCTGGTGTCATTGTACAGGGGTACCTAGTGACAGCACTAGGATCCCGCTTCCTCTATCAAGGAATAAACTATTGGAATTGAATTGAAGTAACAGAAACATCGGTAATTTTGGATTGGTGACTCTTTGGAATTTAGCGTTTTTCGCTGTTTATTATTTCATTATTTTAACTACATTTCAATGAAAACATTATTAATCAGGTTTTATTGTTGTAAAACATATATTCGTTAAGATTTTACCCTGATTTAATATACTTTTGGGTACTTTTGGGTAATTCGTTGGACGGTATCAAAACATGTCAAGCCGTCGTAATACTTCAATAATTTAATATCACACGTGTAGGCTATGGCGGTGGGCGAGGTAAATGATGTGGCAAGACATGAGATGATGACTGATGTGACACGCAACGCCCTGTAACCATGAACGCTGAGAAATAGTCAGTGTAGGTGACACGAGTGGTGCTCAGTCTAACAGGTGATGAACAGCTCAGTGTCAACGTTGAGGGAAGTACAAAATGAGGACAGCCGGTGTTCAATGCATAAGTTGGTTACCTTTATCGTTGAGATGAGTGCATTAAAGTCCAGTGAAATATTAGGGTATGTAATGCAAGCGTTAATTAAGTTCACAGAGGGTGAGTGCGTAACTATCACACGTAACGCGCGCGTGGCAACGGTGGCAGTGAATGTCACAAGGAGAGGGGGATGATATCTCCCCTCCTGACACCATTAGTCAGGTCGGGTTGAGGATATCGTATTCTAGCGATCCTTTAGGCTGACAGGCACTCACCTAAGTCTATCTCCAAGCGGAAGACGAGGAGACGTGGCTGAGGAAGGAACAACTTGAGACTTGGAGGTGGAGAGGTTCAACTTGATGACAGATCTGGTTGAGGTTGAATGGAAGAAAAGACATTTGATAAGAAATAGACGCAGCAGTTAGATAAATGGGCTTAACTGTGTGAACAACATTTACAGGTACAAAACAATCATCCTACATACTGTACAAGCAACATAAGAACCATCCAGTAGCCTAGTGTTATTATTGCTATCAATGATTAACTCTGTAGTTAACAGGACAGCCTCGCTATACGATCCAACATGTTATGATCTATGTACTACCTAATAAAGAACTGGAGAATCATATTAATAACATGTCGCTTCTATCTTCACACCGAAAAACTTGGAAGAAATGCGAGACGATGAGAAGAAATGTTATACTTGTCGGTTTTCATTATTTTATCATCCCTTTTCACTACAGTTTCATATGAACATAAAATAGTGTGGGAATTAGCCTGATCATTAAACTATATGTATAAGACCAGAATTTATATAAAAGGACACTTCAGGTAAGTTAGGTACAGTCTCTCTTGCAGCCGAAATTAGCACTTTACTGTAGTGATAGATGAGGTCCCCGGCCATGGTGTCTATTGTCGTGTAATTGACTGTACTGTGAAAGAAAAGTTGAGTCTCGTCCAATTTCAGCTTGATTGTCAAACCCAGTGTCGCTGTTAACAGTGGTGTAGTGTTTGTTGGTGTAGGTGTATGTTAGGCTATTATGTGTGGGTGTAGGGTGGGTGGTAGGTTCTGACTCGTTAATGGTATACAAGTACAGTACTGAAGAAAAAATCCCAGTTACTCAATATTATAGAACCTGTAAGAGCTCTATGTAAGTCTCAGAGAGAATTTTTTAAAGTAATTGTATACATCAAGCGAAACACTTCAAAGCCTACATGTTTTTCCATTGACAGCGAATAGACAAACTGTGGCTGCAGACAGCCCCTGCTAGTTTGCAGCCACTGTTTAAAAATAATTAAGTACATGTTTGGCACACAAATAATTGATTTCTTTCCAATTGCTTCTAATAATGACTATGATATATATAAAATGTAAATCAAACTTAAATTAGGAGTCAGATATTATTGTTAAAATAATAACCTTAAGCTATAATTTGGCATCATATGGACATGGATCTCGCACCACAGGAACGCGTCACCTCACCAGACCAGTGGCAGCCTACTCACCACAGCGATGACCGTTGACAAAGGTTCGTATTATAACCACAATGTAATATTTTCCTTTGTTAACACAGTCGTTCTTTCATGATAACGAAGGTCTGGAATTATAAATCTTCCCACAGCCTCATGCAACAGCCATCGCCCAACACAACAGCTTCAGCCAATAACCTACCTTTAGATAGATGCAATATGCGCCAATAACCTACAACTCTCGACGGTAATGTCATCATCTAATAGCTTATCACTCAATATCAACAGCCTCAGCCAATAAGTTATAACTTGGTCCTAGATACCAACACCACCGTGGGTGTTATTCTCACTATTGAATTGTTTGTGGCAGCCGCCAGGCAACGCCATCACTTTCAATATTACTGTATGTGGTTTAATATTGTTTTCTCTCTCTCGTCCCACTGCCTGTCTCTCACCTCCCTTCATCATTCCCTACTTTTTTCTTGTCATTCCCTAGCTTCATCCTCACATTCATTACCCCACCTCCTTTCCATTCCTCTATTTACTTTAATTTCCGATCTCCTCTCACTCTAGCCTCTCAACTTTTCTTCTTCCTCCTCTGTCCATTTTATATATTGCCTTTGAGTTCCGGAGTGTGAGCGCAGAACAGCCTCGTATGTTATCCGTAGCAACGCTCATAGGTGTACTGTGCTGTGCTATGCTGTGTAATACATATCGTTCAAGAGGTCTTGGATGGATCACCTGAGGATTAGCCCCTCCAGCTTATTTCATCTGATGAATTAACAAGCAAGCCCCATTCAACAATTAGAGTGTCAAATCCAGAAGCGGTTCATAATATGTAATTGTAATAAGTATATCAGACATTATTCTGTTCCTGTATACCTTCCTTGTCAGTATATATGTTGAGCTGAATTGTAGACCGCGCTGTTGATATAAATACTGAAGTGTATACCTGCGTTGTTTATATACACGCTGAACCAGTTGTTAACATGTATGACGATTTTACCGAATAAATACCTATGTATCTATGTAGCTATCTTTATATATATTTCCATTTATCTACCTAACTATCCATTCTTCCTTCTACCTATCTATCCACCAGATATTATTAGACATAAAACGTATGTGTGTTGTGTGTGAGCGGGCGAGATGTTGACGCTTGAACTGGTGTAATTACGAGACACTCTCACGAGGCTGGCACACCGAACAATAATGGTATTGTTGTTGGAACTTCCTCGTTTAGTGGTCCAGATGAGCACGCCACCACACCACCGGGGGCTGAGGTGAGGGGGCTGGGGCTTGGCAAGTGGAAGGGACTGATGGTGAGGAGGGCTGGGACTTGAGAGGAAAGGGCTGAGGAAGAGAGGAGAGATGGCTGAGAGTTGAGGAGAGAGGTGGTGGGGGAGAGTTGAGAATACGTAGGAGAGTGATTACTAGGTGCAGAGTTGCCTTCAGTCTCTAAATATTTAAATTGTCATAAGTAATTTTGGATCATCTGAAGATTGGCCCCTTAATTTATTTCACCTGATGATTAAACACCTCTAACGCTACCTGGGGGGTTAGGATAGGTTAAGTTAGGTTAGGGTTGTTAATCATCAGGTGAACGAAAAACACAAGTTATAAAGCCAGACGGTCTTGGGATATGGGATTCATAAAATACTTCCTCTCAACTTAATTAAAAATGTCAACTTGAGATGCATTAGCTTGGTAAACTTCAGCCTGAAAAAACTACGTTGTTTCAGTGACTGTTGCCTCATAGTCAATATCTGCAGCTGTTGTCGGCTTTGGGGCCGAAGCTCTCGTTCACCTGAGGCAGAGCAAAGCCGACCGAAGGAGAGCGAAGGACAGTCGACATTTCATCCAGGCTGTAACATAACTTCAGGGCTGCTGCTTCTGTTCGGAGATCACCTCGGCGAGTCTGGTGTAGAAGCATCTTGCACTTGGTCCCATCCCACCAGAGGAGTGAAGCTGCCTTGATCAACGTTCTGAATTCTCTCCCCGTATGCCCTTATCTTGTCGTTCTCGTTCCTCCTGTGTGCAGCATCGAGAGCTAAGTTACGGTAACATGCGGCCAGGGGATAAAAGATTCTGATGTCGAAGAAGGCTCGCTGTCCCCGCATCCAGAATCCTCAAGCACTGACGTCAACACGGACTTCGTTGTTTGAAGTCCTATGTTGGAAGATCACACTGTTCACTGGAAGGAGGGTCGGTTTTACCATGACATCAGGGCAGATTTCCTTCAACATATTTGCTGTGAGATCCCTTACTTCATCATGCCTCATGCACACCATGGCGTGAACGACGTCATCGACGTCATAGGAAGAGCCACACACGCATTGGGAGGGCAAACCTTCCACTGGCAAACCATTTGCCCTTATCTGTAACGTAGTTAACTAGTTCGAGGCGCCCACCTCCTGCGCTATAGTTACCCTTTTCTTCAAATTCTCTGGTACTTGCAACAACAGTTGCTGCAACTTATCACTTTGGCATGTCCCAACAGGTATATGCCAACAGCTTGGCGTTCATGGGACAACAGTTCGTTTTAATAATGTTTCATCCCTTTATTTTATTATTTTTTACCTTTTCCTTTGTTTTTATTAATTTAACCATTATTCACCATTACGGATTTATTCAAACTATGTTTTGCTTGAATTAATAACCATTTACTGTATTTCCTGAAGACAAAGCACCCTTAATTATTTCACATGAAGATTATCACCCTAACGGCAACCTACCTAACCTAACTCCCTCCAGGTAGCATTAGGGTGGTTAATCTTTAGGTGAAATAAGGTAAGGAGGTTTATCTTCAGGTTATTTAATTAATATTTTGATTTTGATTAATTATCCCTTCTCATCACACCCCTCCCTCCCTTCGTTATGTAAACAGTCGCCATCATGTCTCGGTAATCCCTCGGGCCTCCTTCATTAAATACATCCATTACTCCTACAAACAAGACGAGGAGCCACTCCCTCCAGTTGTAAGATCCCATTTTAATCAACTCTCCGGGGGATTCGTTCTTTCTTGTGTACGTTGCTAACTGGTCACCATATTGTACTGAACGTTGATAAATGGAAGTTTCTTTACGTTGAGACAGTTTATCGCTTCTCAGTGTGTGGTGATGGTAGTAGTGTGATGGTGGTGTTGATGGCCTATGGTGAAGTTAACACAGCATCACTACCACACTTATAAAGTTAACACAGCATCACTACCACACTTATAAGTTAACACAGCATCACTACCACACTTATAAAGTTAACACAGCATCACTACCACACTTATAAAGCTAACACAGCATCACTACCACACTTATAAAGCTAACACAGCATCACTACCACACTTATAAAGTTAACACAGCATCACTACCACACTTATATTTAACACAGCATCACTACCACACTTATAAAGATAACAGCATCACTACCACACTTATAAAGTTAACACAGCATCACTACCACACTTATAAAGTTAACACAGCATCACTACCACACTTATAAAGTTAACACAGCATCACTACCACACTTATAAAGTTAACACAGCATCACTTCCACACTTATAAAGTTAACACAGCATCACTACCACGCTCATAAAGTTAACACAGCATCACTTCCACACTTATAAAGTTAACACAGCATCACTACCACGCTCATAAAGTTAACACAGCATCACTACCACACTTATAAAGTTAACACAGCATCACTACCACACTTATAAAGTTAACACAGCATCACTACCACACTTATAAAGTTAACACAGCATCACTACCACACTCATAAAGTTAACACAGCATCACTACCACACTTATAAAGTTAACACAGCATCACTACCACACTTATTAACACAGCATCACTACCACACTTATAAAGTTAACACAGCATCACTACCACACTTATAAAGTTAACACAGCATCACTACCACACTTATAAAGTTAACACAGCATCACTACCACACTTATAAAGTTAACACAGCATCACTACCACACTTTGCCTGAATACCATTTGCTTTATCAGATATTTGCTCAAATGCCGGAAATACTTCACATTTTACCTTAGTCTCCTCTCACTGCTACCGAGGGAGATCTCTGCCGCCACCTCTCATCACTGAACCACCACTTCACCGCCACCACCTCTCCAACACTGCACCGCCACCTCTCCATCACTGAACCACCACTTCACCACCACCACCTCTCCAACACTGCACCGCCACCTCTCCAGCATTGCACCACCACCTCTCCAACACTGCACCACCACCTCTCCAACACTGCACCGCCACCTCCAGCATTGCATCACCACCTCTCCAACACTGCACCGCCACCTCCAGCATTGCACCACCACCCTCCAACACTGCACCACCACCTCTCCAACACTGCACCACCACCTCCAACACTGCACCCCACCTGCACCGCCCCCTCTCCAACACTGCACCGCCACCTCTCCAACACTGCACCACCACCTCTCCAACATTGCACCACCACCTCCCCAGCATTGCACCACCACCTCCAACACTGCGCCACCTCCAACACTGCACCCACCACCTCTCCAGCACTGCACCACCACCTCTCAACACTGCACCAGCCACCTCCAACACTGCACAGCTACCTCTCCAACACTGCACAGCCACCTCTCCAACACTGCACAGCACCTCCAACACTGCACAGCCACCTCCCACTGCACCACCACCTCTCCAGCACTGCACACCACCTCCAACACTGCACAGTCACCTCTCCAACACTGCACCACCTCCACACTTCTCCAACACTGCACCACCACCACTCCAACATTATCCACCATCACTCCAGCACAAGCATTACTGTGTTAATCAGAGTCTGGGTGGAGGAGGCACTGTTGGGGGGTGGAGGGAGGGCACTGTTGGGGGTGGAGGGAGAGGGCACTGTTGGGGGTGGAGGAGGGCACTGTTGGAGGGTGGATACTGTTGGAGGGAGGGCACTGTTGGGGTGGAGGGAGGGCACTGTTGGGGGTGGAGGGAAGGCACTGTTGGGGTGGAGGGAGGGCACTGTTGGAGGGTGGACACTGTTGGGGTGGATGGAGGGCACTGCTGGGGGGGGTGGATGGAGGGCACTGTTGGAAGGTGGACACTGTTGGAGGGAGGGCACTGTTGGAGGGAGGGCACTGTTGGGGTGGAGGGTGGACACTGTTGGAGGGAGGGCACTGTTGGGGTGGAGGGGGCACTGTTGGAGGGAGGGCACTGTTGGGGTGGAGGGTGGACACTGTTGGAGGGAGTGTAGAAGGAAGCAAATATCAAATATATCATCATTTAACGTTCATTAATCTTTATTACTTGTTTAGTCATCCTGTCTCTCTGATATGTCGATTTATTTATATATGTATTTATGTAATGTATACAGTAAATGTTCTATGTATGTACGGTATATGTGTGTGCCATGATCATCACCAGTCATCATCTTTACTTTCTGGCCGTTTTCCACCCCAGTGTTAACCTGATGGCAGCTCTTTATGTTACTCGGTATCGTGTGTTTATGTTCTATGTTTGTTATGTATGTATATGTTTATGTATTAATTATTTATGTATATGTTTATGTGTTATTTACTGTATATATGTTGTGTGCAGTGCCGGATTTAGACCTGTGGAGGCTCGGGGGCAGCCTCTTTGTGGAGGCCCCCCTCATTATAACTACCCAAGTGGGCGGGGTGGCGAGTGAAGCAAGCCTAAACACTTCTCTGGAGATTTTTGAAGCCATATGCAGTTATATTGAGGAAATTAGAACATTGATAAATTTTTAATTAACTGTATATTTATTGATAGTGTACAAATTCCCAACACACACACACAAAAGTGAGACATGAGTGGAGTCATTCATGTGGCTTCAAGTCGACCAGCCCTGATATAGCTACTACCGCTACTACTATTAGTTATTACAGAGAGATGATTCTTTGCATTATTAATCAGATAAACCTCTACTCAAATAATGGTTCTGTCCAAGAATGCATGTATAGGCTTCTTTAAGTCCAAGGTCAGATAGATTCAGAATAAGTATTAACTCAACTATAAATAGTTGAACATAGTTTTACGTGATGGAATAGATAAACATGAATTTTAAAGAATGAAAATAAAAATAATCCAAATGAATAAACAAATAAATAAAATATTGTAATATGTGGAGGCCCCCCCAGATTGTAGAGGCCCCTGGGCAGCTGCCCACTCCTGAATCTGGCCCTGATTTCTGTGCATAGGTGCTATGAGTGTAACTATAAATAAATAAATAAATAAATAAATAAATAAAGAGAGAGAGAGAGAGAGAGAGAGAGTGTGTTTTCCCTGTATTGTTGTTTTTCTCTCCAATAATAGTCTTAACTTACCAACACACACACACACACAATGGCCAGCATCAATAGACACCTGGCCAGCATCCACACACGCCTGGCCAGCATACACACACGCCTGGCCAGCATCAACACATCTGACCGGCATCAACACACACCTCACAGGCATCAGCACACACCTGGTCAGCCTCAACACACACCTGGCCAGCATCAACACACACCTGGCCAGCATCAACACACACCTGGCCAGCATCAACACACACCTGGCCAGCATCAATAGACACTGGCCAGCATCAACACACACCTGGCCAGCATCAACACACACCTGGCCAGCATCAATAGACACTGGCCAGCATCAACACACACACACACCTGGCCAGAATCAATACACACCTGGCCATAAGTCAGTAAGTAGGTAGTGCTTCCTGGGTGGCCATCTCTCACACTACTAATGCGGGACCCAATTTCCCTTTGGTCTTCTCTTCCTTCAAATATGTCTCTGAATTTTACAATTTTTCATCCTCGTCATTCAACTTGGTAAACTGTGACCAGCTCTGCCTTTACCTGTTTAACCATCAGTAAGGTGAGTCTCAGGATGACCTATACAGACATTTTAAACATTCGTAGGTCCATGTGAGGTCAACATCACACTTCAAGGTAGGAAGTTTTGGGGGGTCAACCTAAAAACAATCCAACCAGTGTATCAGTTTAAGGAGACTGGCATTAATTACCTTAGGTCAAGGGGACATACGTGTATATATATATACAGTACTGTACTTTAACTTATTTGATAGAATAAGTTTTTATTTATAACCTGAGGGTGTACACATTTGTACATAATACTGGGGTGCATATTTATACATAATATTGTACTGGGGTTCAAATTTGTGTACATAATATTAGAGTGCACATGCTTGTACATAATACTGCACTACTTCATGTAATGTTCTCAAGTTCAGTACATGTATGGGTTCACTTCAGAGGTGTTTTAACTGGGTGGGTCGAGTTGCCTTGAAAGACAACCAAACTATTTATGATCCGCTACACCTAAATCTGGACTGCAACCTCCACCAGGTGTGTTCCCTCTAGAGTGAAGCTGTCACACATAAGATCAGTTCCAAGGTTCTCTACCCAGGAGTTATTACAAGCTTCATCTAACCATCTTAATGGACACTGCTTTCACCTGGAGAAGCACAAGTTGATCAATGATTCCCATCATGGCTTCACAAGCGGGCATTCATGTCTAACTAATCTATTAACATTCTTTTCAGCTGTTTTCGAATCAGTGGATGACGGGCATGATTATGATGTGGTATATCTTGACTTTAGCAATGCCTTCGACAGAGTCCCCACGAAAGACTAATAAGAAAAGTGGAGGCTCATGGCATTGGAGGAGATATTCCAAAATGGATTAGTTCGTGGTTACAGAACAAGAAACAGAGATTGGAGTAACATCACTAGTGGAGTACCCCAAGATTCAGTACTTGGACCAATATTATTTATAATATACAGTGGTCCCTCGGTTAACTAGCGCCTCGGTTAACGAGATTTCGGTTAACGAGTTACCTTCCATAAGATTCTTAACTTCGGTTAACGAGCAATCCCTCGATTAACGAGTTTCTTACGAGCCGAGCTCAACAAGTTTTCGCTTGCATTTGGCGGTCCACCAGCTGTAGTATTAGTCCACCAATACAGTAATAGGTTCTAGGGCGTATATTCCTTACCATTTTAGTAAATATCAAGAAGTTTATACTATTCAATAATTTTAAAAGTTTAATATTAAATTTTTTAGTCATTTTAACAATTATTGAACATAATTGAAGGTAAGGAAACTAGTTTTATGCGCGCCATCCAGCCTGTCAACACACCAAACAGGCGTCAGTCTCTCTGTCTTTTCAGTGGAGGTAACATCTTGCTTGAGACTCTTCAACTAAACGCTTTTTTCTGTGTTTGCAAGCAAATTATTGGTCATTTTGAAATTTATTTTACATATTGACAATATATAATGCAGTGCAGTGTTGATTTAAAGAAAATAATCTTGAATTACACCGAGAACTAAAATTTTATGGGTGAAATGGCACCATGGGGTGACTTCTCTTCCACCCCAATGCCTTCTCTTCTCCCTTCTCCTCCACCCCCATTCCAATTTCCATCATCATCATCCAGGAGCCTTCTACATACACACCTCAAAGTAAGTGTACTTTTCTACCTTTTTTGTTGAATTTAGGCAATTTTCGGTGAGCTGGAACCAATTACCCAAAAACCCGTTGAAGCAATGGCTTCGGTTAACGAGTTTTTCGGTTAACGAGCAACCTTCTAGAACGGATTGTGCTCGTTAACCGAGGGACCACTGTACATAAACGACATAGATATCAGCGTAGAGAGCAACATAAGTAAATTTGCTGATGACACTATAATAGTGCATGTAATTAAATCTGATGAGGACTCCGCAAGACTACAGGATCCAAAACTTTTTTTGCAATGGTCTGAAAAATGGCAGATAAAATTCAATGTGGACAAATGTAAAGTACAGTACTTAGTATAGGAGATGCAAACAAGATGAACAAAGACGTTAAAAAGAAATCCGAATGTGAGAAAGATTTAGGAGTACTGTACAGTAATGATAAGTAGGAATCTTAAGCCAAGTAAACAATGTGTATTTGCTCGAAACAAGGCTAATAAAGTACTAAGGTTCATACAAAGGACTGTTAGTTACAAGACTAGCGAGGTCATCCTAAAACTATATCTTGCGCTTGCGAGACCTCACTTGGATCACGCAGTTCAATTCTGGTCACCGTATTACAGAAAGGATATAGAATCCCTAGAAAGAATTCAGAGGAGAATGACACGACTAATCCCAGGCACTCCCTTGAGAGACGTAGAGTGAGGGGAGACATGATAGAGGTGTATAAATGGAAGTCTGGGCTAAACAAAGGGGAAATTACAAAGGTACTCAAACTCCAATCAGGAGCGAACTCACAACAATGGTTTTAAATTAGACAAATTTAGAATTAGGTGTAAAATAGGCAAATAAAGGTTTGGAAATGGAGTAGTGGATGAATGGAACAAGTTACCAAATATCATCATTAACTTGAATAAGCTGGATAGCTTGAAACATAGGTTGGATGGATATATGAGCGATAGGGGATGGGTGTAAATGGGACTGCCCAGTATGGGCCAATAGGCCCGCTTCAGTTACCCTCTATTCTTATGTTCTTATGTATACAGTTCATTATTTGATTTACTTTCAGTGATAATTAAAGTATCTCTTATTTAAATAGTCACATTTACTATAGTGTTGGGCAGATAAAACACATTATTATATTACAGTCTATCTTGTTTCCTTTGTTCAGGTACATTGCTTGGTTGGTAACAATGTAGTTTTGCTAGAGACTTCAGTGTGATTATGTGTGTTGTGTTCTTTTGAGAAGTTTATTCCTTTCTCTAAATTATGATATTGATCATACGAATTATGGCTTATATTTCTGTTCTAATACTGTACTGTACTAGTTTATGTAAAAAATATTGTCATACTATTCAATTCTGCACACAACAGTTATGTTTGCCATGACTGATTATTTACTGTTAGTAAATGAAGATCTTTTAAAAGGTTTTAGCTAGTACACTGTAATTTGTATGGTTATTAAGTTATGGTATCCAATGAAAACATAATGTATTTTAAGATTATCTTTTAAATATTCAATAATTATTGTCCAATGTAAGAAATGATCCAGTTAACATGTTTCAAGACCCCAGCTGTTCAGTACATAACAATTAACCCTGTTCAGTAGGGTGTGACAGTTGCCCCAACTTTGTCCTACAATGCTGTTCAAAATTTTGGTGTTGCATATTGACATAAAAAATTCCCACGTGCAATTTTTTGAAGATTCATGCATATTTGAGTGAGCACCAGCAATTTGAAAAATAGCGATTTTGTTTATACAGCATACGCGCCTATATAGGAGATTACACAACCATCATAAGAGATATTAACACAAATCATTTGCCTGTCTTAATTAAAAGCTGTTATCACTAACACAAAAAAGTTAATCATTCTTATTCTCATGGTACATTGAGGGGTTTTATCATATATTCACAAGGTATTATTTCTCTAGACTCTAGAGAAATAATACCTTGTGAATCGTGGTTTCTTGCTCTAGAGTCTAGAGCAAGAAACCATGATTTCTGTTCGGAAACAGATGATCGTTTGCGCTGATTAGGAACGCGGAGTCTGTCATTTTCAACTACTTGAAGGACTTCTTGAAAGCACTTCTCATCCCTGGCAACATTAAGAAAGTCATGGCAAAGTTTTACACCACGCTCTGCAGCCTCATTGACGACCTGAAGCTTGTCCACAACCCGTTTCATGTTCAGGTAGTCGTCATGATCCGCCCATTCACTGGCTGGACTGTGGAGAAACTGATAGGGCATGCCTAAAATGGTGAAGAACCGGCTTGAGTCAGGCCCAATTAGGTCCACCAGGGCAGTGCCACTTTCTGGGACAGGGGAAGATATGGCTTTCCGTAGCCCCCATGATTGAGCCCTACTCTCTTAGTAACTTCAGTGCCTTTATGGCAAAGAAGGGCCTTCGTCATCTCTTCTTTTGTCCTTTCTTGTACTTGGGACGAGAACAAAGCCAGTGGGGCCAACTCCTCAGTTAGGTACCAAGTGTGTCTACCGAGTGCCACACGTGCTTTGTCAACTATTGTGGCGTCATATGGGGCAAATTCAGCCAAGGTTTTGACCAAATTCAAGTCATTCAGTGGCGCACTTGCTGGAACGGGGCAAACAATCCACCATGGGACATAAACAGCAACTGTGAACACAGCAAACCGTTCTAACTTGCTGATTTGACTTTTAGTCACAACCTCGGCTTTGGGAAACTGCTCTTTGATCTGGCCTGACAAAAGAACAATCTTGAGGGTATAGAGCAGTTTAGCCATCCACCTTGCTTTATGAAGTGCGCCGGGGTAGACCATCGTGAAGTTCACTGGCTCGGATCCTTTAGCTACAGGCAGCAGACAAAGCTCTACCAGCTCCTTGTAGTCGCCACGTGTAAATGGTTGGGCTAGAGACTCATGGAAGAAGTCAGCCATCTCCTGCTGGCGCTCCTCAAACACTCCAGGCATTGCGGGGTAGTAGTATTTCTTTTTTTTATTGTACGCCAGTTGAGAGAGATGGGTCTTGAACCTAGAACTGCAATTATTGAGATTATTGTATTTCGTAGTAATCTATAATATTGCTTGGTGTTAGCATATCTTATAAGTCTAATAAAAGAAATTCCACTAAATTTGTTCATTAGATAATAAAATTCCTTGTTATTTTGTAAAGCCGACGGTGCTAGCTCAAACATGCACCGATCTCCAAGAAAAGTTACAGGGGTGTTCCTAGATAAATACACAACACTAAAACTTTGAACAGCATTGTAGGACCATTTTTTTTTATTTTTGGAGGGCAACGGTCACACCCTACTGTTCAGTACATAACAATTAACCCTTAAGCCCCAGGCTAGGCTAGGGTGATGCTGGCAGTATCCACCCCCTCCCCCCCACAGCGGGGATAAATAGAAAAAAAAACACTTTTCCGAAAAAATTAAATAAATAAAAATAACAAAAAATTAGTGGGAAAATAGGCAGACAATCTGGAACGTCACCCGGGGCCTAAGGGTTAACAACAACTACTTAATACTTTCTTTACCCGGTACTACAGTATTGTACTCTACCGAGATAGAAGGCTTTACTTACCCCAACCACCTGAAAGGTGTACAGTACAGTATTCAGGTGGTGTACAACCATAAGTTTCTTAAACATTAACCCAACCAAATTTGTTGATGAGAATTGTGTAAAATTAAACATACAGTATTACATAATGATAAAGGTTTACTGTATCAATTTTCCTTTACTGAAAAATATAAATCATTATATCTTCAAGATAAGCAATCAAATCCTTGTAGGGACTGACCTTACCTGTTAATTAATGTTAGTACAATATATGAAGGTGAGGCCATGTACTTAATATCTGCCTAGAAATTCTTCTCGAAAAACATTATTAGAAATTGGACCAACTTGGGGGTGGTAATAGCAATTAAAACATTTTGATGGTGGGAAGTTCGACTCTAATGCAGGTTGGTCCATCTTTAGTCTCTTATAACTAACAGCGGTTCAACCATTACCCTTAAGACACAACATAACAAACTTTCATCTTATTCTGACTTAACTAATAATACTTCCTTTTAAAACTGAATGATGTATTCTGGTTCTTTTCACTGTCATCTCTTTTGCTACTTTACAACTTTCTTTTACTTTTATGGTGATACCTCCACTCTCCTCCCCTCTCTCTCTCTGTTTTCCTTCTCTGTTTTTCTCTCATTTCTTCTACTCTTATTGTACTTTCCAGATGTCTTCTCTTGTATTTGTCCCTCCAAATATGTTCCCTCTTAGTAGGGCTCTTATCTTTCACCAAGTCTCTTTTACAAGTCTTACTTTCTATGTTTCTTTCTTGCTGATCTTTAAGATACTTCTCAAGGAGAGGTGAAGCTCCCTCTCCAAACTGCTCACGTACACTGTTTAACTCTTTTGTTAACTTCTGGACATCTTTTACAATAAAATCATGATTTTTTCCAGAAACACTTATAACAACTTCAAAATGAGCATCTTTAAAGTTCACTAAATATATTGCTTCCTTGTTTTGCCTTCTTTGGTCACCACTAAATTTAAGCCATTTCTCTGATCTAAATGTAAAAATATCTGTGTGTAAGAGAAGAGCAGTTGCAAATATTTCTACCTCAGTAGCCCAGGTGCCATCTGTACCCATACATGACAGCTCTAAGTATTCTTCAACTGAATTGTAGTTGGGTCTCAGCATTGGCTGAACGAGTTTTTGGTTTGTGTGCATAAATCTCACAACAGC
Source organism: Homarus americanus (assembly GCF_018991925.1). Taxonomy (NCBI): domain Eukaryota; kingdom Metazoa; phylum Arthropoda; class Malacostraca; order Decapoda; family Nephropidae; genus Homarus; species Homarus americanus. The sequence goes on from NW_024752122.1 coordinate 783,235, forward strand.
AGCTCGTACGATCGATTGATTTTCTTCTGTTCCAGAAACAACATAAGACACGGCTCTAAAGAAACAGTCCCCCTTTTCCCCAATAGGCTTGATTTTTTTTGGAATGCCTAACTCACAAGGTACTACATGCTTCTCTAATTTATTTCCTTCACAAGTAACTCCAAGTATTTTACACAAGGCCTTCTTGATCTGCTGTTGTACTGGGTTAAAAAGGAAAGAAAGTTTCTTTGTAACTCCCATAAAGAGAATCTCACCTGAGTCAGAACCATCTCCAGGTAAATGCATTTTATCCTCATGTGTTCCTTCTGTCTTATTTTCTGTACTTTTAGGGCTTAGAATTACTGAGTTCTGTTGGTCACTTAGTAAAGCAGTGGTCGATGACAAAATCGTCCTCAGTCTTCCTCCATGATGTGACAGTTTAAAGGCATTTGAAGATTCTTTCAGCTTTGAGAATGACTGTCCACGATCACTAGGTGTTCCTCCGTTAGCATCACCAACAACCACAACACAACCGTCTCTGGCCACTAATTTTGTTCTCCCTGCAAGTTTTTCTTCTCCTGGCATTCTGGAAAATAAAATAAAATTAGAATATGAAGTAATCTGGTTACAAGATGTGTGACAACTGAATGATCAAATGGGAGGGAAAAATACATTGGGAGCACTGACTAATAGAGAAAAACAATGACAGAGGGTACTTTATAATGGGGCACTCTGGCTGTGAAGATCATAAGTCCATAAGCAATATTTTAATACAATTTGCAAAATAGTTTAGTTCATATCTACTTCACTTATGAACTGACCTGCATCATGTTCATCTAAAAATGCCATTATTCGTATTTTTCCAAAGAGTGAAATAAAATGATCTAGACAATTGTGAGGAAAGATTAATGACAGGTCTCTACAGCTGCCAACAAAAACAACAGTCTTGGGGTTTCACTCCAGGGACCTTAATTAATTATCCTAACGAAACATATACCATATGCCAAAAATTAATGAGTTTGGTAATTTATGGGAAAAAGTAGATTTTGTTCTAAGCTGGACAGTTACCGTTACTAAATCAAAGGAACTTAAGAGCCTTAAAAGACAATGCAGAGATGCTCAACCCTAGCCACCTCCTTATCATGGGGGACTTTAACAATGGCTACATCGACTGGAGAAACGAGTTCACGCCAAATGACTTGAATAACCCTGCTACTCTTTTTGTAGAAACTCCGAGAGATAAATTTATGTTCCAACATGTTAAAGACCCGGCACAATACAGAGGGGAGCAAACACCCAAGCCACTAGGCCTCATCATAACAAACGAGGAGGGTATGGTGGCCAAACGAACACCTTGCCCCAGTTGGCACCAGTCACCATGTAGTGTTGTCATTCAGATTTAACTGTTGCCTAGTTCATGATAATGCCAGGCCAAGGTGCAAATATTACAAGGGAAATTACAACGGGATGAGGGAGGAGATGAGTGGTATCAACTGGCCTGACTCACTAAGGCACAAGAAGGCGGACACTACGCTGAATATCATAACTAGTAAAGTGACCCATTTGATCGATAAAATATATACCCAGGACCAAACCCAGTGCCTCTAGGAATACGAGGGGACCCCTACACATGAACCATGCGGCGGTCGACAAAGTTAAGAAGAAAACCCAGAAATTCAAGATGTGGGTTAGGTCAAACAATGAGCAGGACAAGAGTATGTATGCAAGAGTCAGGAACCAAGCAAAGTCAGAGTGTAGAAGGGCTGAAAAGAAGTTCCAGAGGCTGGTTGCAAGCGAGGTCAAGTCAAACCCAAAGGCGTTTTACCGCTATGCAAAGTCGAAATTGAAAACGCGAAGAGTATCAGACCTGAGGCTTGTGGATGGTAGTTATGCAGATTCTGACCAAGATAAAGCCAAGGCATTGAGCTGCTTCTTTTCCTCGGTGTTCACAAGAGAGGATGCGATTAACCTTCCTGCGTTTGAGTACAGACGGTTCGACACAGCACTGACCCACATTGTGTTCACAGAAGTGATTATAAGAAATAAAATGTCAAAGCTAAAAAGGTCCATAAGAGTCCCGGCCCTGATATGGTGCATCCCAGAGTGCTAAGAGAGTTGTGCAACAAGCTTGCCGAGCCCCTGAAGATCCTGTTCTGTAAATGCCTGTTGGAACAAAAGGCCCCCAGTGATTGGAAAATGGCTTATGTGAGTCCTATCTTCAAGAAGGGCGATCGGCACTCCACAAACAACTATAGACCGTTGAGCCTGACCAGCATAATATGTAAGGTACTTGAGAGTATTATCAGAGATGCTTCGATGGAACATCTACTATGAAACAGCCTTGTAAAGGATTGCCAACATGGTTTTATGCCGGTGTGCTCCTGCTTAACACAATTGCTCAAGGTATTGGATATTTGGACCCATATTCTGGAACAGGGTGGTAATATCGACAGTATTTACCTAGATTTTGCCAAGGCTTTCAACAGTGTACCCCATGAAAGGCTGAAAATCAAACTGGAAGGGTACGGAATTCGGGGAAATGTCCTAGCGTGGATAGAAGACTTTCTACATAACTGTAAGCAGTGTGTGTGGTGATTAATGGCACGAAATCATCATCTGTACCTGTCACAAGCGGGTTAGCACAGGGCAGTGTATTGGGCCCGCTGTTGTTTGTTTGTTTCATAAATGACATGCCTGATGTTGAACACAAATGTTTGACGATGACGCCAAGTTATTTCAGGAAATCAAGAACCAAGTGGACTGTGAAGAGCTGCAGAAGGACCTCTGTGGGCTCCATGAATGGTCGAAGAAATGGCTACTGAGATTCAATGTCACAAAGTGTAAGAGGATGCACCTGGGGCGTACCAACGGTAAGGAGGCGTATCATATGTCCCAACGGGATGAAGAAACTGCACTATTTGAGAATGAATGTGAGAAGGACCTAGGTGTGTATGTGGACAATGAGCTGAAGTTCTCAGGTCATTGCGAAAAGAAGGTAAATCAGGCAACTAAAATATTAGGTCTTATAAGAAGGTCGTTCAGATATCTAGACGGCCCGTCCGTCTTAATGATCTTCAAGAGTGAAGTGCTTCCTTATCAGGAGTACTGTTACCCCGTCTGGTCCCCGAGATATACTAGGGACTGTCAGTTGATTGAAAATGTTCAAAGGAGGGCCACCAGACTGGTGCCTGCACTTTGGCACCTCAACTACCCTGGGAGATTGTAGCGCCTGAACTTGCCTAGCTTATACTACAGACGGGCAAGGGGCGACCTAATTGAGGTATATAAGCATCTCAAGGGGCACTACTCAGTCGAGTTTCCCTACCTGGAGCTGGCGGACGCTCGCCCCACAAGGGGCTACAGCTCAAGGTTGAAGAAGCCCCAGGTCCAGAAAACTGTGAGTGGTAACTTTTTTCGGAGTGAGAGTTGTGAACTCTTGGAACAATCTGCCAGAGAGTGTTGTGACGGCACTGAGTGTGAGCTCTTTCAAGACAAGACTTGACCAACACTGGAGCAGGTTCAGATACATTCAGGAGCCAGTTCATGCCCAGTACTTGCCAACAGTGTGTAACAAAAGAAGTGACCGATCGCCCAAGCATCTAAAGAGCCGATCAGTGGTGAGGATAAAACCAAAACCATATTAAAAACCTATGATTTCAGTTCAAAATGGAGACCTGACCTGAACTCAATAAGGTGATCAGTACAGCAGCCTCAGTAGTGATGGATGGGTCAGACTCATCACTGCAGTGTTAAACATTTAAGGCTGGTAATACTGTACACAACACATTTCTTACCTCAAGAATAAGTCAACTTGAGAGGAGGAATAAAAGCTTTTGTATTTTGTTTCTTCCTGTAAGACGCTCCTCTGTGTCACCCAATGATGACGCCATGTTAGTGGTTCAACAGCTCACGAGGGCCTTACCAACCACAAAATATTTTGGAGTCAAATCAAGAATTGAATCATCCCTAAATATTTAAACCAAAATGAATCACATATTCAACCAAATGAATAGATATAAATTAATAGACTGAATTATATCCAACTCAAGACAATATGGTACAGTACAGAGTATTTATTCAAGTACATAGTACTGTACGTACAGTGGTCCCTCGGTTAACGAGCACAATTCGTTCCAGAAGGTTGCTCGTTAACCGAAAAATTCGTTAACTGAAACCATTGTTTCAATGGGTTTTTGGTTAATTGGTTCCAGCTCACCGAAAATTGCCTAAAGTCAATAAAAAAGGTAGTAAAGCACACTTACTTTGAGGTGTGTATGTAGAAGGCTCCTGGATGAGGATGATGATGATGGGAATTAGAATGGGGGTGGAGGAGAAGGGAGAAGAGAAGGCATTGGAATGGAAGAGAAGTCACCCCATGGTGTAATTCAAGATTATTTTCTTTAAATCAACACTGCACTGCATTATATATATTGTCAATATGTAAAATAAATTTCAAATTGACCAATAATTTCCTTGGAAACACAGAAAAAAAGCGTTTATGTTGAAGAGTCTCAAGCAAGATGCTACCTCCACTGAAAAGATACAGAGACTGACGCCTGTATGGTGTGTTGACAGGCTGTTTGGCGCGCAAAAAAACTAGCTTCCTATACTTCAATTATGTTCAATAATTGTTAAAATGACTAAAAAATTAAATATAAAACTTTTAAAATTATTGAATTGTACAAACTTCTTGATATTTACTAAAATGGTAAGGAATTTAAGCCCTAGAACCAATTACTGTATTGGTGGACTAATACTACAGTTGGTGGACCGCCAAATGCAAGCGAAAACATGTTGAGGGGCGCTCGTAAGGAATTCGTTAATCGAGGGAATGCTCGTTAACCGAAGTTAAGAATCTTATAGAAGGTAATTCGTTAACCGAGGCACTCGTTAACCGAGGGATCACTGTATAGTGCTTCTACACACAAATAGTAATGAGTTCATATTTCTGAAGAAAAAACCCCCACCAAGTATGTAAATCTTTCTAACAACACAACACATGATGTACTGTACTGTACACTCTCCAAAAAGTATCTTTATAATTTTGTGTTAGACAATTTGACATGATGGATGAAGGATTTTGACAACCCGACCAAGACAACAGGAATGACGGCGTTCATTTTGAAATTCATCAGACCCCTTCCTCAAGAAACGTTTTGAAGTGAGTGAACATGACCACCTGGCAAAAAGAATGATATAAAGTGTTCTTGAAAGGAAAAAGGTTCCAGCACATAATATAGATGTACAGTAAAATTAATAGCTAAATTCTAAAGAAAACGGTTTGTTAACTTACAAGTATGTAGCTTAACATAGTAAGTAATAAATATAAAAGATAATGTTCTTGACTACAAAGCACAATGTAACACAAATTGGCAAGAACTTAATATACTGTAAAAAATTTTGTGAACATAAACCTTCATCCAGGCCCCAGTTTACCTGATGTTATGTACATTAATTAAAAATACTGATTCAGAGTCTAAGCTAACAAAAACCTAACCCTTGCAGATGGGAGTTCCTCTGTGCTGAATAAAATTGTCGTACGTTAACCAAATAAAATATGCTATGGATATTTGTCCGGTTGTCAGTTAGGTAATTCTTTTTAGACTAACACCAGAAGGAGTTGATAGAATTGGATGAAACTTTGTGGAAACTTTAACTACAACCAATTAAATAGATAAATGGAAACAAGAATACATTTAGTGTCATTAGGTATGTTTTAAATGATTTTCTGGGGTAAGTTAGATAGGTTTAGGTAGGTTACCTTATGATAGGTTAGTTAGGTCATGTTCTAATGGGCTTTGTGCATTCTCGTTTCCATTTATCCGTTTAATAGATGGTAATTAAAGTTTCCACAGTTTCATCCAATTCTATCATCTCCTTTTGGTGTTAGTCTAAATACCTGTTTAAGTGACAACCGGAAAAATAACCACAGCTAATAAAATATTAATACAGTACAGTACTAAAGAGGTTATCATACAAATTGACCAAATTCCCAGTGAAAGCAAAGCATCTTTTTTATCACGTCCACAATGTCATTTTATATATTTAATACATTAGGTTCGATTAGTTAATTAGTATGCCGTCGACAGTGGTCCAGGTCAGACAACTAATGAAAACTCTACAAGAAATTCATTACCTCAAGAATAAACAATTTCCTTCAACAGGTGATTTTTGTTAGACTACTAATAATTAACCATGATCACTGTTGTAGAATATTACTGTACCCATACTGTACCAGGTTAGGTTATTAGTGTACACTATAAAAACTTAGAGGACAAAATGGTAAAGGTGTAGAATAGCGCTAACACCAGAAGTTGTTTGTTGATTTTCTTTATTTCTGCTGTACTAACTGTTTTCATGTTTTTAAGTACTTTAAAAGAAATGACAACTTTGTATCATGTTTTTAAGTATTTTTATTTTATTTACTCTATAATGGTGAACGCTTCCACGAATTCCTCCTCGCCATTGCTGTTGCATATCAACCTCAATATTAAGGTAAGTTGTTTAACACATAAATTAACACGATAATGCATAGAACCTAATAAAACCTGACCTAACATACCCAACCTATGCATATGTTAGGTCAGCTATGCATTGACGTTTCCATATCTATGTTTAATATCATGATAATTTAGGCGGTCCGACTAATTACCCAAATGCAGCCGCAATGAAGTCAAATAATGGTCCTACATGAATAAATCGGGACTGAATCACTTCTCGATTATTATTTGGTGTCATAAAGTCACAAAAAATGTTTATCTAAATTAACAAACAACTTGTGGTGGTAGCCGTTATCTACACCCTTACTGACAAAATATACAAAGTTTATATTTCTTGTCAATAAGATTTATGAGAAAGTAACAAAGAAGAGAAGAGACATAGTGAAATATTGAAATAAATTATAAATTACAGCAGCTGGTGACCATAACTTTCCTCTCTCTTACACAAGTTAAATATTAAAGTGATGAATCTTAATCTTTCTCATATTATCCTTAAATCAGTTATAATTACTACACTTATCATCATCAAACTGCTACTGAACAACACTAACAGTATATTTCTATTCAATCTTGATGTTATTACCGTCAATGTCTACACCTTTATCTAGTTATTTATGTTAGAATCAACTATTATCATCTACTTCTGGGAAACTTAACACAATTTTACCTGGAGGAGGAAGACTTCACCTCTGTCACCTCCATCACCTCGGCTTCAGTACACTAAACCTCAGTAAAATATTTAGATATAGGAAACAAATACATAATGGGATATAACCAACGTATATATATTTATACTTAATTAAAAATAATGTTATAATTAATATATATAAATCAATGTATATAAAGATAAATATGAACGTGAATTACTCTATATGTCCTGGGTTCAGTCCCCGGCAGCCACACGGATATGAGAAGGTTGGTACCATTATCATTCTATAGTTTCCTTCTATACAAACATTTTTTTTTAATATTTAATGTATTATATGTATTATGACACATTATATTAGTGTTGTCCAAAATATATTTACAAAAGATTATTAGGGTTTTGTATGTTGATTATGAGTGCCCATAATAAATTTTTTATATACTGTATATTATATGATTTTTATATTTTTATTATACTGTACCTGACTTATGTTTCCGGAGTTTTTCTGTACAGCAATTAAAATACAGTACTGTAATTGTATACAGTAGTAGTTAAACACACAGGGCTGGGTATTGGTCCATAAGGCTGGCGCTAAGATTGGTTTATGAGGGTGGCACTAAGATTGGTTCATGAGGGTGGCACTAAGATTGGTTCATGAGGGTGGCACTAAGATTGGTTCATGAGGGTGGCACTAAGATTGGTTCATAAGGGTGGCACTAAGATTGGTTCATGAGGGTGGCACTAAGATTGGTTTATGAGGGTGGCACTAAGATTGGTTCATGAGGGTGGCATTGGTTCATAAGGGTGGCACTAAGACTGGTTCATGGTGGCACTAAGATTGGTTCATGAGGGTGGCACTAAGATTGGTTCATGAGGGTGGCACTAAGACTGGTTCACAGGGGTGGCACTAAGATTGGTTCATGAGGGTGGCACTAAGATTGGTTCATAAGGCTAGCATAGATTGGTTCAGAGGCTGGCACTAAGATTGGTCTAAGGGTGGCAAGAAATTGGCACACATTGATTCATGAGGTGGCACTAAGATTGGTTCATAAGTGGCACTAAGATTGGTCCATAGGGTGCTAAGATTAGTCCATAAGGGTGGCACTAAGATTGGTTCATGGTGGCACCAGATTGGTTCAAGTGGCACTAAGATTGGTCCATATAGGGTAGCACTAAGACTTGGTTCATGAGGGTGGCACTAAAGATTGGTCCATAAGGGTGGCACTAAGATTGGTTCATAAAGGGTGGCACCTAAGACTGGTCTAAGGGTTGGCATAAGACTGGTGGCACTAAGATTGGTTCATAAGGGTGGCACTAAGATTGGTTCATAAGGGTGGCACTAAGATTGGTCCATAAGGGTGGCACTAAGATTGGTCCATAAGGGTGGCACTAAGATTGGTTCATGAGGGTGGCACTAAGATTGGTCCATAAGGGTGGCACTAAGACTGGTCCTTAAGGGTGGCACTAAGACTGGTCCTTAAGGGTGGCACTAAGACTGGTTCATAAGGGTGGCACTAAGACTGGTCCTTAAGGGTGGCACTAAGATTGGGACATTACAGCAGTAAAAGTGAAAGGATGTAAACAAATACCTAGAAAGATGGTAACTTACTGAATAATATTGTCAAGTTATAGACAAAATATTTGAGGAGTGTCTTTTCATTACATGAAAAAAAAATTGTTTGAATCACAACCTTTTATTTGAACAGTTAATTAACCTCAAATGTAGATTATATACAATATATTTCATTACCTCTATCACAAAAATAAAACAAATTATAAACAAAAAGTTTAGAAAATATTTTTGTTCATAAAATATAATTTGTTTTGAGCACTAAGAGGCAGCTGAAAGTTTACTTATAATTGCACTCTACTCTTGCCAACATTTAATATACAAAACACACACACGAGTTAGGATGGAAACAACTGTATGGCTGTCAACAGTGAATGATTAATCATAAGTAATTTCACTCATTCTACATTTGCCATTAACAACACAAATTACTTAAATAAAAACCAAGTACCACTACATCCTCACTTAGGATGTTCAATAGTTATTATGGAGAATTGTGAATTAAATAAAACAAAAATTCCCTGAAAGTTATGGAAAGCCAATAACTGAAAGTGAAAAGTGGTATTACTTACTTCAGATTAATGTACAGTAAATGGAGAGTAAAGTTTCTGCCCCTGGGTCCTTGATAAGTACTGTACATTGATCAGTGAAGGAAAGTGAATCTTTGAAATAGAAATATCCAACAGAGCGGCTTCCGGTGAGAGGACGACTGCACCTCCCAACAATTATGGGTGGTCCAGCAACCTTCACCAGGTGTAGTGAGAGAGTTGTTCAACCAGCCATTGTAACATGCTTCCTTTGGTAAGTCTGTTTATGTTGCAACATAAAACGAATTAACATTTCTTCATCACTTTACATCTCAGATGTTGTAACAGGTGGATAAAATTGGCATATACAGTAAACCCTCGATATAACAGACTAGTTGGGGAGAAGGCCGGTCCGTTAAAGCCAAAACTCCGCTGTTTCGAGGTTTACTATACTTAAGTTTACCTTGTTTTGAAATCAACTCAATTTTTTTTTAGAGATAAACATCTCTTTGTCACATCATGTGTTTCCTGTCAAAGGCACAGTATTGGAATAAACATGCTGCCAGAAATAATAATGAAGACAGAATAAATGAGATTTTTTTTTTCCAAATTTAATTTACAGAGAAAACAAAAATGATAGCATAATAAACATAACATAAAATTCAGCACAATATTTTACAAAACACCCCATTACATAAATACTGTAATGTTATGTAAACCAAAAGCAGTACATAAGACTAGATTTTAAATTAAACTAAAAAGTAATACTGTACAGGTTGTACCTCTCTAGTCCGGCAACCTCGGGACCTGACCGGTGCCGGACCATGGAAATTCACCCTTTTCCTGGATAGATAGGGACTTGTGCTTATGCTTGAAGCACTAGCACCACTTTCTCTGCATCATGGTCTCTTTTGAAGACATATTGAAGGGTTAAATGTCGTATAGTAGCTTCTCAAAGTTTGCGAGTTTTTAATTCAACGTATTTTATTGGAACACAAAAAAAAAAATTTGACGGCGGAAACTTGAATTTCGACGGGTTTGAACGGCCCGCCAACGTGCAGACGACGTGCATAATCGTGTAAATAGCATCATTTCTCTTATGTACAAAAGATTCATTATTGTTTATTACTGAATGTCTTTTTTAATGAATTAATGTTTATGTGTGCAAAATGAGCAATACAATTCATTAATAATACGTAGAATATTAAAACACACGAGGAAATGACACAGCATTGTTTTCGTTGATTACAAAACCAGTGACTGACTGGTTCTACATATAAAACTGAAGAAAATAAGACCTTGGTTGCAGCTGTAGTAAAATTAATATGGTTGTTTTAAGTAATGTTATTTAATGTTAATAAATGGAACAAAAGAAGTAGCTAACGATAATGGTAAAGAAAAAAGAGAGATCGCGTATGTAAGTGCACACACGTGAAAACATATCGTCATTACTTTACATAAGAGTATGAAAGCAACATTTATTTACTGTTCACATATATTTTAATTAATGTTTCTGAATTTGATTTTATTGAATTAATGTTTGTGTGTGCAAAATTAACAATACAATTTATTAAAAATACCTGGATTAAAACACATGAGGAGACGAGACGGCTGCCGGCATTGTTCATGTTAAAGCTTACAAAACCAGTGACTGATTGGTTCTACATATAAAACTGAAGAAAATAAGACCCTGATTGTAGCTGTAGTAAAATTAATGTAAAAAAAATTAATATGGTTGTTTGAAGTACCTGTAATGTTATTTAATGTTAATAAATGGAACAATATAAGTAGCTAACCATTAATGGTAAAAAAAAAAGTGAGACTGCGCGTATGTAAGTGCGCACATGTGAAAACATATCGTCATTACTCTACATAAGAATATGAAAGCAACACTTATTTACTGCTCATATATATTGAAGGGTTAAACGTTGTACTCTGTATAGACAAGCAGAGAGAGAAAGAGAGAGAGAGCAGCCGAACTGCCGGATGTAAACAAACCTTAATTTCCCGCGGCGGTTTTTTTTTTACGGGGATTAGCCCACCCGGGCATAGGTCACTGACCCACATTGGGGCCTGAGGGGCAAAAATTTAATACTCCTGTAATAATAATAATAATTCAGATAAGTGAAAAAAAAAGAAAAAAAAAGCTGCCTATCTACCTATTGGACAAACTAAAATCGTTCCGGACCACAGAATGCCGGACTAGAGAGGTACAACCTGTATAACCAAGCCCTGATAATAAGTACAGTAATACCTAATAAGGAATGTGAGAACTAAAACACACAGCTTCAGATCTTATATGTCAATACTCGTTTCTTGTACTATACTGCAACAATGAATATAACCCTTAAGTTTATACTATAAAGACTATTTTCTGTGTTGACATAATAGTGCACATATAACTCACTACAACACTATTACCAAAACTTATGCACGAGAAGCACTTGTTTCCAATGTTGCCAATTAAGATTACATCGTCAGCACTAGGTAAGGGTTTTAAGTGCAGATTCTCATATGACCACAGCAAGGGTTTATACATCTCCTGAACACATAACTCTTAATACAGTAATTTGTTCACATTTTATTAGTTCATGAGAACACAGTACAGTATGTATGTCAATTCTGATGACAGATTAAGTACTGTACCAGGGTAATCTTGTGTGAACTTGAATGACTTGATCCTACAGTACTGTATAGTTAAACAAAATATATTCTATGAATAGTACATGTATTATGCATTCCTTCAACATATACTGTACTATATAATGCAAATCCCAATGCAATATTCTAGGATCTGTATTATACAGTATATATTTCATGATGTATAATGTATACTATGTGTGTACCTGTTCACAGCAGCACTAACTAACTGTAATTTCAGATTATTGACACTTTTGATTATACACTAACTGATTTAATTTAATTACAAAAACTAATTATACATCCAACAAGTATCCTTAGATAATTATTAAAAGTCTACATTGTGCACAGTAAAAAATCTGACAATAACCTTCATTGCCCCCCCCCAAAAAAAAACATCAAATTGTGTTAAATTTTCCAATTCAAATAAGACATGAACACTGATTATCACATTTATAAGGAATCACATCACAGTATTTCTTTTCTATAAATCACAGCGGTGTACTCTGACCATTAGATTCTTGAAATAAACACCACGCGATCACTTGTGTGAACGTGACAGAGGCAGACTACAGATGACGTTGTGAAGTGGGATAGCAATAAACCCAGCGATGGTCACCCCCATGGAGTCTCCAAATGTGGTCATCCCCATGGCAAACTCTTTATGGGCATCATCAACCTGCTGTAAGAAATAAACACTCAATAAGTACAACACATTGGCATTAACTGGGTACTGTACAAGCCTTTCCTCAACAAGAAACTGATGTAACATGTAATACCATCTCCACACACGAAGGGGCCCCCTAGTATGGCAGGTTAGATGACTCAATTTGGTCATAAAAGTATGAAAGGAAAAGAACTGATAATAGTGATACAATCAACAGAGTACTGGCAAGAACAGGAGAAGTGTTCAAAAGTAAATAAAACATTAAAGTATATACTGTAGGGTAGGAGAGAGACCCAATTTGCCTTACACCACACTAATATACTGTACAGGTAACTCCTATCACCAACCCACGTTTACAGTGAGAACTGGGCATTAAAAGTAGGACTTCCAAATAATATTTCACCATCAAGTTAATGCTATATTAAAAGCCAAATATTGTAACAGACAAATTTACTGTTATACTATAATAAGAAAGATGTGTCTCTTCTTACAATTGCCTCAGAACTATGAAGAAAAAAATTCACAAACTAATGTAAAATCTAACATATTATAACCCTAACATGTACTAACACTGGACCATAGAGGATGGCCCTCACTACCACACATGGTAGGTTTTCTTTAGGTACTGTACAGTACTAGTTTTTTCCTGTACTGTACTAACACTGGACAATAAGATCATAAGAAAGTAACAAAGAACAGACCAACTGTCTGAACACCTATACCCTTTCCACACTAACCTGACCTGGAGGCCCCACCCTTCTTCTATACTAATAGCTAATTGGTTCATAGAAAATTAAAACTGAATGTGTTCACAATTGGTAAGCAGAACTGTTATCTAAAATAATGTAAAAAATATGGATTACAATTTATCAAAATACAAATCATTTCAAAGCATTAGCACTTCAGAGAGAATGATAGAACATTTTAAATATTTATTATAAAAGGTCGATATAAACACTCGCTTATATGTGCGCAGTCCCAGGGGAGGTAAAACACTCAGAGGAACCAATCAGCTGCTCGTAGCTATAGACGAGGGGCGGGGCTTACAGGCCAGTTTAGCATGGAAATACTATAGTAAGCTGATAATTGGGTGAAAAGGTAAATAAATAATAGGTAACACTGTAAAGGTCAAACTACCTCTTGTGAGATTTTATAGAAAGTGTTGACATAAGCCGCTCCTCCCAGAAGACCTTCCCACAGCACCAGCACAAACACCAGCCAGATGCTCCTGATCCACCAGAAGATGGCACAAGTCAGCAGGAGAACAACGTTGATCCACTGAAATTTAAATATTGCATGAAACTATCTATGTACAGTACTGTAACAGTGGCCATCATTTGTGGATATTAGCTGTAGGGACAGTGGTCACCATCTGTTAAAGTTTCATGTTGCCTGCATTCCATTTTTGTGCTTATAGGATGATTAGTGTAGAATCCTTAGCCACAGGTTAAGTGTTAAAGCGTTAGAATACTGTACATAAATTCTTGCATATGCCCCGGGTTACTACATCTCTGTGCTGCTTTAGGTATTACTGTATCATATTTCTATCCAATGATAAATAATTCTAGGTAATCCAGCAATATCCCCCCTACTATATTATACAGTCATCATATACTGTACTGTACTGTACTGTACTCTACTGCACTGTACTGTTCTGCAAATTATTACAAAATTACACTAAAAAAATCTGTTTCATGGTACTACAAATCTGGGTATTTTACTGTAATAAACATAGATGCTATATACTCAGGGTGTCTACTGGCCAGACAAAACAAAATTCCTTGGCTTTTCCAGGTGAAAATTTGATAAGCTCCAGGTACATAAATTCGGTATTTATTACGACAATAACAAAATTAGAGGTCTTCAATAATATATATATAGTATATATATATGCCGATAACCACAAGAAAAGAAGAAAACACGAAGTTCCCAAGCGCTTTCGTGTAATTCACATCTTCAGGGGTGAGTACAGACTAAAGAGAAGTACAAAACAAGGTGTATATATACAGAGGAGGGTGAGACCAGGTCCACAATGGTCAGGTATTAGGTAATGACCCTACTAATCTTTAAATAGCACCGCAAAGTCGGTAGTCAGGTCAGAGGGTAAGGTGACCCAACCTTCTCACTCGGTGAGAACCAGGTGAGAAGGTTGTAGGTAAAACCTGTAACATTTGGTTATTTGATCACTAACATGAAATATGATGGGTACACAAACAATTCAGTTACTGGAGTGGCCTATTTACCTAAATTTGCTCCTTAAAGTTTAATTATTTACCTATTATATAGTACATCATTAATTTAAGGTAAGAGTACTATCAAAATACTGTACTGTAACAATATTTTGAAGTTGAACTGAATTCACATAAAATTCCAGGTTTATTTGTAAAATTCTCTGGCTTTTCCAGACCAGTAGACACCCTGATACTGCAGCATTCTTCATTAACTGTTTCAGCAACAGTAAAAACTGTAAACTGCGTGTAAAACAATAGTACAGTAACCTGCAACACAGACGTCTTCCATATGTGGTGAATGTGGACACAGTTGACAGAAGACCTGGACACAAACACCCCAACCTGATAGATGACCTGATACCACCGATACTGCTCGTGATGGTTCAGCCACATCTTCTCTTGTGGGAAGTAGATCAGTTCTAACTGAAATTGTAAACAACGATCTCTACAGAATCTAAAGTGGCAAATTACCAGACCTTTATATAAGGTATGAAATGATCTGAAGCTTGTAAGGGGAGCTGTAACTCACATCATCATGTGCTTTTGAACCATCTACTTATCTACAAGGTGTCTCAAAATAATTATATAAACTGCCCTACAGATTTTGGTGGCAACTGGATAAATGTTTGAATTATGTGTATTGTCTTTAATACTAAGGAAAGAGAAGCTAACTTTTTACATGTCAGATACAGCATAGTACTGTATACAACACATGGAGAGCTTGACAGTGTATGAGATAAATCATTATTTATCTCATCGATACTTTATCAGTGTAAGGTAAAGAACTGCAACAGACTTACTCACCAAACCTTGATTAATAACATATTCAGCGATATACACCACAGTAAGAGGGACCATATATCTCAACAAGGACGGAATGGCCTGGAATTTGTGAGCCAGACTGAGTGACGCTGGAGGATCTCTTGCCGATAGAATCCTTTCTCCTTCCTCTCGAACATGACAACTGTTGCTACAATCTGTCCAGCACTGGGGTTCATGCGGATGTTTAAGAAGGACCCAGAAACTGCAAGACGTGTTAATATATTAAAGCTAAGGGAAGACTGATACCGTAACTGTTATCATCATTGTATCGTACACTCACTTGTTTCACTTATATGCAGAGATTTAAACAAGTACACAAACCATAAAATATTATGTTATATAACTAAATGATGACGCTCCAACCAGTCGTGTAGAAAGTAATACACACAGTATTTCTCTCTTATTTGTTCCCTCAACTGCCTCTGTCCTCTACAACTGATCCCCCTTATCCGAGGGCGGATCCAGGGGGGTGTCCGGACCCCCCTATTCTTCAGAAAATTCCAATACTTTTTCTTTAATACAGTATTGTACTAAGGCACTTTTGTATAGTAAAAAGTAATTACTATTGACCTCAGAATGCCTCTTAATATCAAGTGCAAATGCCCATCATATTGGTCCGATTTAAAAAAAATTCGGGGGAGGGGGGGGGCGCCTCCCCCCAAAACCCCCACTGTTATCTCATTCATCATACAGTTTCCACCATCTACTTCTATACTGTACATAAAAGATAAGACATAAAGAACAAACTAACCCAAAATGATCTGTTGCCTCTAGCTGAAGCATGACACATCATCACTTATCTTACATAAACATTAATTTCCTTAAACTCTGGAAGTTAGGTACAGTACAGAATGTAGGTTACCCGAGAGCCATAGCAATCGGCACAAGCAACATAGAGAGTAAAGAGTTGCGGGGGGTGAGTCCCACAGATGTGAGCACAGCATAAGCCAGCGCACCAAACACTCCTGCTCCTCCTGTTCCTGAAGACCATGTTGACAACACATTCCTTAAAAAGACAAAAGAAAAAATTAATGGAGAACACAGCAGCCAGTGGTTATTGTATTTGCATAAATACAGCTTTTAGTCTGTCCAACTGGGTATTGGTCTCAATACCAAGAAATCTCTCAAACCAGAACCGCTCTGAAACAATTATTCCAGCTAATGGAGAGATTACTATACAGCATATAGGTACCCGAGCCTTACAATTTTAATATACATACGCATAGTACTACCTAACTTTTTACACTTTTCAACTCCTCTTAAGAGTAACAATTGAGTATAAAAGCACAAGACAGATAAAGTGAGCTTTACTTACCTGTGAAAGTTAGCCGCGTACTGCAGGAAGGAAGTTTCTCCGAGACCAGACGCAGCGGAGGCGAAGACAACACCGACTATTGCCATGGTCCTGCTGGTTGCTGCCCCCACTATGGCAAACGAACAGGAACACAACACAACCACTGCACTCACACGCAAACTATACAGGTGGATTAGTGACGTGTCAGTCAATATAGTACATCTATAATCTTTGGTATTTGCATTAAAACTATACACAAAACAAGTCTGATAGTACTCCCTCTATGCTGTGCTGTCATCAATCATGCAATGCTATTACTTAACAAGAAATTAACTGGTGTCTCAATACAAATGTGTTTTGATGCTACATCTTAAATCACATCTGTGATTCAGGGTTGTTATGATTTAAATCAAATGATTTAAATCACACGATTTAAATCGATTTAAATCAAAATGATTTTTTTACTAATAACTGTTTTCTCTTTTTATTCTACATGAATGAAAAGTATATGCAATGGAGCAGGCTAATAACATTATTTGGATTTACATAATTATGTACTGTACTATAGTCTGTTCTCTCCAGTTTTGCGTAACTTTCATCATAAGGTCTCATTATTATTGTATATATTTACATGAAATATATTGTTAACTAAGATAATAAATACTATTGAAATTCAGAAGAACTGTAGTATTCTCTTCTCCCGGCATTATATATCAGTCAATAAGGAGCAAGGGGCTGTAAATTTTTGCAAAGCTAGAGTGAACAGGCTGTAGGCACTAGGCTATACATATTCAGATATTCTATTTATATCACTTAGTATGTTCTTTTTAAACAACATAATTATTATTTCTGATCAAAGAAGCATAACTGGTTTTGTGATAAAAACTACTAAGTCTGAAAAAGTCACTTTGGATCAGCAAGTTGCTAATTATATATATGCAACAAATTGACCCTTCAGAACAGTGGAGCACAAAGAGTTTATCAAGATGATTAAAATGCTAAGACCAGGATATGTTCCACCTAATAGACATCAAATTGGAGGGTCTCTTTTGGATCAAGCCTACGATTCAGTGATTAAGAATTATTCAGAAGAACTTAGTGGGAAAACAGTTTGCATGGCCATGGATGGATGGAGTAATGTCCATAATGAGCCTATAGTATGTATAACTTTAACAGCGGACAACCGTATTTATCTTGTTGACTCTATAGACACAGAATCAAGACACAGCTGACTATCTGTTGAAATTAGCTGAATGTGCTACAAAAAAGTGTGAAGACAAATTTGGATGCACAGTAAGAAGCTGTGTAACAGATAATGCTGTTAATATGGCAAAAATGAGAAGTGAATTCGGACAAGATAAATCCATTATAACATATGGTTGCTCTGCACACATGTTAAATTTGCTTTCACAAGACCTGCAAATCAAGAACATTAAGGAGCACATTACTGAAATCATTAAGTACTTCAGAAATCATCACATCCCAGGATCTTTGTATAGAAGAGCAGGAAGAACAATGCTAGTAATGCCATCAGACACACGATGGAACACAGTGACAGATTCTATTGAATCATATTTAAAGAACTGGGAGACCCTTGTCAAAGTGTGCAAAGAAAATAATGAAGACATTGATAAGAAAATTGAAAGGAAAGTTAATGATTAGGCATTAAAAAGAACTGCAGAAGACTATTTAGAGAAACTTAAGCCTATTGCTGTGGCATTGGACTGTGTCCAGAGAGAACATACCCTATTAAGTGATGCTGTAGAAATCTGGGTAAAACTGAAAACTGATATTAAGGAGTATTTAACAGATAAGAAGGATATGGATAATTTTGAAAAAAGAATCAAAGTAGCATTGACACCTGCCCATTTTCTAGCTAATGTGATAGATCCAAGGTATCAGGGCAGACATCTGACTCCTGAGCAGCAAGACACTGCAGAACAGTATGTGTGCAAGTCTTTTCCACATTTCCTTTCAACATTAATGTCCTTCCATGGAAGAAGTGCACCATTTAAAGAGGTCTATTTTGGTAAAGATGTTGTAAAATCTCTCTCACCCCTTGCTTGGTGGCAGTATTTTGCCAATGATATGACAGAAAATGTAATGGATGTTCCTAGACAATTATTTACAGCTGTTGCATCATCAGCAGGGGTTGAGAGAATTTTTTCCACATATGGATTTGTACACTCAAAGGTAAGAAATCGCCTAGGACAGGAAAAGGCATCGAGGCTTGTCACAGTACATAAGCATTTCAATGTTCAACTAAGCTAATTTAAATGTTTTGGAATATTTTTGTTGTTTACAGAATGAGAATATTGTGTTGACTTGAAGTTATTACCGGTAATTCTTAATACACTATAATCCTACAAATGTAAGAAAATAAACTTGTTACCAGTATTATTTTTTTTACAAAATGAGAATATTATTCTGTTGACTTGAAGAAGTTAAGTTATTAATTTTTGAAACACTGTAATCCTATAAGAGTATTTATAGTAAAATTTCATTATTATGTTTGGATTTGTGCACTCAAATGTAAGATATGTTACCAGTTTTCTTTTATTTTACAAAAAGAATATTATTGTGTTAAATGCCATTGGTACATCTACTGCATAAATATCTTAATGCCAATTTTCTGTTTATTATCCTGAATAAGCTTTGGTTGAAAAATACTGTTTTTATGGTTTAAAAATATTATTTTATTGCAATTAGTAAAAAAAAATCAATTTAAATAAAAAAATCCGATTTAAATCAAATAAATTAATTTTTTTTTAAATCATGATTTTTTCCAACCCTGGACTGATTCCTCACTCCCATGTGAAGCTCCTCTCTTATGTGGCCCAAATAGAAAAGCCTCTGGGTTAATCAATAACTACAGAGCTGCTTTGTCCTCTTTATTCCCCTCATCATGTCCCCCATGCAGTACTGTACTGTTCCACCCCCCCCCCAGAATGTACTGTAGTCACACTGTCTAACACCTCTTACATATCTTCTTTGTTATTTTACCCTCTGGCATCTTTCTATCATTTATATGTTTATTTATTCATTTATAGTTTCACCAGTCATCAGTTGGTCTGTTCTTTGTTATGACCTTTATTGTCCAGTGTTAATACAGTACAGGGGAAACTGTAATACCTGGAGGAAACCTGCCATGTTAAGTAGAGGCCAGGGATTAAACCCAGGACACAACTTAAGAGATACAAGCACACTGCTGTATCCTCTCTTCATCAACTCTATAAATGATACTACAAGCACCACGTATCACCACACCAGCTAATTGTAGAATGAAATATTAGTAAGTATGGTAAAAACCTCTTAATCCAGACTCTTTTTATCCGGATTAAATAAACCCCTTCCGGAAAAAGCTTTATGCAGAAATTCACTTAATGAGGACTGGATTCTGCCCCAATTACTCTTGATTAAGAGGGTTTTTCTGTACAGTACTTAGTCAGCAGAGTACAGTATTGCCCACAAGTTGTAAGAAGATAAAGAAGCATAAGATTCTTACTGAATATATGAGCACATGAATGGTGCAAACATTTTGATAACAAGAGCAGGGACGATGTCAGCCAGTAGTACAGCGCCGGTGCTAACTGTATTACAGTCACGAGGGTTGGTGGTGGTGTTGGCGGTGGACCACGATGACTGCTGTAGATACAAGATATTGTCAAGTACAATGAAAGTCACTTAATATTTTTCATGCTCTCTCTCATACAGTAGAGTCCTTCGCCAACCACAGGAAACCATAATCCCAGTGGTGGGCCAAGTACTACTGTACTGTATGTTGAATATTGACCATAGACACAAAAACTGTAGACACGTACAATATTGTACAAAGCAACAATGTAAAAATCAGTTTTTAAGTTGTTTTAGGAAAATTACAGTAGAAGAAAATAATCATCACTGCTTAGTAAGATTAAGTGTAATCAAAAGAAAATTATTACATGCCACTTAATACTAAAAAGAAACTATCATTAATCATAAACAATGTACAGTACTTTGAAGTAAACAATGGGTTTAATTCTATAAGAAACATGAAACTAAAATGCTACAAGTCACTTCACGTAAATTGTACAATCAAAAACAAAACTCCTTCACAACCTTGTATGAAACTGTAGCAAACTTTAATGAGATAATAGTATCACCTGTAGCTAAACAAGTAACTCAAGGGATGATTACAATAGTTCAGGGTCTCAGGTGTGTTCATGACTGTACAGGTACATAAAAATAAAGGTATGGAGTTAATCACCTTAAACCTGTGACACACTCAGCATCTGTGAAGAACAACAAAATTACTCGATGCACCAACTAACTGCTCAACTTAATCTTATTATAACACAATACTGTATTGCATCTGCCCATCATACTTCCTTAGCTAAAAATTCTACTAACTTCAACCAAAGTGTACATAAATATCTCCATACATCAAATTCTTCAGATAACTTTACATCAATATCTTCAGGGAAAGTGTACATAAACTGTGTTGTATATCTAGCAATATTCATAATTAGGATACATTAGTAAGGACTTAAAGCTTTACAGTGATCCCTCGGTTAACGAGCGCCTCGGTTAACGAAATTTCGGTTAACAAATTACCATCCATAAGATTCTTAACTTCAGTTAACGAGCATTCCCTCGATTAACGAATTCCTTGCGAGCGCCCCTCAACATGTTTTCGCTTGCACACCAGCTGTCGTATTAGTCCGCCAATACAGTAATCGGTTCTAGGGCTTAAATTCCTTACTATTTTAGTCAATATCAAGAAGTTTGTACTATTCAATAATTTTAAGTCTTATATTAAATTTTTTAGTCATTTTAACAATTATTTAACATAATTGAAGTATAGGAAGCTAGTTTTTAGCACGCCAAACAGCCTGTCAACACACCATACAGGCGTCAGTCTCTGTCTTTTCAGTGGAGGTAACATCTTGCTTCAGACTCTCTTCAACATAAATGCTTTTTTTCTGTTTCCAGTCAAATTCATGGTCATTTTGAGATATATTTTACATATTGATAATATATAGCGCAGTGCAGTGTTGATTTAAAGAAAATAATCTTGAATTACACCAAGTGAACTAAAATTTTATGGGTGAAATGGCAGCATGGGGTGACTTCTCTTCCACCCCATGCCATCTCTTCTCCCTTCTCCTCCACCTCCATTCTAATTCCCATCATCATCATCCAGGAGCCTTCTACATGCACACCTCAAAGTAAGTGTACTTTACTGCATTTATTTTTAGTTTGTATGTAATTTTCGGTGAGCTGGAACCAATTACCCAAAAACCCATTGAAACAATAGTTTCGGTTAATGAATTTTTCGGTTAACGAGCAACCTTCTGGAACGAATTGTGCTCGTTAACCGAGGGACCACTGTACAAGTAAAGAGATCAGAGAATCAGAGACTTTCCATAATAAAAAAAAATGTAGATGCAGGGTAAAAGTTTAATAAGCATAAGGTAATACAAGTTTCTGGTCTACAAATACAAAATGTAGTTTCTGTGTTACTTGTCTGTAGAAAGTGAATTAAAAATATAAAAAGAATCACAAAACTTACATTCCCATTATCCTGAGTAAAATCATGAGAGAGTATGTCATGTGCTGCAGACAACATAACCACATAGCCAAAGTTATTGGTCAGACCCAATATCCAAAAGGCCAATAGATTCTGCCATTGTTCCTTCCCCCTGGGCACAGTGTCCTCCTTGGCATTGTTCTGTGACTGTAGTGGAGTTATTTCTGCAATGAGTTAACAAAAGGTCGGTATCTCGGTGACTGAAGTACTGTTACTAACCTGATCTAGTACAATAACAAGAGGAGTTGAAAGGTTCTCCTCTGTCTCACTGAAGGCTCCTAGTGTAACCCTCTCCCTTTACTTCACACTCATTTTATCAAACATTATCCTTCACACACCATTATTTTATTTATCCTGTTACCCAATTTTACAATAACCCAGAAAATTGCTGTATTAGTCATGACAGTTGAGGAACCCTTGGCCCCAAGACTCAGATGGTATTACCTTAAGTCTATAAAATATATTACCTACAGAGTACTGTACAAGTTAAAGAGGATTCCACAATTGTAACTGCCCGTGAGGGATAGTGTGAGACAACAATATGCAGTAACAACCTAAAAGCATTATTTGATTATTCACATCCTGATCTAACATTATGATAAATACCTTGATATCCTACAAGAGTTACATTAAGAAATATAACATTACTTACCAACAGCAGTCTCATAATCATCACTACTTGAATGAGAATCTTCACCATTTTGCTCCATAATGACTCCTTACACTTTAGTTCACAAAACACTTACAGTCTGCCTTTATACATTATATAACACACAACCTGCAAGAAAAAATTTAATACAATTATCATTATGCTGAAGATGATAGGCATTTAACTGGTGATACTAGTCTACAACAATTACCAGTGCAGTACAGTATATACCTCTCAACAAATACTGTATTATATACTTTGATGACAACTTATTTTTAACCTGAACATGATTACAAAAAGCAATAAGGAAATTAAATTTTTGTCTATAAAATTGTTTTTCTGTAGTTTTATCCTATTGGGTGATTAAAACAAACGCTTCCCAGGGGACACACACACAGTGAGTGGTACAGTACAGTTGAGTACAGTTTAGTAGAATACAGTACAGTTAAGTACAGTTGAGTGCAATACAGTAGAGTATAGTACAGTTGAGTACAGTAGAGTACAGTACAGTTGAGTACAGTACAACAGAGTATGTATTTTAGTTAATGATGATGTTTGGTAACTTGTTCCACTCATCCACTACTCTATTTCCAAACCAATGTTTACGTATCTCACACTTAAGTCTAAATTTGTAAACAGTAATTTAAAACCATTGCTACGAGTTCGCTCCTGGTTGGATAGTTTGAGTACCTTTGTTATATCACCTTTGTTTAGCCATGACTTCCATTTATACACCTCGATCATATCGCCCCTCACTCTACTGATATCTGGTTTCTCTGTTTACATCTCCTAGACTAAGTACTTTACATTTGTCCACATTAAATTTCATCTGCTATTTTTCAGACCATTCAATTTTTTTTATCTTCCTGTACTTTTACGGAGTCCTCGTCAGATTTAATTACACACCCTATTTTAGTGTCATCAGTAAATTTACTATGTTGCTGTCTATATCTATGTCATTTACGTATATAATAAATAGTAATGGTCCAAGTACTGAGCCATGGGGTACTCCACTAGTGCCATTACCCTAATCGGATTTAGTGCCGTTAATGCTTATTCACTGTTTCCTGTCCTGTAACCACGCCCTAATCCAATTTAGAATACTGTACAGCACAGTGATCCCTCGGTTAACGAGCGCCTTGGTTAACGAGATTTCGGTTAACGAATTACCTTCCATAAGATTCTTAACTTCGGTTAACGAGCATTCCCTCGATTAACGAATTCCTTACGAGCGGCCCTCATCATGTTTTCGCTTGCACACCAGTTGTCGTATTAGTCCGCCAATACAGTAATCGGTTCTAGGGCTTAAATTCCTTACCATTTTAGTAAATATCAAGAAGGTTGTACTATTCAATCACTTTAAAAGTTTAATATTAAATTTTTTAGTCATTTTAACAATTATTGAACAAAATTAAAGTACAGGAAACTAGTTTTATGCGCGCCAAACAGCCTGTCAACACACCATACAGGAGTTAGTCTCTGTGTCTTTTCAGTGGAGGTAACATGTTGCTTCAGACTCACTTCAACATAAATGCTTTTTTTCTGTGTTTTCAGTCAAATTATTGATCATTTTGAAATTTATTTTACATATTGATGATATATAGAGCAGTGCAGTGTTAATTTAAAGAAAATATTCTTTATTTACAGCAATTGAACTTAAAATAACACGTGTTGAAATTGTTTTTGAATCCAGCATGGGTCCCAAGAAATCTAGAAAAGTGATTTAAATTCAGATGAAACAGGAAATAATTAGAAAACATGAAGAAGGCATTAGAACAAATGTGCTAAGCAAAGAATATGGCATGTCGACATCAACTGTATCGACAATTCTTGCACAGAACGACAAATTCAAGGAAGTGAAAGTGAGAGACAAGTCTACCAGAGTGTTCAAAGGTAGATCCCTAATAGCAGAAACAGTGAGGTTACTTCTCATCTGGATTAGGGAAAAACAGATGAAAGGTGATTCAGTTTCTACTGAATTTATTTGTGAAAGAGCCAGGGAAATATCCGAACATTTAAAGGTAAATCAACCTGGTTCTTCAGGCACAGACCTTGAAGATTTTAGGGCCAGCAAGGGCTGGTTAAAAAAATTTAAGAAAAGAAGTGACATATTTAGTGTTAGGCATGGTGAGGCTGCCAGTGCTGATAAGGAAGGGGCAGCAAAGTTTTTAGTGGAATTTAAAGAACTGGTGGATACAGAAAATTATCTTCCACAACAAGTGTTCAATGTGGACGAAACTGGGCTGTTCTGGAAAAAGATGCCCAAAAGAACATTCATCACCAGAGATGAAGCCTCTTTACCTGGGCATAAACCCATGAAAGACCGTCTGACTCTATTGCTTGGTGCCAATGCTTCAGGGGATTTCCGACTGAAGCCTATGCTTGTCTACCACTCTGAGAACCCCAGGGTGTTCAAGCAACAAAAAGTGGTAAGAGGACGGCTTGGAGTTTATTGGAAATCCAACCGTAAAGCATGGGTAACAAGACAGCTCTTTAATGAATGGGCTGTTGAGGTGTTTTGCCCTTCTGTGAAGAGTTACCTAACCACCAATAAACTCCCTTTAAAGGTCATGACCCTCAACTTGCCAGAACTTTGGAGTCTCAATTTGACTTTGTCAAAGTGTTGTTTTTGCCTCCCAACACTACATCAATCATACAGCCAATGGACCAGAATGTGATCAGCAACTTTAAGAAGCTGTACATGAAAATTTTCAGGAGGTGTCATCAGGCAACTTCCACTGATCCTGAACTAACACTGGCACAGTTCTGTAAGACACAGTTTAACATCCTGGAGGCTGTAAAATTGATTGTGTCTTCATGGCAAGAAGTCTCCACTAGAACCCTCAATTCTTCATGAAAAGCACTGTGGCCATCAGTAGCCCATGATTTTGAGGGATTTCAGGATGAAACAGAGTTGCACCAGGCAACTGTATTTCTCTTAAATATTAATTGTGTGTGCTTACCATCATAAAATTAAGATGTTATTTTTACTACAACATAGGTATTGTGTCTGAAAAAGTGGAGTTTGGGGGTCGGGCCAGTCTCTATTGGGATTAATCCCATATGTTGTGTTGTTCACTTTCCGCGGTACCCCGTGGGTTCAATTGACCGCGTAAATCAGGGTACTACTGTACTGTATTTCCTCCAATTCTATGAGCCTTCACTTTTCGTATGAGTCTTTCGTGAGTTCGAAAACAGCTGAAAAGAATGTTAGTAATAGATATAGTCTGACATGAATGTCCACTTGTGAAGCCATGTTGGGAATCATTGACCAACTTGTGCTTCTACCAGGTGATTTCAGATAGATCCAGTATGCTAGGCCTCACCATATGTCATGGAAGCCACACATCCACAACATTGCTAAAGCTGCCTCCCAAAAGCTGGGAATGCTGTACAGATGCTGTAGCTACTTCACTCCTGAGCAGTTGCTTCAAGTATATAAGGGATTCATTTGTCCTAACTTGGAGTACTGCTCTCATATCTGGGGTGGCTCTTCTTCTGTCCAACTGTTAGATAGGGTAGAATCAAAGGCATTTTGTCTTATTAACTCTCCTCCTTTAGTTGATGATCTTTCCTCCCTTCCTCTTCACCACAATGTTGCTTCACTCTCTCTGTTTTACAGGTACTTTAACGGGCAATGTTCGGTGTATTTGGCATCCTGTGTACCACCGGCAAGGCCATGGGCTCTTAACACATGTCTGCCCACGGTGCCCACCTTTTCTCTGTGGATGCAGGTCACACTATAATAACCAGTTATACAGTAGTAGCTCCTTCTTTCCTCACACAGCCAAACTGTGGAATGCTCTGCCTTCTTCTGTGTTTCCATACTCTTACAATCTGTCTCACTTCAAAAAAAAATGGTTTTCAGCATCTCCGTGGTGTAGATTATAGTCTTTTTCTCTTTTATTCTTATTTTCTTTTTACTCTTATTTTTTTGCCAGAAGGTCCCATTGTGGGTTGAAAACCTGGGTCATTTTTAGTTAACCACCCATCACCTTTTCTCACATGAAATATATGTTTTTTCGCTAGTTTTCTTGCTGTTTTATATGAATCTGACATTTATCTTTGGGGCAAATCACTTTTTTTTTAGTTACCTAAGTTAGGTTAGTTGGTTGGCTCCTTTGGTATGAGAATAGGTTATTCTTGGTGTTTTACTCAAATCTGACCTTCATTTTTAGAAAAAAATTAAAATTTTCATTTTAAAAGAAACCACCCATGGTGGCGCCACCACCCCTGGGAGGGCTCTCTGGGGTGCTACCGCTCCTGAGTGGGACCCTGGAAATGCAACCACCTCTGGCAGGGCCACCATCCTTGCGAGGGCCCCTGGAGGGGTCGCCGCCCCTGAGGGCACCACCGCCTGTGGGAGGGTCCTTGGGGGAGTTGCCATCTCTGGGAAGGTCCCTGTGGTTGTTGCCATCCCTGGGAAGGTCCCTGGGGGTTCCGTCGCCACTGGGAGTGTCCCTGAGGGCGCCGCCGCCCCTGAGTGGTCCCCTGGTAGTGCTAGTACCCCTTGGAGAGCCCCTGGGAGTACTGCCCCCCCCTGAGTGGGCCACTGGGAATGCCACCACCCCTGGGATGGTCCCTGGGGTACCGCTATCCCTGGGAGTGCCCATGGGGGTGCCACCAGGTGAATTAAAAGTTCCCTAATATCCCTGTTTATCATTTATCCTCGAGTTACATTTATAATTTAATAAAGGAATTATAATCATTATAATCAGTCAGGCTTCGAATATATACGTCATTCTAGCTAATATACCCGTGGCCACACAAAACCCTTACATTAGTATAGAGAAAACCGTAAATACAAGCAGGGCACTGTGCGGTGAAGAGGGGGGGGGGTTAATAATTATTCTGTGTATGATAAAGCTGCCACAAGTGTTTACAGAGAGATAAGATGTCTAGAGAAAAATAATGCATACTGTACATGGAAGGAAAGTGATAGATAGGCAACCTTTAACCTTGGTTAAAACCCATCAGTGTTCAGGCTGGCCTTCAGTCAGGAGTAGTTGCATCAGACCAATAGTTGTGTGTAGATTACGGCCAGCACAGGAGTTTATACAGATCTATCCCTGCAGTTGTGAAGCCAGGCACTCAGACAACATTTCAAACAGCAAAGTTAACACAGGGTATATTAAGGAATTGTTTGATGTTTTTATTATTTTTTTTTTGTTTTTCCCAATGGGTATATTGTACAGTAGTACTCACCATCTTCCCAGTTCATCCTCCCCAAAAATCCCCTCGTTAAAAATTACATTATCCGTTGCTATAAACATCTTTTGCACTGATATTTATAATCCAATAGACAACTTGTGGGCCCAGAATTTTGTTTAAGTGGGATACTGTGTACAGTCTCCCCCCGACTTACGACGGGGTTAGGGACCCAAATCCAGGTCGTAAGTCGAAAATGCTTAAATAATACATAGAAAATCTAAAATGCGTGTCTGTTTTTCTTCTCAGCACCACAAAACTCTCACTTTTAAGCTTGCCAGCCATTTTAAAGGGAATTACAAACAAAAATTTTGTCAGTACACAGTGCAATCACTAACGTTGGGACTCAAAATACGTAATTTAAAATTTTTTGGGTACGACCGAGGCGGTCGTATGTCCGGGTGGTCGTAAGTCGAGGAGTAGCTGTATATGAAGGACGGAATCAGAGTTGTCTAGTGCAGTGCTTTTCAACCGGGGTGACCCAGGCTAGGTCCAGGGGTGACCTGATAGGCTGAGGTGACCCAGGGGTGATCCAAGTGGCTGGGGTGACTACTAGGGGTGATCTGGCTGTATATATAAGTCTGGAATAATACATGTCCTATCGCAATATAAGCTCGCCATTAGTAACTCCCGTTATGTGCCAAAGAAGTCTCTACTATAGCTGCAGATGTTAGTCATTAGTTTTTATAATTCAGAAAGTTTTAGGTTTGATGGTCAGTAAATTGTAAAACATTATTTTCTGTTTGTGTTTATGATTTCCTGAAAATTAAATAAAATTTGGCCTGGGTTCATCGTCACTGGTGAAGCTTGTGACCTTCTCATTCAAACTGTTTTCCCCTTTTAAGTACCTAATGTGTTTTGAAAAAAAAAACACTAAAAAATAAAAAAATAAATAAATCCCAACTGTAGTTTGAAATAGTATTGTCATAAAAGTTTCGTACATTAAACAAATATTAATAATAAATAAATAAATAACTGCTGGTTTCCTGGAGTACTGGACGACGTCTGTTCATTGTTCTCAGGAAGATGCGAGTGTTTGCATTTAAGGAGGGGGAAATGGTCAATATGTACTATGTCTCTCTGTTATGACTGTATTCTTGTGTTCTGTTGCCTAAGTGTAACATGTTGTTGTCTAATGGTAGACCCTGCTGCCATATGCCATCACAAAAATTATGACCAATCCCAGGTTGCTGATCTGACTTTCTGCCTCATTTACACACAACTGCAGGGTCTCAATTGTTTCTCTTACTTTGACAACACAACATACATGTATCATTTCTCACTATTGATATTTTAATTTTTTGTTTTTGTATTTATTCATGGCTCAATATTATTACAGGGGGTGTTTTTATTATTATTATTATTTATAATTTTTATAAATTTTTATTATTCTTATTATTTTCGTTTATTATAATTGTTATTTATTTTTAAATATTGTAATTAATTTTATTGTTGTTATTATTTTTTTTTTATTATAATTGTTATTTATTTAATATATTTGTATTAATTTTATTACTATTATTATTATTATTATTATCATTATTATTATTACCATTATCATCATCATCATTCATCATCATAATTATTATTATTATTTTATTTTATTATATTTTCGCCCCCCAGGCCTTGATGTGGGTCATTAAAAATGACCTGTGCCCGGGTGGGCTAATGCCCTTAAAAAAAAAAAAAAATAAAAATAAATAAAAATTATGGTACACTTCATAATGGGGTGACCCAGTTCATGGAAGAGCTTCCCAAGGGTGACCCACCATGAAAAAGGTTGAAAAGCACTGATCTAGTCACTAGTGTATGGCAAGAAGGTGAATCCAATAGTTGTGTCATTTACTGTAATAAAATATGATCTAACTTTATCGTAATGGATCTCTATATGCTTGTGTTTATTCAATGTATGATCTAACTGGAGTGTTAGTGAACAGTATAGAATGTCTTATGAAGTGTTTGGACCATTACAGTTGAATACTCGACATTATTATCAAGGTGACCTTTATATGCGTTTTATTTGACACGTGTCGAGAATATCTACAATCATATCAAGGACTTCAAAAAACACTCAACACTTTATCACCTAATCATGTTAAAAGTTCCGGGAGTCTCAAAAAAATAGACCACAACCACAGAGCTGATAAGGAGAGACACGTGGGATTATTAACTGGTTACCATAGGCTTTAATAGAGGTGTAAGCATGTTAAGGGAGAGAGAAACATCGTATATGTTATAGACAGAAGGTGTTAGATTTGTAGATTCTATAAAATGTATAATGATCTGACTTATGTAACAACAGGGTATGAGGAGACTGCTGAGGCCTTCTTTTTTTTTTCTCGGGCAAAGGTCGAACGACCCACAACACATTGCAAGGTTCTGAACGGTGTGAGATAACTTCTTAATAATGGCCGGACTATAGTGTTATGTAATCCTCCCTCTTATTTACGAATGCTGATATATCCTATTTGGTTATAATTTATATTCAGATTGTCAAATATAACGTCATTGCCTTTGTTGAGTGGTAGCGGTGAGGTGGTAGCATGATGTTTGGAGACGAGATAGATGGTGTGTGTGTGTGTGTGTGTGGGGGGTTAAAGAGGACTGCATGGTGAAACTATTCACGAAAAAGGCAGTGTTGCTGCTGCTGCCGCTGGGTCGAGGTTAGCTGAGGTAGGGAGAGGTTCCGTCAGTCATAAGATAGACCCTATTAAAAGTATGCTACAGTTAGGATGTATCTTATGCTACTGCGTTATTACCTTATGTGTTACCGTATTATTTTGTCGTGTTACAATATTACTGTATATCCACTACACCATTTACCATCTTTTCTATTTTCATTACAGGATGGGCGTGGAGGCGTGGTTAATACTGGTGGTGGGCGTGCTGGGGTCGTGGTTGTTACTGGCGATGGGCGTGGAGGTATGGATGTTACTGATGGTAGGCGTGTTGGGGTCGTGGGCCTACACCAGGAAGCGGCATAACTATTGGTCAGCCCGAGGAGTGTCCACCCCACCATACCTTCCCTTCCTTGGCCACATGCACAGACTCTTTTCTCTCACACAATCGAAATGGGTTTACTTCTGGGAGGTTAGTGATCATTTTAGTTGTTCCCTCTCTTATCTTAGCTTGTCATTCTCTCGTTTTTTATCTTGCTTTGTTACTGACTCCCTATTTAACCTAACCTAACCCCCAGGTAGTTAACGTTAAATGTTTTCATCATGAGGTGAGATAAACGTGGCGGGTGTAATGTTCATGTGACCTGTATACAAACATTATACTGTATAGGTTGCTGAGACTGACCAACTCTTATTACTGTTGTTACAGGTTTATCGCAAGTATGGTGGAGACAAATTCTGTGGACTTTATGAAATGCATACTCCTGTCCTGTTTATCAGCGACCCACATCTCATTAAACTGATTTGCGTTAAGGATTTTGAACATTTTGTTAATCGTCGGGATATTGGGACCTTTCGCAAAAATAGCGTTGTAAATAAAATGCTATTCAACAAGATGGGCAGCGAGTGGAAAGCACTACGATCCGTGATGACGCCGACGTTCACCTCTGGTAAAATGCGTGGGATGTTCCCTCTCATCTGTGACAAGGCTGATGCTCTTGTCTCCTCTTCGCTCAAAGAATGTGCTGAGAAATCTTATGCTGACATGAAATACAACTTTGGAAGTTTTACTATCGAGACGATAGCTTCCTGTGCTTTTGGTATTGACTGTGATTCTAAAAGCGACAAAAACATAAATTTCGCTAAACAAGCAAATAATATCTTTGCTTTTTCACTTACTAACCTCATGAAACATGCTATTACAAGAAGTGTTCCAACTTTAAGTCATGCTCTAGGACTTAACAAAGACCAACCTGAGTTTCTCTTCTTCGAGAGTGTGGCAGAGAAAGCCATACAGCTGAGGCGGGAAGGGCAGAGACGCGGAGATTTCCTAGACCTACTGATCGAGGCCCGAGTTGCTGAAGACTCTTTTATCAAGAACAACCACAGCACCGTGAACAACGACCACACCGCCCTGACGAACAACCACACCCAAGCTCCCTCAAAGTGTGGTAAGTCATGTCTGGAGTACCTTGTGAATGAGTCATGAATGGGGATATCAAACCTAACCTGCCTCATGTGTCAGACAAACATTCACACCACCAATTCTTTGAGACACCCTGTTATATATTGTTTATATGGTATAAAATAAATTTCTTACTTACCTATAATGATGTGTCTCAGTACTGGATGACGACACCATCATAGCCCAGAGCGTGTTGTTCCTCCTGGCTGGTTACGACACTATGGCCAGCACCCTCACCTTCACCAGCTTCCTCTTGGCCAAGAACCCAACACACCAACAACGTCTCCGCCGGGAGCTGCAAGATCTAGTTCAGGTTCATGGTGACGTAACAAACCAAGTTATTATGGATGCTAAGTTTTTGGAGGCTTGCATAATGGGTGAGTAATATTATGTATAGTTAGGTTACATTATGTACAGTATAATTGGATATCTGCACTATATCTACATAGTTTATATACATCCTCACTTTATATAAACTTGAATAATGATTTTACTGAATATCTAACTGAAATATGACGCGTTATGTTTGTCTTTGGCTTCAGAGGCGCTCAGGTTGTATCCACCAGTGCCTACTATTGAGCGCCGCTGTACCAAGGATTATCGGTATGTTTTATTTACAGTAAAACACACACACACACACACCTGTGGGAAACAGTGTCAAGTAACGCATTTTGTGGTATGTGTATTTGGATATCATGAAGTAGAGCAGGCATGGGCAACCTTACCTCAATCATGGGCAGCACTATGATACAAATCCATCATCATAATTCTTAAGTAATATGTTAATGTTTCTTGACATTTACCAGAAGATGAGTGATGCAGTCTGTGAATACGTTGATTTTTCCTACAGTTACAGCATTTTTCTTACTTATGAGACACACCCACCAGAATAATGCCAATGTTAATCTTGGCATATGGGGAACTACAATGAAACAACCTATAGGCACACTTTTCTCTCTCTCTCTCTCCTGAGCATGCTGATTCTGAATCTATGGTCCACGATTCGATTGTGGGGTAATTAGTGGTCATAATGATGCTTGGAAAATTTTAATTACATTATTTCAATGCTAATTACTTGCCAACTATGGGTTTCCGTGGTGCGATTTTGGTGTTATTCTGGAAGTACTTAATTATTTAAATCCTGTGGGACCACTGCCCGTGACCTTAGTTAATTCCCAAGTGACCCACTGCCATATAGCAGCTAATCCACCAAACAGACCGTGCTGATCTTGGCCTGTAAACTCACACAAGTTAAAATGTTTATATTGTTGACTATACAGTATATACTTATTTCACAGTTACATTTTTGTAGTTTCTTACTCTTAGGTGATGAAACAGTAACGAATTGTGTGTGAATATTATTCTTTAAATAAATATTGCTTTACTCACCATAAACTGGCTGCATCTACTGCACCGCGGGACACATTAAATAGAACAGGCTGTGCAAACACATGGTTCGGACAGCCCATACCTGAGGTAGAGGATGTACTGTATATGGCAGAGAGGAGGTTAGGATAAGATAAATCCTCTACAGTATACAACATTTGTGTGATGATAAAATTAGTTTTTACCTGAGAGAATAAAAAAGTTATCATGAATTTTTCGGGGAATGGTGAAATTATGTTTTATATGCCTAGCCAAGGGGAGCATTTTGATACATCCTCTACCATTAATTATATATGTATATACAGTATTGTATATCTATATACTGTATGTGCATTGACATGACAGTGACAGGAGATATGTGATGGCTCGCCTACACTACCCCTGAACATGACCCTGGCAGCTGTGATGTAAGAACTTGTATAAGTGAACGTACTGTATATCGCTCCTCCCCGACTTACGACGGGGTAAGGGACCCAAATCCAGGTCGGAAGCTGAAATTGTCGTAAGTCGAAAATGCTTAAATAATACATAGAAAATCTAAAATGGGTGTATCTTTTTCTTCTCAGCACCACAAAATTCTCACTTTTAAGCTTGCCAGTCATTTTAAAGTGAATTACAAACGAAAATTTTCTCTGTGTACTGACGTTGGGACTCGAAAATACGTAATTTGACAAAATTTTGGTGCGACTGAGGCAGGTGGTAAGTGCGAGTGGTCGTAAGTCGAGTAGGTCGTAAGTCAGGGAGGAGCTGTACCCAGCTGTAGTTTAGACTGGTGATGCTTCACTTTACACTTACCATCACCACCATTACAAGATGTGTAACTACTGGATGTGTGGTGTTGGCTGCATTATAATAGTATCCCATGCCTCTGTTTATGAACTTAGAGGAGCAACTATCAATGCACCCATTACCTACAGGTTGCCCGGGACGGAAGTGACTATACGCGCTGGTGACATGGTGGTAATACCGATGTGGAGTCTACACCATGATGCCCGCTACTGGCCAGACCCTGAGCAGTTCCAACCAGAACGCTTCCTGCCCGAGAATAAAGCCACCACTGCCACTCACTTACCCTTCGGTACAGGCCCCAGGATATGTATAGGTGAGTGATGATGAACGATTGACCTAACCCGACCTAATCTAACAACCAAAGTCACGTTAGGGCGGTTAAGCTTCAAGTGAGTTAAGCTGGTGGGATGAATCTTCAAGTAATATAAGCTGGGGGAATGAATCTACAGGTAAAGTAAGCTGGGGGAGGCGGGGGTTGAATCTTTTTTGGTTTACTGTACATCCCTTGTTTTTTTTTACTCCAGCAAATCGGTTTGCTATGATGGAGGCAAAAATCGCCCTGACCAAGATGTTGTTGGCGGCGGTACTCAGTCTCCCGGAGGGTCAGGAACACATGGAGTTGGCTACGTCTTCCAACCTCATGAGACCACGATACAGTGTTAACATGATACTCACCCCTGTGATGCATTCTCCTGACTCACTCCAATGACTCACCACCCTGACTCACTGATTTACCCCCTGACTCATGCCCCTGACACACTTGACTCATTCATTGTCCAGGTTCACCCAATACGTTGACTCACGCCCCTGGCACACTGACTCATCCTCCTGACTCACACCCATAACACATATACACCTCTGACTCACGCCCCTGGCACACTGACTCATCCTCCTGACTCACACCCATAACACATATACACCTCTGACTCATGCCCCTGGCACACTGACCCACACCCATAACACATATACACCTCTGACTCATGCCCCTGGCACACTGACTCATCCTCCTGACTCACACCCATAACACATATACACCTCTGACTCACGCCCCTGGCACACTGACCCACACCCATAACACATATACACCTCTGACTCATGCCCCTGGCACACTGACTCATCCTCCTGACTCACACCCATAACACATATACACCTCTGACTCACGCCCCTGGCACACTGACTCACCTCCCTGATACACACAGTGAAGACAGCATTAATTGACCAAGATTGTAGTACAGTAACAACTAATACCATCCAACAGTTACGTCATATTGGTATTAAATATTTTTACAGTATTTGCTCCTAAAACTTTATTATTATATGAACACTTGTTATTATATCACTTAAACTAGTGTCTAAATATCCATACATTTGCTTTTTTATTTACTAGTAAGAGCATCATCTCTCCATTAACTAATATAATAGTTTGTCTATTTATATTCAGAGATGATATATGTACTGTATGAATTAATGGGTTATATTGTGCATAAATATTTAATAGTTGTATTTCATCGTAATTCATTTTAGTTTCCCTATTTTCCTTGTTATTGTCATTGATTTGCCCATTTGGCTTTATAAGTCTAAATCTACGTGTGGTATAATGTAGTACAGTATAGTGACATATCTCCCTTCTATGTGTACTAACTTCAGCAACGTGCATATTCTAATATTAGTTTGGGATGGTTTATGGTGAATTATATTGTTCAAATATTACTTTTTTGAGTACAGTATTTATATAACTTTATTATTATTTTACTTTTTTTTTAGCGATGTTAATATTTAAGTCATTTCAACTGTAAAGATAAAGCTCTGAGTGGTAATATTATTTGTTGCAAAAAATTATTCTTTTCATGCATCTCTTTAACAAACATAATACGTACCTGTATGTATAATTTTGTTCTCTTTTACTTGTATTTCTTACCATACATAATCTATAGGATCCACTTACTGCAATAAAATCTTTGAGAAACTTGATGGTTTTGTCATTAGTATAGACGGTACATGACTACGCTTCGACGGCTAAGGTCTTGAAGTGCGTGACAAGGTAATATTTATACATATTATCCCACCAACAATATAATCGATTGAATTGTCTGTTCCTATTTTTTTATATACTCACAGTACACTATAATAAACTAGTTACAATAATATTAACGTAACAGCTGTGAGATTGTCGTTAGAGCTTATACTCTTACGTTTATTAGTAACAAGATTATGATTTCTCCAATACAGAATTTACAATTTTCATATTTATATACTGGGGTAGATAATAAATAATCAAATATTACTAATTACCAATAAGGCTTCGCTATTTGTTATTCCATTCTTACACATATTGTGCAGAGGAACATCTATTATAAATGTTCAAATTAGCTTTCTTAATATTTATCATAACTATCAAGTAATATATCTCTACCCTGTGTTATTAACGACTTGCAGTGTTTCATGAGTGAACTTGTGGGAAGGGGAGGAGGAGTACGGTCAATGAAACAGACGGGGGTTATGTTCCTTGGATTATTAGATAAGAGCACTCTCGTGTTAAGTTAGTTGGGTAATTATATAGGTAATTATATATATATGGGTAAATATATATTCCGCGAGCAAAATTGATTGAAACAATTATAAAAATGATGGATTTTCATTGGAATATTATAGTGGACACTGTTGTAGTTTGTGGAAATATGTTAAAAAATGGATAATTTTAAAATAAATGCTACTTAACATTTGTGGATTTTAAAAACAGACCTAACCAACCAAACCAAACAAACCTACCTAACTTCCCCAGTACTTACATTAAACAGAAAGAACTTACTATGATATGGTGAAATTTGAGGCATTTCTAGACGTGAGATGATACGGTCGCATCGGCGCTATGCAACCTGGCGGGTTAGTCCTATATGTTAACCTGTTAGTTGTCCCATCAAAATATGTTCGAGAAGGTATTAGGAGGGAGGAGGGATAAGAACATAAGAATTAATTTTTCCCTACCGTCGATTAATTCTATCCAAATTGTTTCTGTATTCCGCTGTTTTTATTTCCTTATTTATTTCACACTTCAGATTATCCCCGACATAGATTGCTACTCCACCTCCTTTCTTGGATGTCCAAGGGGGTAAAATTTTGTACACACGAAACTTTCTTTTTATATTAGTGCACCGTTCAATCTAGCCTAACCTAATTAGTGGGACCCCCCCCCCCTGATTTGATTAGGTTAGGTTAGGTTGAGTGAGGTTTGATTGGTTTTGGTGATTTTCTGTTTTTTACACATTTCTAATAACCAAAGAACGGTGCACTACTATAAATTGACCCACTAAAAGGACAGATCCCAGAGAAAGACTGTCAAGGAATCGGCTTACAAGGAGGTCATTCGATAACAAAAGCTGATAAGATATATTATCTACAAGAGACCAATGGTTTAATTTGGCTACTGGTGTACATTACATAGGCAATTGATTAAACCAAGGTATATACTACTACATAATACACAACAATATCGTTGAGGGTTAATGTAAGAAAGTTTAAGACAGGAGTCAAAACACCTGTTGCTCACCTCTGCTTCCTTCTCTCCACTACTTGGTCCAGTTTTCACCTCTAAAATAATCCTTTTTCTCGTCGTCTTCGATCAGTTTCCAGCAATATCACTTACACATCTTATTCTTAATATTTTGGCTAAAGGTAATTCGTAAATGTTTCAAAAATATGATAAATAAAGCGAGGAGGCCGAGTTTGTACCTGTATGGAAGGGGAGGTAGATATGTCACTGATTGGCTCAACAGATAATGGGGGATTGGCCCGGGTTATTTGATTTAAGTTCTTTACTTATATTATAAAAAGAAAACTAAATAAGAATCAGGTTTCAAAGGAGTATTTTTGTATTTGTGATTTTTAAAAGCTTTTAATATTTTCACTGTTTCGTTACTGTTAGAGGTTCTCATCATTCAGAGACACAGACATGTTTCTCGCTATCTTAACACTACCAAAAATCTTATGATTCAAAATATGAAGAACACCACGACAATGAGTTTCTATATCCGTCAGTTGTTCCTGTGTCACACTCTGCCTCCACTTCTGGTAGATGCCTCGTGTGTCCCGTACTGTGGTCCAAGGGGTCTTCTCTGTTAGTATATTAACATGTGTGTGAGACTGTAAGTAATTTAGTACACCCTCCGGCAGATCATTAAAAGAACCTGCATCATTTTTTTTATATCTTTCGTTGTTATTATCGAAATCACCAACACTTGAGTGAAATTTACCCACACGAGACGCATTACCACGTTGAGCCTCATTGGAGGTGTCTCTCTTGAGGAACCTGAAGACATCTCGGGTCCTGCCGTACGGGTCCCTACACAGGTCCT
This sequence comes from Homarus americanus, assembly GCF_018991925.1. Lineage (NCBI taxonomy): Eukaryota > Metazoa > Arthropoda > Malacostraca > Decapoda > Nephropidae > Homarus > Homarus americanus. The sequence continues at coordinate 822,147 of NW_024752122.1, forward strand.
CGTACCTGAAACAGGAACACTTGAGCGACTGTCTTTATAAAGTGATGGTGATAGCTTTACAAAATGAATGAATGTGGCTTGAAGATAATATCTATATTATACAGTACCAGTTAAAAGATTGATATGTAAACAAATCAAACACAATTCTGGCTGAATAACCGAATTCCATTGACATTTTGAAGAAAAAAAATTTTTACTCTCATGAATAGACAATGGCCAACACTTACTTTAAGAAATAATATTTGTCAGGATAAAGCTGTTCCATTTCTCGCCGCTGCTCAAGATCCTGAAACATAAGATAAACCATTACTCGTGGGTAATTGGATTCGTTTTTCTTCACTGGAGATTGATATTATTTTGTCCTTATTGATTTATGCCTTAGCCTTGTGTGCTGTGAATGTGAATATTAGTGTCTTATATTACCAATCAATGCCTTAAATTGTAATCAATTAAAATATTACCAAAGTTCAGTATGATCATGGTACAAAATGTGGCTGTATTACAGCTACAAACGGATCTCAATTGAACTTTTGTAGCTTGAAAATAAAAGTTTTTTTATATTATCTTTATCAATATAGCTTGTTTTTTGCTGTAATACGTTAGTTTTTTATAATAAATTATTAAAATCTGGAAAACCATTTGTAATCACTAGTCACCCAGTAAGGCCATGGTATATATAACATCATTAAGCCTAAAAAAAATCTTTAACTGGACCACTAAGAATGGCTAACGACAAGATTTAATTTAGAGACACTCAGTAAACAGAAATTTTCATCATTATGGGAATACTAGTTAAACCCTCACCTCCAGGATCCTACTGCAGATAGTCTCTGTAGTCAACGTCCACTCCACTTTGGTTATGGATAGAGATGAACCTCGAGGGTCACGTACTAAATGAATCACTTTGAGGTTGAGATATTTATCATCCAGTAACGGTTTCATCCAGGCAAGACGAGTACGGATTGTCTTAATAATCCTGAGAGGTTCCATCTTGCAGTAGTCTATTATTCTCGACAAGACCACATCGCCCTTCGTCTTGCCATATGTATAAGGATGCTTGATGCTGACGGAGGGAGACTTACCCACACCTAGAAGATCTTCTCTTAGATTACAAAGGAAATTTCTTAGTATTTCAGCTCTTACATTTTCCTCATTTTGGTCAGATTTTTTAAGTATCCTGACGGGCTCGTAAATATATAAGTTGTGTCCTTGTGAAGCCAATAATTCACCTAGAAAACTGGATCCACTTCGACCTACTGACGTTAATACAAGGACAGACTGTGTATTGTGGGTTTGATTGCCCTCAAACTGTCGACCTGTAACATCATCACTCGAGTTTTTCAAGACTGCACTGCTTTTGAATGATTCAGGAACATCCTTAATTGTTAAAGATGACTGATTGTAGGTCATTGTAAATTGTCCGCCAGAGTGGATGAAGTTTTTCCGGGTGTGAGAACTTCCATAAGGATAAACTTCCCTGGATTGCTGTCGAAGGTGACCTGTGGGTAAACGTTACAATGATCAGTATTGTTTTAATCGTATTTTTCATTGATTCACATATTTTAATGAAATCAAATTGCATAATTTTTTTAGCAATTGCCTTAATACTTTCCCATATACTGATTATCCACGTTTTATTTTTACTTTTATACTTTTCATATGGCACGACATTAATTCTTTCTCCTAAGATTATAATTTTCAAGTAATTTTTTTCCCATATCTTAAAAAAAAAAATATCCAGTACAAAAAAAAACACGCAATGGATACATTTTATAGTTCTGTACGGGTCCGTTGCTTCCTCCCTTATTTTCTGTGAATATTTCTTACCGGTCACCAAGCAGAACAAATTATAAAAATAAATATTTGACCCACATAGTTTTGGTGACTAGATATAACTCCAATTTTTATCTAAATCTTTAGGCACAAATAATGCTTCTGACCAATGTTTACATTGCATTCTAACATCAACATAAGAATCAATGCATAAATTACATACCAGGAATACTGTATAACTAATTAAAAAAACATCCACATCACGATCATTACCATTATTTTGTCCTAAACTGGATGAGCACGAGGCTATTGTAATGTCTTAGCTGCCGGCCTGCAGGTTGTGCGGGATTAAGATTGACTTGTGGAAGTTGCAGCGGCCCGAGCCTGGCCGCTCCGGTGACCGCGGCTAAGGTGAGATTGAGTTGCAACGGTGACGCCCAGGGGCGGTGCTACTGACTGCTCAAGATACAGATCTGCCATGCAGTCAAACTTTACAATTCATCTGCATATTCCCTTTGGTAGCGATTCAGATTGTCTTCACTATGACAGGTAAAATCATGTAGCATTAGCCAGATGAATATAATCCTCAAGCAGAAGATGGAGGTTTATAATATCTACATTCAATGACCTCGATTAGACGGTTTTCCAAAATACTGTATTGTTGTCCGTTAAATTGGGTATAAAATCTAAACAAACCTCGATTTAGCGCATTTATTTCTCTATATTGTCCGTTAGATGGAGGGTTCATTTAAAATCCTAAGAGATACCGTTAAGACGGAACATACTTAAAGAGACTCACCAGTACGTACCTGTGATCAGTAAGATGTTCAGCAGTACGATACATACGAAGGTAATCAGGCCAAAAGCTTCCCTCTTCCTCAGCGTCAATTTTATTCTTCTGTAAAATCTTGAACAAAAATAAAGATGACAACGTTGACAAGTATCGTTTATATAAATTTCATTTTTGAAGTCATACGGTCTTAAGGACGATGGTTTAAGCTATATTTATCATGGTGACTGGTGTTGTGAAGTAACCTTGTGATGGTGACTGGTGTTGTGAAGTAACCTTGTGATGGTGACTGGTGTTGTGAAGTAACCTTGTGATGGTGACTGGTGTGAAGTAACCTTGTGATGGTGACTGGTGTTGTGAAGTAACCTTGTGATGGTGACTGGTGTGAAGTAACCTTGTGATGGTGACTGGTGTTGTGAAGTAACCTTGTGATGGTGACTGGTGTTAAGTAACCTTGTGATGGTGACTGGTGTTAAGTAACCTTGTGATGGTGACTGGTGTTAAGTAACCTTGTGATGGTGACTGGTGTTAAGTAACCTTGTGATGGTGACTGGTGTTAAGTAACCTTGTGATGGTGACTGGTGTTAAGTAACCTTGTGGCGGTGATCTTACCTCATAACACAATTTGTCATTAAAAACTTCATATCCTCCCTGTGTGGTTAGTCACTGTTATCACTGTTGCACCACACACACACACACACACTGGCCTGGCTTGGTTGTGAGTGGTAGCGGTGTGGTTGTCGGGAAGGTAATAGAGTTATTACTGAACGCCCCAGCAGGAGCAACTCTTCCAAGTAACGGAGTCCCTCACTCACCTGCCTCTTCCCCCCACGCACCCCCCAGCCCCCACCTTCTCTCCAACGACACCAACTTCCGGGCTGCAGTGTCATCCAGTTGTACTCATACAGCACACATCCTGCACCATCACAGCAGACGGTTATTTGGCTGATTTTATACCATTTACCTTGTTTGTATACCTGCACTGTTTTCGGTGTTCAGATGAGGAGGGACCCTTAAACACCTAAGGGAATTTTAACCCCTATATGGGTTTGGGTTGTTTGGTTCACACTCAGGATGGGATGGAGGAAGGAAACTCACAATGTGCTCTCCGTATACATGTTGTATTGCATGTACTATGCAGCTTGGTGCTGGGAAGGCAGCATGGTTACAAGCGTGATGTAGAGAGAGCTGGTTGGTGAGGATGCTCAGAGGAGGACAGCTTGTGGGTCGCCATGCTCGCCGGCGGGAGCGAGGGCCGCCAGGCAGCGGAGGAGGAGGAGGTGTTGCTGGCTGGTTGGTGTAGGTAGAAAGAGACAGGTCACCACGAGGTCAGGTCTTAAATAGCTGGGGTAGGCGTGGCTTAGTAGTTGACCCCCGCTCCGTGATGTATGGCGGCGCTGGTTGACCTAGACCACGAGGCATACACTGGGGAATTGGTGGGGTCGGCTACTCAGCGACAAACAGCGTTTGTAGGGGAGAAATCCACTACAATACTCCCCCTTCCCTCCAGGCGGTGTAGGAGACTTGTTGTCTGCAGGGTTGCATAGCACATGTGAGGCAGAACGGGCGGTGCATGCCTCATGTGAGACAACGGCGATGGCGTGGATGAGCCGGTCGCTGGATACAACTGTCTAGATACACCATATCTGTGGGAGTAAAGAGGGAGAAAAAGGGTGTGTGGAGGCGATGAATGTTGTGCTTCCCTCACGGCAGGTACAGAGTCGTCAATTAAAATCAATAAACCTTAGTGATGGTCAGTTCAAAACTGATAATATGTTACATAAATTTATTTGTCAGTGGCCCAAGGTTAAAAATGCTTTGAAAACCTTTGATCTAGATGTATGATAGTTATTTTGTGGGTCCCTTATTTTTGACCTGACCTGACTAGTCACGTCACCCCTCTTCTCTTAAGTTCCTCTACGTGTGTGTTGGTGTGGGGATTAGATGGATGACATCATTATGACCTGACCTCATGTTTTTAAGGTCACCCTGTATATTTAAGCCTCTCTCTGTCCATGTAATCCAGTTGCCTCTGAAGATGTCTTGAATAAAGACGAAAGCTAAGGTGCTCCGTTGTTTCCATTTTCCCGTGTGATTTTATCAAGATTTATCTTATCCACGTATTTATTGTGGATTTACATGATATATATATATATATATATATATATATATATATATATATATATATATATATATATATATATATATATATATATGATAAACTGTATACCTGCACTCCATAATATATAGTTATTATATTCACAAATTAATAGTTCCCCATTCACTTTTCAAGTAGATTGAGAAAATGAAATATTTCACCGTTAACTAAACTATAATATTTACCAGCTTAAATTCATCTAACACAACCGTTAATAAATAGAATATATTTCACTGGTGAACTATATACAGTATACTAGTTTGTTAAGCCATCATAAATTAATAGACCTCTAGTGCTGGATGCCCCTCCCGTCCTTACAGTCGTCTATGCCGAGTGAGTTAGACGTTACTTTTACTTTACTTTTCTTTTATTCTCTTCACCAAATGATCGGCTCGTTAGCCGCCCGGGCGATCGGTCGTCTCTGTCACGCACTGTTGGGAAGTACTGGGCATGCACCGGCTCCTGAATGTACCTGAACTTGCTCCAGTGTTGGTCAAGTCTTGTCTTGAAAGAGCTCACACTCGGTGCCGTCACAACACTCTCTGGTAGATTGTTCCAAGAGTTTACAACCCTCACTCCGAAAATCTTTGCCCTCACAGTTTTCTGGACTTGCGGCTTCTTCAATCTTGAGCTGTGACCCCTTGTAGGGCGAGCGTCCCCCAGCTCCAAGTAAGGACATAGTTATTTCCAAGGTCAAGCCAAAAGATCACCATAATCTTTGGGTCAAAAGTTGGAATTTGATAAATACTAGTTCTGATGACTTGGGGAAAATTGATTTGGTTTTGTAATGCTATATTTTACTTGCTACACTGTATATGTAATTCTTGTGTTTTTGTTATTTTGGATGTACTGTACTTAGGTAGTTTAACATAATAATTTGTAATTTTCAGATAAAAAATTGTCATATTGTTCCAGCCATAATCTTAAAAAAGATCACTTGACGATTCTCCTCTTCAACTTATTTCACTTAATGATTAACCCCCTAACCTTACCCCATCCCCCCAAATAATGTTAGGGTGATTAATCTTTAGGTGAAATAAGGTAAGGTGGAGATTCTCTAGGTTATCTCAATTACCAGAGTTCATATTAAACTGGTACAGTGTATGAGATGCACATACTGTACTGTACTGTATGGGTTTATGCACCCAGCAAATATACATATTTCATCTGTCCATCTGATTCATTGCAGAACCAGATACATTCACAATATATCTACAGGATTGCTTTGTTGGACTTTTCTCAGTATAATAAAACTGAGGAGAAGATCGTTTCAACGATCACTTGGGGGGCACTGAAACCCTGCAATTGCAAGGGCAGTCCTGGGGGTCTGGACCCCCCTTTTTCACTAGAAAATTCCAGCACTTTTTCTTTAATGCAGTATTGTACTCAGGCATTTTTGTATAGTAAAAAGCATTTACTATAGACTTATTGGTAGGATTTGAAAACCCCCCAGCTGGGTGGGCTCGCTGTGCTCGTCATGTTCCCCCCCCTTCATATTCCTGGATTCGCCCCTGAATTGTATGGGTCGTGGGCCCTTAAGACTGTATGGAAGGTCATGGAAGTAATACAACAGTTTACTATAAAATATAATAATACTTTATTTACAACAAAGAGTGTTCAGTTGTCACTCTCAAAGAAGATAAGCATGACAAGAGAAGCGGAGGTGAAGCTGGAACTTAAAACTAACAAGGCACTATTTCCCGTAGTGGATGAGACTTGTGGTCCTCTACAGAGTACGAGTTGGTGGCAAGAATTCCGTCACTTTTAGGAAATGGGAAAGATGCAGCGAACACACACAACCTTTCTAAACCTCTCCTTTGGGAAAACTAAAAATATATATACCAGTATTTGTTAAAACTAAAATAAAAAGAAGAAAAGTGAGTTTGGTGGATGAGTGAAGTACTATTTCATAATTTTACCGTTGATATGATACAGCGCTCCTCACTATTTTACCCTCAATCAGTATTATATATTTTTTTTAAGAACATTATTTATTTTCTTCACTTACTTGTGCTTCCTAATTAGAAGCTGTACTTTTCATACAAGTTTTTTTCTTATAAACGATTTAAATATCTATAATATTATTGCTTTACCGACGTGGGTTAGGTTTCATGAGATGCAGGAATGTGACCGTGGGCAGATGAAATTAAAGGAATATTGTAACTCTTAAGCTGGAGTAAATGTACTTTTATATTATACTGTTACAGTACTTAGTTTTTGATTGATACAATGTTTCGCCCTTTTTATTTGTTAATCTATAGAGGTGCAGTTATAAAACAAACACACACACACACAAACACACGTGGAAAAGATCTAAACGAGCAAGAAATGAAATGATCCAAATGACAACTTTTAACATCAATGTAGGTAACTGATGCAAGTATCCCCGTACAGCATAAAAGATGACATATCCTCAGATACCTATGCCATGATACAAGTACATCACTCAGCTTTAAATAACTTGTATATGAGGCAATAAAATGTGAGGTGGAATTATGATTGATTGATTGAGTGAGTGATTGACTGACCGATTGATTGATTGATTATGGTAATCACATTCCTGGCGACACAACAGCTTAGCTCATGTGCCGTCGAATTAAACTAAAAGCTTAGAAGGCTAAAAAATAATGCAAGGTAAAAAAGGAAATTATGAAGTACTGTACAGATAATGATTCATTACATGTGTTAGGTAGAAAGATATATTTTTATTTTATGATGATTAAATAATTAGATATAGTATCACATAAAAAGATTAATTACACCCCATATTATATTTTGAATCTAGTGTTTAACAGGAAATGCCAGCATAATCACGAAGGCCAAAGGATAGGGGTCATAGGATCACAAAGTCAAAGGTAAAGGGGTCATAGGATCACAAGGTCAAAGGGATAGGGGTCATAGGATCACAAGGTCAAAAGGATAGAGGTCATAGGATCACAAAGTCAAAGGGATAGGGGTCATAGGATCACAAGGTCAAAGGGATAGGGGTCATAGGATCACAAGGTCAACAGGATATGGGTCATAGGATCACTAGGTCAAAGGGATAGGTGTCATAGGATCACAAGGTCAAGAGAATAAGGAGTTCAACAGCATCAGACAGACAGACAGACTTGTATGAACAAAAAACAATCTAGCAATTCAACACAACTATCAGAACCTGATCTTCCACGACGATATAATTGCCACTGAACTCGGGTCAAGTCTCATCCCTAAAACTCATTGACTGGAATTCAACGAGGTCCTTAACGTACAAATAAAAACGTTATTTTATTAAGAGAAGAAAATTTTTAAAAACTTAAAAAAAGGTTGTTTAGTAATGACACTCAGACAGTACAGTGAAGCCTTCAGCTATAACAGATCTATCTAATGGATATTGTCCGTTAGATGGAGGTTTTGCATCTAAAGGAACGCAATATAACGGACCTCCCTCTCCCATCGAGTCCGTTCCGTTAGACTTGTTTCACCGTATAGTATATAATTCCGTACCATGAGTTGGACGGTTGATGGGAACTGGAATCTAGCAATCATGATAATAAAGAAATACAATACAATAGAATATGACAACAAACACAATGGAACCAGTTGGTATAAGTGGAGAGACTAACATGCTAGACTATACGTCGTCTTCATCGTAAATTTGACTAAAAATTGGGTTCATCGAGTAAATAAAGTCTATTGAGAGTTGTAAGTACAATATTGGACCAAATTCCCAAGATTTTTGTCTGAGGAGAAGGAGAAGACCATTACAATTCTTAACTGAGTTTCAAATTAACTTTAAAATCTGAATTATATTGTATTGAAACTTAAGAAAAACCCAATTAGCTGTAAATTTATTAGTTTCTCAAATCTAAAACATAAATGGTGTAAAATAATGATTATCTTCGAGAGTTCTGCCTTAAAGGAAATTGTCTAATAATCGTGAGTACAGAACAGGGTATAAGAAATAGTTTTTGTTCATTAGTACATCCATATGACCATTCACTATGAACCATGTAAAAAGTTATCATCCTATATACTTTATGAGCAAGTGTAATGACTAGCTCAAATCATGAGTGTACAACATTTGATACATACATTGCTGGGAAACACAGATATGTAGTGAACATATTAGTGATATTTTTTTACACCATCCATAATGTACAGTGTGTCTCATAGGTCATTCACAACAGGCATATTAATATACTTTATTTTCTTTTTCAAATGAAGGAATCATAAATAGTTAAACTAAAATGATACAAAATTTAACACAATGAATGATCAGTTTAATATTCCTGTACAGAAGGCCAGTTGCCACACACTGATCACGCGGTAAAGAAATCAATTGACAACGCCCACATGCCTGAATGTTGTTGATTAAATTTTCTTGCAACCGATCAGTGTATAGAAACTGGCTTTCCCTACATGAACATTAAACTTTTTCTTTTCTCATGTTAATTTTTATGTTGTCTTTGTTATTTCCTGATCTGTAAAATAAGAGAAGACCTTTACTAGCCCTATGGCACATGACTTTTGAGACACCTTGTATAACTCAATCAATTCACTGATATTTTTACCAGATTCACAAGATCTCGTTCCTAGAGGCAACTTATGAAGTATACAGTAGTTGCTTGATCCATACACTGTACTGTATATAGTACAGTAGTGTCTCTATATCATATATTTCACATACAGTACTTTTGTTTGACATATACAGTGTTGTCACTATACTGTACACATTACTCTTCTGGGGTTATGGAAGGCACAGTCTCTCCAAAAGGTGTCTTTACGGAGGGTTCCAACGAATGAACACCACAAGTCCTGTCATCTCAGGTTGGGTGGTCTTATATTGTTTAACACAAAAATCGTACGGACACTTTTTGGAGTGAGTGTACACTCGATTGCTGTCACGTCAAGGCCTCGTTACCCCATTACTTTACGGACACAAACAGGAAGATATGTTGTTTGTAAACATTAATTAAATAACTCCAGTGATGACGTTTATAATGACTTAACTACGGTACGTACGTCTTGGATTACACGGGTGTCTGCCAAACCTACTGGCTCTAGCCTCTGTTACTCCTTGTACAAAAAATTCTCTATTTATATCACAGCTACTTCATCTCAGATAGCAATTTGATATTTATCTAACACTCAATAGAATATAAAAATTATTGAGATAGTCAAATACGGTCGTGTATATATTAATGCAAGACCATCTTAACTATACTCCAAGGTGATGGGTTAACATTCTCTTAATTCCTAACTGGCAACATTCCCCTGGACAGTCTCTCTATTCTTCAAAACTATAATATTAATATATTCATCTGTGATAAGTTTTAGTACCACAACAATTTCTTAATTTTAAGAAAACTAAGAAAAATAGTCCAAATGTTATCACAGTAATTTATTTAGTATGTAAACAAGACCAGGATAACTTGTCTTCACAGTTTCACTCACTTTTAATTTTATCATTAATAGAATAATTTTTTTTATGTATTACATTTGATCCAACTATAAGAAACTGAGAAGACAGTGAGGTAATCATAATTTATCTTCACACTGAGAAAGACGACAGACTGACTCGCTGTAAAACCTTTATACTTGTAGCAAATATGAGAATTAATAAGGGAAGGAAACTTGTGAATTTTAAAATTATTAAATTTTCTTAAGAAAAACATATATGGCAGAAAACAAAAATACTTGCACAATTAAGTCACTTTCAAAAAGACGTATAGTTAGTATTACGAAAACTCTCAAGTTTTATAAAAATCTAAATAAATTTACAAAAAGTATAATGCAATACAACTTCGTCCCGGTCTGTCACTCGCTACGTCTTCGTTGTGCGTCGTAGTCGTAAACGCCGACGACGAACCTCGGTCACGGCAGCTACAGTATCACACTAGACTAAGCGACTGCCTCGTCAAAGTGATTTACCCACAGTATCGGGCCAACTACACGACAACACAAAATTTGGCAACGGACACAACACAAAGCAGCGGTGGGGACCTCATGATTCGTTGGAGGTGAAAATGACCAAAATGACTGGTGTGGAGAGGAAGAGGTTGTATAATGGCAGCACAAATGCCTTTACTACAGACTACAAGTTTTGAGCTGTACAGTAAATCACAAAAAAAAATTTACTCATTCATACAACAGATTCTAAGAAAATTTCAACAGTAACTAAATATAAAGTCAACAATGTCTCTCTTGCTCTCCACAAAACAAGTCTTTAACAGGAAAATGACACAACTAAAGTAACGGCACATTATGTATCTCGGTGGTAATCTCAAGTACCGGTAACTGTTGCAAACTCTACCGGCTACACTGTCTACTTTTTAAGGCTTTCCTCATAAGGTGAGCGGACCAATGTACTGTACTCTTGTAGTTTGATTATCTGGAATAATATAACTTTTCCTGACTACTAAAATAACTTAACAATTACAGTAACAATTGATAGTGATTGTAGTACAGTAATGGACAAGTTTGGTGGCTCTTTAACCTTCATCACAAGAGATACTGTACACTCGTGTGTTCTAAAACATAATTGGATAAAGCTTCAGTTATACAAATCAAATGTGATGTCTTGACTTACACTTATTGAACATAACCAGATTAATTTAGGTTTGGTGTTTCTAATAAAAAAAAAATTGGGAGCTGTGGTTGACTGGATAAAAGACTCACCTCTGTCTGGAGGACTGATGGTTCACATCAAGGTCTCCCAGCTGTGAATGGCAAACATTACAGTCAAGGAAAGTGAAGTTGGTCGAGTGCAGTGTTGGCCATGCTGCCTCCTGGTGTACTGAAGGCCTTGTATACTATAAACTGATCCTACACTGGCCTCAGAAGCACCCAGACTATGACTCTCACTTCCCACTAATAAATGTCTGAAATTTATGCACATTTGGGAAATATAAAATTATGTTCTGAGAATAAAACAGAATACCCAGACTCTATTTGGTAAGTTCATGTACAATATAGTAAGTAAACACAGCATTGTATTCTAAAGCTTTATCATCAATTGAGTAATTAAAGATTAAAGTTAAGTCCTGTGAGGGTAAAGATAATATCTGAAATCAGTTGTTATCATGACATAACTCTACCTACACCATGGGCACTAGCCAGGGGATGACACAACACTGTTTATCATCATCTACTACTGGACAACATGTACTGTACAGTATCCCTGATAATCTTCATCTGTAAAAAACACGACCACAAGCAGAAGGGTCTGTCGATCTGGGGCATCATTATGAAACTTTTATTAATCAGGTGGTAATTAAGATATTATTAAATCATATTGTGACTAATAATAAAATCTAGATGCATCTCACCCGACTCTTGTTAGATTAAAAACATCTATTCTACGGCTAAAAATTTATAAACGGTATTTCGCTGATGACAACTGAATACTGTACAGTACTTAATAACATTTTGGGAGAGAAAATTAATCAGATCCATTATTCCATAACAATCTAAAATTACACACAAGTACTGTACAATCTTAGTGCACAAAACATGTGAACAGAAAACAGTTAATTGAAGCATACATGATAAATCAATCAATTGTCACAGTAGTTCTCCCACACATGATCACTTGTGGCCAAGGACAACTAGTACCTCAGTGTCAACCTTCCTGGGATCAGCAGAACGTAACATTGTTCTTGTAGTGAAATACTGCCAGATCATGTTCCTCCCAGTACCTCATGGTAGTGTTCTGGTCATTATTTATAACAGGTATATTATCAGTGGAGACAGTAAATGCTTTCATTAATTACTGAATATGTAAATGGGAGTAATAACAGGGGACTCACATGTTCTAGTTGGTAGTACTGCAAGACTTGTTTTAGTTGGTAGCACTGTAAGCCTCGTTTTAAATGGTAGTACTGCAACACTTATTTTAGTTGATAGCACTGTAAGACTGTCAGTATGTCTCACACCAAGTCTACAGCACAACACACAAGGCCAGGGTCAATGGGCTCACCTTATGATTCTTACTGAGGAAAACTTTCTTATTCATTACAAGAGGAGGGAATTTCACTCTATCATTTCATACCTTATGATGAAGATACTCAAATACAATACAGTACTGTACAGCTAAAAGCTTAACACTAATATTAAGAGACAATTTATGAAGGATGACACCACCAGGGTATCACCTCTTGTGCAAATATTACAAAATGCTGCAACAAAAAGAAAAAAACTGTGCAAGTACATCAGTTTCTGGATTATTTTCTCACACTAGGAACATCTTACAAAGAATAATATTGAGATGTCATTCAAGCTGACAAAATTACACAAAATGCAAAATGTGAGCAATTAAAAAATGGTAATGCAGATCACAGACAATAATAGGGGTATCCAGTCTTTAACTTACTGCTTTGTGATGTCTATTAAAAAAAATCTTTATTAAATGCTAAAAGGCTTCTTCCATTATTCAGAGATGAGGGACACCACCAGCATAATCCTCCCTCACTGCAGACAATCTCAAGTCTCAACGACCGACACTCCTCGCAAAAATCTTCTAATCTGTTTATTAATTTAGCGAAGACATCATTTATAACGTGAAGTAAGAAAGTGTGAAACTCCAAAGCAGCCATCGTGTGACCTTCCTGGTGAGGATCTAAGACGGTGGTCACAGTAAACCTCTAATGTCTTACAACAACTTCTTTCTTTACTATGTCAAGGAAATAAGACAATTTATCTCTGGTAAATCACTGACATCATCTGCCCTTGGTATAGACGACACAATTTCAACGTTTTGATTTTATATACAATCAGGCAGAATAAAAATATCACGTTCATGTGGACAGTTGTTGACGTCTTTTTACGGACACGTTATCAAAATTATTTTTGTAAATCAGAGGCGTTCATGGTTAGTAATGTTTGCTCTTCAATGATGCTGACAATATACTCGTAAGTCCTACATTTTCCAGCCCCATTCATTATTCATTCGTTTTCATTACTTCTTATACAATCATTCTATCAAAAATTAAAAGCAAAGGAAATTTTAAAATACAGTTGCAAATATGTGATTTACAAGCAACACATCTAAAGAATAAAAGCACAGTAATGTAGTATATATTGTCTACAATATTCTGCCATTTTTGTATTTGTCTCTTAAAAGTCTGTGGTGTTGACATATATTGAGATGTTACGCTGAGATAGAACAAAATATGGTAGGTTTTAAAAGGATAGTTTAATGTGATAATGCCAAGGAGCCATTATGGTGTGGCCGGGTGAGAAAGGCCAGAGCGAAGGTGACTGATTGGAGGGATGATGACCTCACCCCCCAGAAACACTAATTCAAGGGAACATGACCTTTATAGATGTTGTTCCTAAACTCACCGCTACATGACCAACACAGTCACATTCTTTATCTCACTGCGGTCAACACACAAGGGAGGACTATGGGTGTGGTATCATCGACTCTTAAAACAAAAGACAACACGACTATGAATCCATCATATCAACAAAAGGGGTAAAAGTCTTCTAGCATTAAAAAATAAGTCCTTTAACGTTCTTCACAACTCTTATACAGTATCATAATTATTTTAATGGACATAAATTGTGGCTCCTTAGCTCAGTCGGTAGAGCCTCTCAACCTTACAGGTATAGTGATCATAGGAGTGAAGACTTTGACTTCACTCCAGGTACTACACTACTGTACACTTAGCCCAAGACATGATTACTGCACACTTGTTGATGGTGAAACAACCCTGAAGTGGACTTGTATCACCTTGTACTGTATCTGTCTGGCCACTCTGTACTGTAACTCTCTGGCCACCCTATACTGTAACACTGGCCACTCTGTAATGTAATGCACCATAACAGGAAAAGGCTTGTGTGAATGAAAAAAAAAATATATGAACATAATAAATAAATAGTATATAATATACTTGAGGATGATCATCACAAGCTCAGTAGTGTAACATCTTTGGCTCAATATTTTCACATGAATCCCTTGTCACTTTATGTAAATTTCTCGTTTTCGAATTAGCTCGGGACAAAGTTTTGCATCCCGGTATGTGCAACTTACACATTAAGTTTATGTTACAGTCACTGTGTGAAATGTAGACTAGACATCAATGAAAATGTCTCTTGGTTCCATCAGACTTAAGGAAACAGGGAACCACAGACTTCCAAAGAGTCACATTTTGAGCATATATCATATTTTGTCTATCACATGGTACACTTATACCTGCCGACATTAAGCTTCTACTTCTTATTGAAGAGGAGAACTATTATACATTCAACTATCCAGCCTTACATTTAGCTTTTCCATCTAATGTCCGCTTGTAAATGTCAAACTGTTCCTCATATTTAACCATATGAATTGATATTGTTTTCAAGAGACTACAAGTGTCTACTAGTTTTATTTTTTCATTCCTGAACCGAGAATCTCCTATTCTTTTGATTCTCAAACTCTCACTCACGATGCCGGTGATGAGGACGTCCTCCAGCACAAAGAAGGTGGTGTCCAGGGCCTTCTGGTAGATGTCGTCCACCACATCGCTCGTGAAGAGGTATGCCGGCCCCGTCAGGAAGTCTGGGTATTTGGACTTGCTGTAAATGCTGGTGTCGATATAGTACTTGCTCTTCTTGTTCCTCACCGGCTTCCAACCTTTGGCCATTCGACCGTACATGACGCGTTGTTCCTTCAACTTGGCGTCGACAAAATTTAAAAGTAATGGCATGTTGATGAACATATCGTCGTCCGTCTTCAAGATGAACCGAGACTCAGAGCAATAGGTCTTCACCCACTCAAACATGGAGATGGTCTTCAGCGTAAGGTTACTATAATGATCAATAAAATTTGCTTGTATGATGTCCCCAAACAACTCATTTTCTTTGTCTATGTTACTCTGAACGTTGTTGTTAGTGGTCCTGCCGATCACAAAGGCCATAACCACGTCCTTCCTCACGGTGAAGTGGCCCCACGTCTGTCTGACAGCAGTGCGGTGTTTTTCATGATCGGGGGCGGTTGTGATGAGCACCAACACCTTCAGGTCCCGCCCGTTGTTCTCACACAGCTCTTCATGAGGAACGCTGAACCCAGATTCATATTTCTCACCAACCTGTAACAATAATATAATCAATACAAACTTGTAAATTTGAAAATATTGAAGTCACTCAAAAATTATCTCTACAAAATTGTTTTGGGAAAATATGACAACAGGATTTTGACAACCCTACCGAGACAACAGGAGTCACAGCGTTCATTTTAAAATTCATCGAAACCCTCCGTAAAGTTACTTTTTGTAGTGATAGTACGTACATTAAAATAATATAACGGGCGAATCCAGGGGTGTCCTGGGGATCCTTAACCCCTTTTCATCAGAAAAATCCATTACAGTAATATTTTGTTTTTAATGCAGTATTGTACTCAGAAATTTTTGTATAGTAAAATTAATTACTATTGACCTCAGAATAATATCTCCTAATATTAAGTGCACATGGCCCGCATGGTCCACCACCCACAACTTCTTGAACCCCCCCTTTTGATATTCCTGGATCTGCCCCTATATAAAATAACCATGTGTAGCAGACAATCTAGAGTTCATTATTACACACTGAATGTTAGGTGCTACTCATCTAACACAAACACAGTTGTTTTTTTAAGTAAAGTAGCACCTGTCTGTGGTTGTTGGGGCAAATATCTGATACTGTATTTAGACAATTTGGACTCCCACCACCTCTTCCTCAACATGAGAATTTAAGGAAAAAAAATCTTATGAGATGTAGAGGAGGAGTGAAAGTTTTGGTGCTTCTCATACACAACTACAATAAAGGCCTCGTCCACTACACTAATCTTCTTTACTGTAACTAATGGATTAACCAGTTAACATTCTCAAGGTTCACTGTACTGTTTAGATAATGTTAAAAAAAATCACTCAAAATGGTCATTATAATGTTAGAGTACAGAGTTGTGTTAGTGCTGTATCTCCTACAATCTCTCACTGTTGACCTATTAGTGTGATTAGTAAACTTGATACATAAAGACTTTAGCTGTTGAAGTGTAATATAAATACATTTTAAACATTATACCAGCGCTAAATTTGCGCCAGAATAGTATTTTTACACTTTTATTCTGCATAAGTAAATTTGCAAATGGAATCACACATCAATAAATAGTGCCATCAATACTATGTATATAATGACTTCACAATGTGCCCCTACAGGCCTTTAATATACTGTACAGAAATGTCCTCAGCACCGGGAATCATTACTGCCCGAAACGTTCTAATACTTTACCTTAATTTTCCCCCTAAGTGCATTAATAGCCAGGGCAGGTGCTAGCAAACTGGCCGTCTTCTTCACAGCAGTTTTCTTAGCCACAGTCTGTTTTTGCTGTGGTGCTGTGCCTGCTGTGCCATCAGTGTGTGGCTGTGGTGCTGCCTGGCCAGATGGAGCTACAGCCCGGGTGGTGGAGACCGGCACTGGCTGTACTCCTGAACCTGTGAACCAACATGAACATGATATACCGACTCACACTGTATAGAAACTACAGTACTATGATATTATGAGTTAGACCAATAATAATAATAATAATAACGATAATAATAGTAGTAATAATAATAACCTGTCTACGATTTATTGATTTCTACATCTAGCACTTCCTTCACACCTCCTCCACCTCTCATCTCCGTTATATTATGTCACGGTGAAGTGCGTTACGGCCCAGTGTGTGTGTGTGGAGGAGGGGGGGGGGTAAGAGAAGAGGAGGGTAGTGATAGGAGGAGGCAAGTTGAGAGGAGAGGAGGGGGAGAAGAAAAGAGAGGGGGGGGGGCAAGATGAGAGAAGAGGGGGAAGGAGGGAGGGGGGTAGAGTCATAACGGCGTAACCCAACAACATGGAGACCTGTCACTAGGTTACTCTGTGTGTGTGTGTGTGTGTGTTAAATTTTCCTTCACTAAGATCCCTTTTTTTCTCACTTTTAATTAAATTACTTCAACTCGACTCATAACAGCTGTGAGTTGAGCCAGTGTCAGTCAGTCCGTCAGTTACTAAGTCAGTCAGTCAGTGTATATGTGTGTTGGTCCCTTAACTGAGTCTTGTTAATCTCTCTCTCTCTTTCACGGTTACTCCAGCAATATGTGGCCGGTTAACTAAGTCAATACACACTGGCCAGTTCCACACACACTTACAAAGGGAACGAAGCAGTGTTACCAAAAACGGTGGATAACACAAAGTTTTAAAAGGTAAGAAATACAAAGGGATGGCAACCATGCAAAGTTAATTCAACAATACAGTGTTACCAGAGAAGCGACGGTGAGAGAGAGATTAAGTCACCCTGGATGATCTGTGTTGGTCCGGATTAACCCTTAAGCCACCCTGGATGATCTCTCAGCTGCTAAGATGTGGAGAAAAAAGCCACTTTCCTTGGTGGCTTTGTGAACAGGCAGCTTATGGGAGGCCACCACTAGCCCCGCCCTACACACACACACACACACATGTACATATAGCACAGGTAAGTTACTATCAAGGTAGACAATGACAGTAATTACGGCATAAAAAACTACTGTACCAGGTAACCTTCACTCCATCACAGGTAGAATGACACAGGTAGAATGTGTCATGTCTTTAATCACAGGTAAGCTATGAATTAATTACAAACGGAATATAGTACTTACCTTTAACTGACTGTTATTAACATTCACTAAAAATTACAGGTAAATGTTAACAGTCACCTGCCCGGGGCGTGACCTCGGGGGGCGGGGGGTGTAAGTGAGGGAGAGAGGGTGGTGAGGAGGTGGGGCTGGGGGGGATAAAGGTTAAAGAGGTAGTGAACGGAAGTAATTTTTCTTGTGTCAATGTTTCACTTCTCAGGTAGTCTTAATTAACTCGTAAAATCTTTCTTCCGTGACCAATATTGTAACAAGAGACAATGGTTAGGTTAGGGTTACTTGAAGTTAGGTTAGGATTACTTTAATTTAGACTATATTAGGTTAGGTTAGGTTAGGTGAGCGTTAAAGTAATTAACCTTAAGATTAAATATGCTGTTTGCTTGTGTGTGTTCGTATACTGTATATGTGTGTGTGTGTCTGTTTGTGTGTGTGGACGTGTGTGTGTGTGTCATGTGTATGTGTATATATATAAATAGATTGTGTGTATGTATATGTGAATATACATAGATGAATGTAAGTTCCTTTATAACAACATGTACACACCCAGCCATGACAGTGTCCAACAACAGAGGTGTGTACTGTACATTCTCAAACACAGGTACACCTCAAGAATTACCGTACTGTATTTAATAGCTGGTCCAGTGACTAACTCATTGTAGCGCCAGTCTCTATTAACTCTCCCGCCAGCCAGTCTGTGATCTGTTCCATGACGTCTTTCAGGAGTCAGTCAGGCAATCATGTTTTTCAGGAGTCAATTAGATAGACAGTCACATGGTTTTCAGGAATCAGTTATATACAGTCACACGTCACCAGTTACAGAAGAGAGAAAGAGAGAAAGAGAGAGAGAGAGAGAGAGAGAGAGGCGTTATCATTTATTCGCAAACACTGTTGCCAAGTATAAATCATCCCTATACACTGTTGCCAAGTATAAATCATCTCCATACACTGTTGCCAAGTATAAATCATCCCTATACACTGTTGCCAAGATAAACAAACACCTTTAACCCTAACACACCTCTTGATGTGGGAGGTGGCATGCCTGGTGCAGTGTTACCAAGTTGGCGAGCGACCACCACTACTACCCAACCAGGATATAAATAAACTAGAGATTGTATGTTCGACCGTGTACCACCACCTACCACAATCACACATACTACCACAACTACACACTACAACAATTATTTTACACACACTACCTCACCTACACCACCTACCACAACTACAATTATCTACACTACCATAAGTACACACACACACACACACTGGTTAACCTACACTACCACAACTACAAACACTACCACCATTCCTGACATTCCTTGCAGGATCCAGTGTAAACAAAATACTTAAAATAAATAAACCAAAATACACAGAAAAAAATAATGTATTTTTTTTTGTAATACATCAATGAATACAATGAGTTAATGTATGTCATGGGTTGCGTTGGGCCTACCCGCCGCACAACCCATCCCAAATGTTTGTTTAGGTAGAGATAAGGTACCCGGCCAGCTGATAGGGGGAGGCCAGTGAGACAGTGTTGTACTGATAATCATTTCACGCCTCAAAACCACATTTTAGAGTGGGCTTTAGTCCTTGGGTGAGAGAAGACCTGCTCCGCGGATTTAGAACAGGGGCCATACAGTCCTACCAGTGCTACGGGTCTGTGTGTGCAAATCCCCGAGATTGTTGTTAAGTCCAGCGAAAAGTTAATGAATCCTGTAAAGGAAGTGATCACTGGTGAGGGCCTGTTTGCTACAAGAGCACTCCAGGCCGGCCTAATAGATCTAACGATTAAATCCCCAGGTTGACAAACTCTCCCTTATAACTTACGGTACTGTGGCGTGAATGTGAGTGACTGACCTATCCATGCAAATTATAAGTCCAGTGTATGGAATTGTGCCAAATAAACGTAAGTGCAATCATCTGCCTGTATCTGTGATCCCTCTATTATTATTATTACCAAGGGTAATGACTGATTGGTTATGACAAAGTATAACCAATAACTTAGATGGATGCTGGAAATTAATGGAATTCATTAAATCATCATTTATCAAGTACACAACGCATTGAATACCGGAAGCAGAGTGAAATTCTACGTAGTGATACACCATACTCTCCTGGGTGAGTAATCGGTGTGAAGGTATCTGAGTTCTACGGTAAGAAAACCGCTCTCTTGCATTTAAAACGTAACAATGTATTTTTGTAATATTAGTTCGATAGTTTAGTTTGACACACACACACACGTATCTCTGCAGCCATATTTTAAGGCTTTGTGTACTGTGGTAATTGGTCAATTGGGCCCCAACTTAATCTAATCTGTCCTAATGGGCCCCAATTAACCAGACCTAACTAGAAGAGAAAGTAAGAGAGAGAAAGAAAGAGTAAAAGAGAAAGATACAGAGTGAGAGAGATAAATGGGAAAGTCGTGAGATCAGATAAATGACAAGTAAAAGTGAAGGTGGTGGAGTCTCTCTCTCTCTCTCTCTCTCTCTCTCTCTCTCTCTCTCTCTCTCTCTCTCGTGTGTGTGTGTGCGTGCGTGCAAGAAGGGGAATGTAAGTGAGAGAGTACCAAGAGGACAAGAGGTTGACCTTTCCACCCGGGGTCAAGAGGTCAGACACTCACACGGAAACAAGTGAACACCGCCTCCCGCCTCACAAAGGAACACAACTGTGGCCTTTCTCTCGTCTTGTCTTCATCTGGACCACCTTAACAGTTACCTAACCTAACCGCAAACACACACACACACCTTTTAACTCTGAGGTAACAAAACACACACACACACACACACACACACACACACACACACACTGCCAGCTGATGATATTAACCACTCTTAACTGTTCAACGTGTGACATTTACCCTCAAGACATTTGCCAGAGTTACTAACATTTACAATAACAAACGGACTATATGACGTCACGTTGTGGAAAAAGAGAGAGAGAGAGAGAGAGAGAGAGAGAGAGAGAGAGAGAGAGAGAGAGAGAGGTTACACACACACACACAAACACATGCGAGACCCTGGAATTAATCAAGAATATCATTAAAACATAAACAAAAACTAAAACAAAAAAATATTTGTTCACCTCAGTTACTACCTGTTGATAAGTTGCCAAGACCATATTAGTAAAACATGCGAAATATTGACGTAATTTTGGGTTAGATCGTAAAGCATAACAATAAAACACACACACATGCGTTCATAACACATGTACTGATATAGGAAATAATATTACAACATCATCATTATTATAATTATTATCATTGCAAAAAATTCTAATGCGAGTACTTACCAATATCTGCTATGGAAGAAAAAAGTTAAGTACACTTATACATAACAAATTACTACTAATACTTTTACTGCTATTACACTTATGTGACATCTACTACTACGACTACACATAGATGACAATACTACTACCACTACTCCAGCACAGCCGCCACCAGGTTTGAGAATAGAGCGAGGGACGGGAGGGAGGGAGTGTACCGGTAGTGTCTCGGAGATAAGTTACAACATCACAACAAACACATCATGATAACCAAGTCAATTAATTACCTTTAATATAACTTAACCTTTTTTCTTCTCTTCATTCCTCGATTACTTTCCTCGATTACTTTCCTCGCCTGCTTTGGTTGATTACTTTGGTCGATTACTTTCTTCAATTACCTTGGTTGATTACTTTGCTCGACTGCTTTGGTTGATTACTTTCCTCAATTACCTTAGTCGTTTACTTTACTTGATTACTTTGGTTGATTACTTTCCTCTATTGCAATTATGCACTTAACCACCAACTCACCCTACCCACCAACACACCCTAGACGGTACAGCAAGACAAAAGATATGCAAGTGCTGTGACAGATCTTTAGCACAGAACAGCAGTAGGTGAAGGTGTGGTAGGTGAAGGTGTGGTAGGTGAAGGTGCGGGTGTGGTAGGTGAAGGTGTGGTAGGTGAAGGTGCGGGTGTGGTAGGTGAAGGTGTGGTAGGTGAAGATGTGGTAGGTGAAGGTGTGGTAGGTGAAGGTGCGGGTGCGGTAGGTGAAGGTGCGGTTGCGGTAGGTGAAGGTGTGGTAGGTGAAGGTGTGGTAGGTGAAGGTGCGGGTGCGGTAGGTGAAGGCGTTCCCAGTCTCACCACCTTGAGAGAATTCTCAGGTGTAACTCATTAACGGGGTTGAGAGTAAGGTGAGGCGTCGCCCCTAACCTAACCTAACCTACTCCCTCTATCATCTTCCTCCCTCCCCCAGGCATCCCCCTACTCCTCCCCTCCCAGGCATCCCCCTCCTCCCCTCCCCATCCCCTACTCCTCCCTCCCCAGGCATCCCCCTACTCCTCCCCTCCCCAGTCATCCCAGTCATCCCTCCCTCCTCCCCTCCCCAGGCATCCCCCTCTCCTCCCTCCCCAGGCATCCCCCTCCTCCCCAGTCATCCCCCCTACTCCCCTCCCCAGGCATCCCCCCTCTCCTCCCTCCCCAGTCATCCCCTCAGTCTCCTCCCTCCCCTCCCTCAGGCATCCCCTACTCTCCTCCCTCCCCAGGCATCCCCTACTCCTCCCTCCCCAGTCATCCCTCCCCTACTCCTCCCCTCCCCAGGCATCCCCCCAGGCATCCCCTCCCTCCCCTCCCCAGGCATCCCCCCTCCCTCCCTCCCCAGTCATCCCTCCCTCCTCCTCCCTCCCCAGGCATCCCCTACTCCTCCCCTCCCCAGGCATCCCCCTCCTCCCCTCCCCAGTCATCCCTCCCCCTCCCCAGGCATCCCTCCCCTCCCCAGGCATCCCCCTCCTCCTCCCCAGGCATCCCCCCTAGTCTCCTCCCCTCTCCTCCCTCCCCAGTCATCCCCCCTACCCTCCCTCCCCAGGCATCCCCTACTCCTCCCCTCCCCAGGCATCCCCTACTCCTCCCTCCTCTCCCACTCCTCCCTCCCCACCTCCCCAGGCATCCCCTCTCCTCCCTCCCCACCCATCACCCCAGAGAAATTCTATTCTTCATCTTCACCGTGGCCGGGCTGCCCCCACACCTTGATTACCTGCCGGACTTCCTCTAATTCAGGTAAGTCTTAGGTGAGTCGAGAGCCAATATTTACAGGTGAGGCTAAACACAGGTAGGTCACGGCCTCACCATCAAAGCGCCGACGTTAATGACCCGACCAATTTTTCTGGCACAGGTGTGATCAGGTGATGTGAGGGTGAAAGAGGGGAGTGTGAAGTACAATCACCATCATCATCATCACCACCACCACCACCATCACCACCACCACCACCATTCACCAGCAACACCTGCCATAAACCTTTTCAATTTGACTCTCAAATTATCAGGGTGAGGGAGGGAGGGAGGGAGGAGGGAGGGAGGAGGGAGGAGGGAGGAGGAAGGAAGGAAGGAAGGAAGGAAGGAAGGAAGGAAGGAAGGAAGGAAGGAAGGAGGGAGGGAGGGAGAGGTGGCGTGACAATAAAGGAAGAGGAAGGGATCAAGAGAGAGAGAGGAGTTAAGAATGACTCTTACAAGAGCAAAAAATTTTGATAAATTTCAGAAAAAAGAGAATGTAAATAAAACACCGAGAGAGAGAGAGAGAGATAATAGCTGTAAGAACCGAGGAACACGGAGGAGGAGGAGGTGTTTTCTTCAGAGACTATTGGGGGTTGTGGAGGGACTGGAAAGACAGTAGAGGGACTGGAAAGACTGTGGAGGGAATGGAAAGACTGTGGAGGGGCTGTGGAGGAACTGGAAAGACAGTGGAAGGACTGGAAAGACTGTGGAGGGACTGGAAAGACTGTGGAGGACTGGAAAGACTGTGGAGGGACTGGAAGACTGGAGGACTGGAAAGACTGTGGAGGGGACTGGAAAGACTGTGGAGGACTGGAAAGACTGTGGATGGACTGGAAAGACTGTGGAGGACTGGAAGGGACTGGAGGGGACTGGACGTGGAGGGACTGGAAAGGGACTGTGGAGGGACTGGAATGACTGTGGAGGGACTGGAAAGACTGTGGAGGGAATGGAGGAGCTGTGGAGGGACTGGAGGGGTTGTGGAGGGACTGGAAAGACTGTGAAGGGACTGGAAAGACTGTGGAGGGACTGGAAAGACTGTGAAGGGACTGGAAAGACTGTGGAGGGGCTGGAAAGACTGTGAAGGGACTGGAAAGACTGTGGAGGGACTGGAGGAGCTGTGCGGGGACTGGAAAGACTGTGAAGGGACTAGAGGGGCTGTGGAAGGTGTGTGAGGTGCAGCTGGAGGGATTCTGGTGTTTTAGAGGTTAAGACTTTGACCCCCCGCCTCAGGCAGGTGGAGGGCGCCGGCCTCTGTCAGGTATTACGTGAACATTACACACCCTCACCTTATTTTACCTGATTATTAGCTTAACCTAACACTAACCTCACCTAACCCACACTTAACCTAACCTATTCCATACTTAACCTACTTTCACATAACCCTAAAATAACGCTAAGCTATTTTAACGCTAACGCTAACCTAACGCTAACCGACAGTAACAATCTCTACATAACCCCCTCTCTAACCACTAAAATCCTACCGCTCACAGGACGAGTAAGGGGGTGCACAATAAACTAGCTGCTGTCCGTGTGTTAGGTCATGAAGGTCACGGACACACACACGCACGCGAGAGGGTATTTTTAGCTTCCACCATGACGTAACGCACCACCACCATGACATCACTCACTACCAACCATGACGTAACGCACCACCACCATGACATCACTCACTACCAACCATGACGTCACGCACCAACCATGACGTCACGCACCAACCATGACGTCACGCACGCACCACTTATCATTTTCATTTCTTGACGCACTTGTCAATCCACTTAAGTGCGTCATAGCGTAGAAAGGGAAGGTAATAAGTGCTAATTACCGCACAGGTAAGCACGATGAGGGCAGGTAACTCATTAAATAAGTCAATAAGTATCATTATAAGTCTCCTGATTATACTTGACACCTCCCTTAATAGTCGAGTATAATATAATAATACTTGTTCTTGTTCACGGTTGTATTTATGCATTTTAATTAGTTTTTCTTTATTTATCACACACACACACACACACACACACACACACACACACACACACACACACACACGACCGCTAAAAGAAGGAAGTATTACTTAAGGTTAACATGCCCAGGCAAGGTCCCCCGTGTGTCTGTGGTACAGGTGGGCGAGGCAGTACAATGCTCCAGTGACGGGCAAAGCGATGCACAAACAAACACCCCAGAAGTAATCCTTTGACAGGTGAGAAATATTCTCAACCTTGTATACAGGTGTCCAGCACATGCAGGTCATTCCAAGGTTCTGGCGACGAGAAGAGATGTTGAGGGGAACAAAACCCAGATGTAAAGATATAACTTAACTACTGGAGATGGGGGGATGCACTGAGAGTACTGTCATGCACGACCAGAAGTGAACCACCAGAGAAGAGGACGCCGCCGTCAGGGTGTTACCGCCATGCACCTCCTGGTTACCTGGGCGGCTGTGGGGGGGCAGCTCCTCCCCCATGGTCAGATCACGACCTCCGGGGTAAGCAAATGAGTCGTACATCGGCGACAGGTCGTTCGCTGGTGGGTGGAACCCGCCCATCTGGGCCATGGCGTGGCTGTGGGCGGAGAGAGCACGCTCAACGGCCTTGGCCTTCTCTCTGTAGGCGGCGCCGTAGGGATCATAGGGGGAGCCGTAGGGTGAGTGGATATAGGGGTCCCGCACCTGGTAAGTGGAGCCGAGGTTGTGAAGGTCATTACGATGGTAGGGGGGCGGGGCCACGGCTGACACAGGGAGGGGGGGTGACAGATGGACAGGGACGTGGGGGGCGCTGGCCCCGGGGGGTCTTATCCAGGTGTCTGGGGCGACGGGCGGTGCAGGCCGGGGTGTGGAGGGTATGGCCAGCGCTGTGGAATGGACACGAGAGGCCACGGGAGCCGAGCTGGCCTCCTCAAGAGGTCCCAGGCCTCCTACACTGACCTCAGGACCTCTGGATAAAGTGGCAATATCCCCTCGACTTGCGGTGCCACTGGCCGAGTATGTGGCCTCCACGCCGCCTGACCCGACAAGGCCGCCGCCACCCCCGACCACACCGGAGTCCTCACCATAGAGAGACCCAGCAGTATCCCCCCCAAGGGCCCGCGACACACTCTCAAACCTGACGGTGCTGACGGGGTTGGTGGCTCCACTACCTTGCTGGACGGTGGTGTTGTCGTCGTTGTGGCCGGTGCCCGCCGCCGAGAGGGCCGCAGGCGGGACCTCCGAGGTGGCCGCGTCACTCTGGTCACTCAGTTCGTCACCAGTATCTGGAGAGAGTGGCGGCAGTACCCGAGCGCCGCCCTGTAGCTTCCTCCCCTCCACCACGGACACAACACTCTCGTTGGACCGCCGGCCAACTGAGGGAGAGAAACAGTTATTAGTTATGTTAGACCTGACACACACACCCACACACACACCCACACACACACACACAAACCCAAACCCACACCCACACACACACACCCACACACACACCCACACACACCCACACCCACACCCACACACACCATACTGTAGCTGCCAAGGGCCATCGTGTGTACCCTCCTCTTCCCCCCGTTTGTCTTTGTATTTCTCTATCTAACATTTTATCTGTATCTGTCTATTACACCGCTCGTCTCTCTGTCTGTGGTCAGTGTGTGCCGTCAGGTGAAAAGGTCTGTCAGTGGTTACTCAACATTACCACAACCTCCCCTATCGTATTTACTTGATGAGCTCACTTTAATAATTGTATGGCAGTCCTTGTATGGCAGACGTGTATGGCAGACGTGTATGGCAGTCCTTGTATGGCAGACGTGTATGGCAGACGTGTATGGCAGTCCTTGTATGGCAGACGTGTATGGCAGACGTGTATGGCAGTTCTATGTTTGGTAGACCCGTGTATGGTAGACCTGTGTATGGCAGTCCTATGTATGGTAGTCCTATGTATGGTAGACCCGTGTATGGTAGACCACAATATGGCATACACAGCTGGTTATGTAGATGGTCTCACTGTAGGTCTGGTAACACTTGTTGTGAAAAGAGGGAAGTAGGAATAACCTTGTTAAAGTTCTCTCTCTCTCTCTCTCTCTCTCTCTCTCTCTCTCTCTCTCTCTCTCTCTCTCTCTCACCAGACAAAACAGATTCCTGTCTCAGTCATAAATTAAATAAAAACTTGTATAAAAGCCAAGATAAATATCAATTAAATTCTACACTAAAATATACATTCCACTTCGAGAGAGAGACACACATATATACATACACGATACACTTTGGTTGGATTAGGTTGGGTTGGATTAGGTTGGATTAGGTTGGATTGGGTTGGGTTGCAAAAGACACTATCAGTGGCGCTGGTCGGTAAAGGTGACTGCCGCCAGGAGTTATATATAGTTTATAGAAGTTACGTAACATAGTAACCTAACCTACACTGTTTATAGGAGAGGTTACATAACATAGTAACCTAACCTAATTTAACTTATCCTAACTTAACCCATCCTACCATAACAATTGTCTCCTGGAAGAGAATATAATATTTGCTGGAGGAGGACCTATGGTGCAGGAGGACCTATGACAGAGGATGACCTATGGCAGAGGAGGACCTATGGCGGAGGAGGACCTATGGTGGAGGACCTATGGCAGAGGATGACCTATGGCAGAGGAGGACCTATGGCAGAGGATGACCTATGGCAGAGGAGGACCTATGGCAGAGGATGACCTATGGCAGAGGAGGACCTATGGCGGAGGAGGACCTATGGCGGAGGATGACCGATGGCAGAGGAGGACCTATAGTGGAGATGGACCTATGGCGGAGGTGGACCTATGGCGGAGGAGGACCTATGGTGGAGATGGACCTATGGCGGAGGTGGACCTATGGCGGAGGAGGACCTATGGTGGAGGAGGACCTATGGTGGAGGAGGACCTATAGTGGAGGTAGACCTATAGCAGATGAGGACCTATGGAGGAGGGACCTATAGTGGAGGAAGACCTATGGCGGAGGAGGGACCTATAGTGGAGAAGGACCTATGGTGGAGGAGGACCTATGGTGGAGGAGGACCTATGGCGGAGAAGAACCTATGATGGAGGAGGACCTATAGTGGAGAAGGACCTATGGTGTTGGAGGACCTATGGTGGAGGAGGACCTATAGCAGAGGAGAACCTATGGCGGAGGAGGACCTATAGCAGAGGAGGGCCTATGGCGGAGGTGGACCTATGGCGGAGGAGGACCTATGGTGGAGGTAGAAGTAGGACTCAGGACTCACCCAGGACAGGAGAATGAGGGCCGGTCAGGTCTGGCTGGTACACTAGATAGTGGAGGAGAATGTAAACGATGAAGGCCGCTGGTAAGAACGACAACCACCTCTTGAGCTGCAGACAACCCATGTGGACTCTGTGAAGGAGGGGAGTGGAGTTAGTGGTCTGTGTATAAGGTGGAGTTAGTGGTCTGTGTATAAGGTAAAGTTAGTGGTGTGTGTATAAGGTAGAGTTAGTGGTCTGTGTAGAAGGTAGAGTTAGTGGTGTGTATATAAGGTGGAGTTAGTGGTGTGTGTATAAGGTGGAGTAAGTGGTGTGTGTATAAGGTGGAGTTAGTGGTGTGTGTATAAGGTGGAGTTAGTGGTGCGTGTAACATCTCTTATACTTAACACACACACGTCAATAATCATTCTTATATTATCATACTTCACTATATTATTTATTATACTGTGGGTGCATCTTTATCATACTGAGTGATATACTGAGGAGGAGGAAGAGGGTGAAGAAGACGAGGAGGAGGAGGGTGAAGAGGGGAGAGGGCGTGTGGAAGAAGAGGAGAAAGATGAAGAGTAAGGGTTGTGGGGAAGAAGAGGAGGAAGATAAGAGGAGGAAGATAGGAAGAGGATTTTTGTAAGTTACGGAAAAAAGGAGCTCTTATTACCCCCAGTCCTATCTCTACCGCTTCCACTTCCTGTTTCTTTTTTTTCCCAGAAGAAATGTTAAGAAAAAAGTCATTCCATTATTTCCTGTCGTGGTTTCCAAGTCAGTTTTCCCGGAACATATGCTGTGTTGCTGCCTACACCCCAAAACACCCACAAACACACACCTACACCCTCCAACACCCACCAACACAATCCTACACCCTCCAACACCCACCAACACAATCCTACACCCTCCAACACCCACCAACATACTCCTACACCCGCCAACACCCACCAACACACTCCTACACCCTCCAACCCTCAGCAACATACTCCTACACCCTCCAACACCCACCAACACACCTCCACACCCTACACCCTCCAACACACTCCCTACACCTCCAACACACTCCTACACCCTCCAACACACTCCTACACCCTCCAACACACTCTACCTCCAACAGCAACACACTCCTACACCCTCCAACACTACACCCTCCAACCCTCCAACACCTCCAACACCCTCCAATACCCAACAACACCTCCTACACCCTCGAACACCCAACAACACCTCCTACACCCTTCCAACACCCAGCAACAGACTCCCTCAACAACTCCAACACCCAGCAACACACTCCTACACCCTTCAACACCCAGCAACACACACCAACACTCTCCTACACCCTCCAACACACTCCTACACCCTCAAACACACTCCAACACCCAGCAATACACTCAAACACAGAGCAACACATTCCACCACCCAGCAACACAGTCCTACACCCTCCAACACCCAGCAACACACTCCAACACACAGCAACACACTCCTACACCGTACAACACCTTCCAACACCAGAGCAACACACTCCTACACCCTCAACACTCAGCAACACACTCCTACACCCTCCAACACTCCCCAACATACCCAACAACACCTCCTACATCCTCCACACACAGCAGCACACTCCTACACCCTTCAACACCCAGCAACACACTCCCTACACCCTCCAATGCCAGCAACACACTCCTACACCTTCCAACACCCCTGCAACACACTCCACCACCCTCCAACACACTCCGACACCCAGCAGCACACTGACACCCAGCAACACACTCCTACACCCTTCAACACCCAGCAACACACTCCTACACCCTCCAATACCCAGCAACACACTCCCTACACCTTCCAACACCCTGCATACATTCCTACACCCTCCAACACCCAGTAACACACTCCTATACCCTCCAACACCCAACAACACACTCCTACACCCTCCAACACACTCTAACACCCAGCAACACACTCCTACACCTTCCAAAACACTCCAACACCCAGCAACACACTCCTACACCCTCTAACACTCAGCAACACACTCTTACACCCTCCAACACCCAGCAACGCACTCCTACACCTTCCAACACACTCCAACACCCAGCACCACACTCCAATACCCAGCAACACATTCCTACACCCTACAACACCCAGCAACACACTCCTACACCCTACAACACCCAGCAACACACTCCTACACCCAGCAACACATTTTTACACCCTCCAACACACTCCTACACCTTCCAACACCCATCTCTCTCTCTCTCACACACACAGGGCCAGGGAGGGTGCCAGGAGTAGTTCCGCCGCAATGCCGCAGTGGCCCTGGCCATACTCACCCACCTCTCTCTCTCTCACCACCAGAGAGAGAGAGAGAGAGAGAGAGAGCATCATCTTTGAACAACGTCTCTCCTATAGATTCACTTTGCTCACAACAACGATCCGAAGTTTCTAATTCAGGGTTACGTTACCAACACCACCACCATCACCATCATCACCACCATCACCATCATCACCACCACCATCATCACCATCATCACCTATAACAATTTAGTGAGAGTAAAAGCATTGCCCGAATTATTGATCCAAGGTCGTCCTCTACTACTGCCAAGACATACTAATGACTTTCCCACTCTCTCTCTCTCTCTCTCTCTGGCTCTCTTTTTTTCTCTATCCCTGGCTCTCTCTCTCTCTCTCTCTCTCTCTCTCTCTCTCTCTCTCTCTCTCTCTCTCTCTCTCTCTCTCTCTCTCTCTCTCTCTCTCTCTCTCTCTCTCTCTCTCTCTCTCTCTCTCTCTCTCTCTCTCTCTCTGTTTGCCGCGACAAATGTCAACTTTGGGATCGATTCACCCAGACCATTGTGACTGTTGCTGGAGG
Source organism: Homarus americanus (assembly GCF_018991925.1). Classification (NCBI taxonomy): domain Eukaryota; kingdom Metazoa; phylum Arthropoda; class Malacostraca; order Decapoda; family Nephropidae; genus Homarus; species Homarus americanus. Next base: position 853,557 of record NW_024752122.1, read on the forward strand.
TTTACACACACACACACACACACACACACACACACACACTAATCTACAGGTAAACCCACTAATCATCATCAATTCATTATCCAAACACCTGGCACATCTCCCAATACAACTGAAGGAGTCTTCGGGAATCTTAAACTGGGTCGCTGTGGCGTTCCTAACATGCCTGCCACCTGCCAAGATATGTCCGCCACGCCAGCCATATTACGGAACAGTTGTCGATAGGATACTTTAGGCCTATGGAACATGGCCAGCTAGGTGTTGAAGGCCTAGTGAACATGACTAGGGTGTCAATAGGGTATTTTAGGCCTATGGAACATGACTAGGTAGGTGTTGAAGGTATCTATAGGCCTATTACAGTGAACATTAAGGGATGGGTTATAACACTTGGTTATTGTAGAAGAGAGAGAGAGAGAGAGAGAGAGAGAGAGAGAGAGAGAGTATAAATAAGTAAAGTAAATACAGAAACAGCATGGTGTAAAGGAGCATTGCCATACAACTCAAAACAACACAGCAAATCAAGACAACACAACACACTGCTAATAACAACACAACAAAAGTAATTTAACAACACAGCAACACAACATAACAAAAATAACTTCACAACACAGTGCAAATAACAACACAACAAATGAGTGTTGGGTGTTCCTTCTCACGCAACATAAACAACGACTAACTTACAGACAAGACACAACACAATTCGTCATGTTGAGCTAATTCTCCAGGTGTTTACAAAGGTCCCGGCACACAGGCAATGGTTAACTCGTTACAGTCACCCCTTTCGTTCAGGTAAATGGAGTTGGTAACACAGCGTGAAAGTCCAGTTCACTGTAGTTTGAAAATATAACCTGTAGAATAATGATTGTTTAGAACTGTTCCTCTGTAAGTGTTCAAATGCATGGTAGTTTGAGATGGTACTTGAACATTTGAGCACTGTGCCTCTGTATGTGTTCAAATGTATGGTAGTTTGAGATGGTACTTGAACATTTGAGCACTGTACATCTGTAAGTGTTCAAATGTTACAACCCAGAATCAGAGGATTTTCTCGAAACGATCCAGGACTGTTTCCTAAGTCAACATATAACCGAACCCACCCAGATGAACAACGATGCCATTGAGAAATCCGACTGCGAGAGTGATTTAGGAGTAATGATAAGTAGGAACCTTAAGCCAAGTAAACAATGTGTTTTTGCTCGTAACAAGGCTAATAAAGTACTTGGGTTCATACAAAGGAGTGTTAGTTACAAGACTAGCGAGGTCATCCTAAAACTATATCTTGGGCTTGTGAGACCTCACTTGGATTACGCAGTTCAATTCTGGTCACCGTATTACAGAATGGATATAGAATCCTTGGAAAGAATCCAGAGGAGAATGACAAGACTAATCCCGGGCATTAGGAACCTTGAATATAGAGACAGGTTAAAGCATCTTAATTTGCACTCCCTAGAGAGACGTAGAGCGAGGGGCGACCTGATAGAGGTGTATAAATGGAAGTCAGGGCTGAACAAAGGGGACATTACAAAGGTACTCAAACTATCCAACCAGGAGCGAACTCGTAACAATGGTTTTAAATTAGACAAATTTAGATTTAGGCGCGAAATAGGTAAACATTGGTTTGGAAACAGAGTAGTGGATGAATGGAACAAGTTACCAAACATCATCATTAACTCGAATACGCTGAATAGCTTCAAACATAGGTTGGATGCTTATATGAACAATAGGGGTTGGGTGTAAACGGGACTGCCCAGTATGGGCCAATAGCCCCGCTGCAGTTTCCTCCATTCTTATGTTCTTAATTTATTTCCCTTAAAGGTTCAAGGGGGGAGGGGGGACATGGTGGGAGGGGGAGAGGGGAGAGGGGAGAGGGCGGGTCATGGTGGTAGGGGAAGGAGGGGAGAGAGTTTAGGTTACATTCAGTGTTCTAATATGTGCTTATCAGCTTGAGACATCAAGATAAGAACTATCGCTCAGAAGATTAAACGGGTGGTACGTACAAAGATGTGTGTGTGTGTGTGTGTGTGTGTGTGTGTGTGTGTGTGTGACACAGTTGACCAATAAACCCCAAAACATAAAACAAACAGACAAAAACAGAATAACAGACACGAATAATGAAAACAATGAAGGGAAGAAAAACGAGAAATAATTCTAATAGAAGAAATAGAAGACAATAGTTATTATAACGGAGAGAGAGAGAGAGAGAGAGATAACGGTGGTGGTGGCATCAAAAGTTCAAGGGCAGTATTAATGTGGTAGAAGAGACAGATGTGCTGTTCCACCACCAACCACCACAATAACAGCACCATCAACCACCACAATAACAGCACCATCAACCACCACAATAACAGCACCATCAACCACCACAATAACAGCACCATCAACCACCACAATAACAGCACCATCAACCACTACAATAACAGCACCATCAACCACCATAATAACAGCACCATCAACCACCTCAATAACAGCACCATCAACCACCACAATAACAGCATCATCAACCACCTTAATAACAGCACCATCAACCACCACAATAACAGCACCGACCTCCCTCGCCTGGCTGCTGCTGCTGTTGACATGACAGGTGTTGAAGCAGAGTAAATAATGATCTTGTTTAGTTCGTTCCGGTGGCCATTGTCTAAACTGGTCCAAGAAGGCCGTCTGGGTCGTTGACTGGCTGGGCATCCGTGACGTAAAGCTGACGTAACTCGCTACTATTGGTGGAGAAAGTTGGTAGCATTCGTGACGTAATATTAATATGCCTTAACGCTGGGGTAAAACACGACTATTGGTGGAGTGAGTTGGGGACATTTGTGACGTAATATTAACGTGTCTAACATTGGTGGAGTTAGTTGGGGACATTTGTGACGTCTTGCTGACGTAACTCACTACCATTGGTGGAGTGAGTTATGGATTTTTTTTTCTCGATAACCATTGGCTGTAGCCGACCATCACAGCCCATAGCTTTATACCTGACATGTTTTTGTTGTGTTATTTTAAGTCAGTTAAATTGTTGAGTGTGTTCCTCCTAACCTAACCCTATCCAACACTGGTGGTGGTAGGTGTGGTGGTAGATGGTGGGAGATGTGGTGGTAGATGGTGGTAGGTGGTGGTAGATGGTGGTAGGTGTGGTGGTAGATGGTGGTAGATGGTGGTAGGTGGTGGTAGATGGTGGTAGGTGTGTCAAACGTTATCGTGTCCGGGCAGCACATAACCAGGTACACACTTTCACCTGAAGGCTCTGACCTGTAGCGACCTGGACCAATTTTAGAGGTCCTGTTTCAATGGTCTCTCTCTCTCTCTCTCTCTCTCTCTCCTCCATCTCTCCCTCCCTCCCCATCTCCCCCTCCACCATCGCTGTTTTGCCAGTCACTGAGGCCACTGCTGACCACTCTCACCTCTCCTACCTCTCACCTCTCCTACCTCTCACCTCTCCTACCTCACACCTCTCCTACCTCTCACCTCTCCCTTTATTGCCTCCCACTCTCACCTGTCTCTCCCTCTCTACTGTGAGGGTGAGGGAGGGAGAGGTGATACAAGTTTTCGCTAGACGTTAACAGGTAGACCTCTGTTAACGGTCTGTTTATATCACCTGTTACTATTAGTGTGTGTGTGTGTGTGTGTGTGTGTGTGTGTGTGTGTGTGTGTGTGTGTGTGTGTGTGTGTGACAGTTTTGACCTTCAGCCGTCAACTTGACCCTCGTCTGGAGTCAGCCTGACGTGTCTTCCACACCTCTACCTCCCCTCACCCTAGTTCCTCCCTCACCCAGCTTACCACCCCTCCCTCCTCCACCATCTTCCCTACCCCTCCCACCTCCCTCACCATCTTACCTACCCCTCCCTCCCTCACCCATCTTCCCTCCCTCTCCTCACCATCTTCCCCTACCCTCCTCCTCTGTCTTCCTACCCCTCCCTCCCTCTGTCTTCCCTACCCCTCCCTCTCCTGCCATCTTCCCTACCCCTCCCTCCCTCACCATCTTACCCCTCCCTCCCTCACCATCTTACACCTACCCCTCCCTCCCCTCCCCACCATCTCTTACCCCTACCCTCCTCCCTCACCCTCCTTACCTACCCCTCCACTCCCTCACCATCTTACCTGCCCTCCCTCCCCTCACCATCTTTTACCCTTCCCTCCTCACCATCTTACCTACCCCTCCCTCCCCTCACCATCTTACCTACCCCTCCCTCCCCTCACCATCTTACCTACCCTTCCCTCCCTCACCATCTTACCTACCCCTCCCTCCCTCACCATCTCTTCGCACTGGTTACCCTGAACAGCTTGCAAACTTCCCTGCCCGGTCCTTCCTCCATTACTTCTCTAAAACACTCATAAAATACATACATACATACATACATACATACATACATACATACATAGTTACACACAGCTGTGTAGGCTAGTGTTTGTAACATGAGACCACACACACACACACACACACACACACACACACACACACACACACACACACACACACACACACACACACACACACACACACACACACACACACATGAGCAGTGGTTACATATGACAATTACTGACCACAGGTGGAGGTGAGTGCCACGGGGCCTGGTCACTCAAGCGCCTGGTTTACCTTCACTACATCACTCAGTCAGTAACGGGACACTGCGCCCAAATCTGCCTACTTGTTCAACGTGTACAAGTGAACAAAAAGCTCCTGTACACCTGTAAGTAATGAACCGTATACAAACAATGTATATATGATAGCACAGGTATACATACAGTATACATAGACAGTACAGGTATACAATGTACATAGACAGTACAGGTATACAATGTACATAGACAGTACAGGTATACAATGTACATAGACAGTACAGGTATACAATGTACATAGACAGTACAGGTATACAATGTACATAGACAGTACAGGTATACAATGTACATAGACAGTACAGGTATACAATGTACATAGACAGTACAGGTATACAATGTACATAGACAGTACAGGTATATAATGTACATAGACAGTACAGGTATACAATGTACATAGACAGTACAGGTATACAATGTACATAGACAGTACAGGTATACAATGATACCCGAGGCACCGACTCTATTCAGAGATAGTGAAGAAAACAAATTAAGCGAGATAGTAGTGACTAGTAACGATGTTAGTAAGCAAATAGACAAACTGAAGCCTAATAAGTCACCTGGTCCCGATGAGATATTTGCCAGAGTATTAAAGGAATGTAAGGAAGAGCTTAGCATGCCCATAGCAAAGTTGTTTAACATGTCCTTAAAAACAGGTGTAGTACCAGAATCCTGGAGGATAGCGAATGTAATACCGATCTTCAAGAAGGGAGATAGATCACTATCCTCTAACTACCGCCCAATCAGTCTAACACCAATAGTAGGCAAATTACTGGAAGCAATCATTTCAAACTCTATTCGAAATCACATGGAGAAGCACAAGTTGATCAATGATTCCCAGCATGGCTTCACAAGCGGGCGTTCATGTCTAACTAATCTATTAACATTCTTTTCATCACTTTTCGAATCAATGGACGAGGGGCACAATTATGATGTGGTATATCTCGACTTTAGCAAAGCCTTCGACAGTCCCCCCCACGAAAGACTAATTAGAAAGGTAGAAGCACATGGCATCAAAGGTAACATCCTTAAATGGATTAGGGCGTGGTTACAGGACAGGAAACAGAGAGTGAGCATTAATGGCACTGAGTCCCATTGGAGCAACGTCACAAGTGGAGTTCCCCAAGGCTCAGTACTTGGACCATTATTATTTATTATATACATAAACGACATAGATATCGGCATAGACAGCAACATAAGTAAATTTGCTGATGACACTAAAATAGGACGTGTTATTAAATCTGACGAGGACTCCACAAAACTACAGGAAGATCTAAAAAAAAAATTCGAATGGTCTGAAAAATGGCAGATGAAATTCAACGTGGACAATAGTAAAGTGCTCAGTATAGGAGATGTAGACAGGGAAACCAGTTACCAGATGAACAACGATGCCATTGAGAAATCCGACTGAGAGAGAGATTTAGGAGTAATGACAAGTAAGAACCTTAAGCCAAGTAAACAATGTGTATTTGCTCGAAACAAGGCTAATAAAGTACTTGGGTTCATACAAAGGAGTGTTAGTTACAAGACTAGCGAGGTCATCCTAAAACTATATCTTGGGCTTGTGAGACCTCACTTGGATTACGCAGTTCAATTCTGGTCACCGTATTACAGAATGGATATAGAATCCTTGGAAAGAATTCAGAGGAGAATGACGAGGCTAATCCCGGGCATTAGGAACCTTGAGTACAGAGACAGGTTAAAGTATCTTAATTTGCACTCCCTCGAGAGACGTAGAGTAAGAGGCGATATGATAGAGGTGTATAAATGGAAGTCAGGGCTGAACAAAGGGAACATTACAAAGGTACTCAAACTATCCAACCAGGAGCGAACTCGGAACAATGGTTTTATATTAGACAAATTTAGATTTAGGCGCGAAATAGGTAAACATTGGTTTGGTAACAGAGTAGTGGATGAATGGAACAAGTTACCAAATATCATCATTAACTCGAATACGCTGGATAGCTTCAAACATAGGTTGGATGCTTATATGAGCAATAGGGGTTGGGTGTAAACGGGACTGCCCAGTATGGGCCAATAGGCCCGCTGCAGTTTCCTCCATTCTTATGTTCTTATGTACATAGACAGTACAGGTATACAAACAATGTACATAGACAGTACAGGTATACAGGTAAATACAAAGTTAATTAGCAAAAAAGATTAGACCAAGAGTCTCACCTGTTCTTCCAAGACAAAACTCAACCTTGGCTCACCTGCTCCCAAAAACAACAACACAGCGACAAAAAGAAGTTAAATCAGCCATAAACCAGTAAGAACTCTTCCCAAAACTGGATCAAAATACAGGAAACTGTACCGAGTTGTCCTGCAGCATTAGTCAGTTCCCGTGTAACATTCCTCATAGCACAGCGCGGAAGTAGGGCTCTCACTGCCTGCCACCAACCACCACACACACCACCCCGAACACTCTTATATCACCGCTGTTACTCAGGCCCTCATATATACACACACACATGGGAGAGAAATATACCGTGGTTACGTTAGTTGGAGGAGTCACCTGGGAGGAGGGCAAATAATGGGGGAAAATGATGTGGGAGAGAGAATACTGAGACAGAGTGTTTGGACAGTACAACGCCCCCACAACACCCGGGTCATGTATCCGCTGTGGGGGAGGGAAGGGGAAGAGGCTCAGGTTTAACCCCCCCCCCCATGTTGAAGGGCTGGCTGTCTCTGTAGGGGGCTGTGTGTGTGTGTGTGTGTGTGTGTGTGTGTGTGTGTGTGTGTGTGTGTGTTATATCTCGCACAATAATCTTTCAATGTTTACTGAACTTAACAGGTGTTCAGCCCTCAGGGAAGGTACACGTGAGGGGGATCCTATCGCGATGTAGCACCTGTTATTAACCTGTACGAACCAGGTAAAATGGACAGGTGTACTGGCCAGATAGAGGAATAAGGTCTTTCTTCTTATCAGGACAAATTATTTATCTACGTATCTTTCGACGCCACACTGTATAGCCACACCTTGTTGAGCGCGCCACATCCTATACACACACCATGTTGGCGGCACCACACCTTGTCCTTACCTGGAAATGAAGAAAAAACTATGTAAGAAAAACAGTGTAAATGTTCTCATGTTAATTTAAGTTCCACAACGACAAAACAAAACAACAACAACAACAACAACAACAACAACAACAACAACAACAACAACAACATGATAATAATAATAATAATAATAATAATAAAATACAATTATCACATGAAATAACCCAGGGTGTATAATGTTCCCTCTCAGTACCCCATCCATCTCTCACCACACCATGACCGTGAAGGAGACAACCTTCAAGGACACACGAGAGGGGAGGGGTAGAGGGTGAGGATGAGGTGGTGGGGGTGAGGATGGGTGGGGGGTGAGGGGGTGGGGGAGGAGGGATAGAGGGTGGTGGTGGGGGTGAGGATGGGTGGGGGGTGAGGGGGGTAAGGATACCCTCCCTAAAGCCTTGTCCGGGTCGTGGGAACCTCCATTACTGCAGGATACCTGAAGGAGTGACTCACCTCCCCCCCCCCCTCCAGCCACTTCCTTCCAACGATATGCAAATTTTATTTTATTTCATTTTTTTTTTACTTTTTGAAATAAATTACAAAAAGGTAAATATTTATTGTGATTCGTTTTCAGTTTTTTATTTTTTTTGTAATGTTAAAATTGTTAATATAGGTGTGTGTTATTTAAGGTAATGAACAGGTAAGATATTTATTGTTTGTATGTATGTATGTATGTATGTATGTATGTATGTATGTATGTATGTATGTATGTATTAGTTTACGGATAAAGAAGTTCGTTAGGTTAGGTTAGGTGTTCGATAATATAATTGAAGAAGTGTACATGGTGATGTGTGGGCGCCTTGCTAGTGACAAACTGAGCTTATGACAGCGGGATAAGTGTGGCCGGAAAAGGAGTGCCAAGAGAGGTGTGGCCAGAAGACATGCCAGCAGTAGTAATGTGGCCAGGAGGGGTAGGTGTGACCAGAAGACATGACAGTAGTAGTGTGGCCAGGGGGAGGTGTGGCCAGAAGACATGCCAGCAGTACTAGTGTGGCCAGGAGACATGGCAGTAGTAATAGGGTGGCCAAGAAAAGTGTGGCCAGGGGGAGGTGTGACCAGAAGACATGCCAGAAGTAATGTGGCCAAGGGGGGGAGGTGTGGCCAGAAGACATGCCAATAGTAGTGTGGCCAAGGGGAGGTGTGGCCAGAAGACATGCCAGCAGTAATGTGGCCAAGGGGGGAGGTGTGGCCAGTAGTAGTGTGGCCACAAGCAACAGTCCGGATAAGACAGACACACACACACAGTCAACTCCAGGATGAAAGACGAGATGATAGATTGTGTTTGTCAAGAGACCAACAGTTACGTGTGCACCTGTACTCCATGCGGTGGCCGAGCATATACAACACTCATTTCTTGTCCTAAATATCTCTGGTTCGATCCCATGGTACCCCTCCCCAGTTCACCCAGGTGTAAAAAGGTACCTGACTTTACTGATGAAAAAGTGAAGGTGATCGAGTACAATGTCTTGGTCATACTGATACTGTCTCCTGGTGTACTGGAGACTTAGTATACTGTACAGTGTACAGTGTCTCCAACTGGCTGTCACGCCTAGGAGATCAAATTTTCCTTTTATGTTGTCAACTCTGTGTGTGTGTGTGTGTGTGTGTGTGTGTGTGTGTGTGTGTGTGTGTGTGTGTGTCTCTACATATCCCTTTCCTGTTTACTAAGACACATCTAAGAAATACAATAACACACTCCCTCTTTATGTTGAACAATCCCACACACAAACACACACACACACACACACACACACACACACACACACACACACACACCTAACCCCCCACATACAGACCCTCAACCCCCCCCCACAAGCACACCCTTCCTACACACACACACACACACACACACACACACACACACACACACACACACACACACACACACACACACACCCTTCCTACACACACACACACCCCACCCCCTCACCCCACACACAGGTAGACTCTTCTCTCACCTGTTCAACAATTTACCTACCTGATGATCGCTACCAGTCTCTCACGCCCTCACCTTAGCCTGCCCTTGTTATGAATACTCTCGATACTAAGGGCTAGGCTAAGGGCTGGTCACTAAGGGCTAGTCACGAGGACGAGGTTCGCACAACACAACAGGTAATGTAATTTTTTCTCTTAATGTTGAAGAAATGTTAAAATATACGGCATCGTGAGTAAAATTTTCCTTTTTTGGGGGTTTTGTAATTTCTATGAATTTGGGTTCGTAAGAAATTTAAATACATACATAAATTCTGTACATACACACATACCGATAGATATAAGAACAGCACAATCCCATCTATTGTTAAAATAATAAACAACTCCTGATTTATGTACTGTACAGCCCTGTAAATGTATTCAATGCATATTATATCATTATGTCTAAATCAAATGTAAGTCTGTATATTTTCAGCCACCGGCTGCAACTCTATTAATAAACCGTTTATTATTATTATTATTATTATTATTATTATTATTATTATTATTATTACACACATACATACATACATACACATATATATACACACTTAACAATTTATGCATACACACACCTAACTCTAGTTGAGCTATTCAAACCTAACTTAACCCCACCTAACATAGCTCTAACCCAACCTAACCTAATCCAACCCAGCCTAACCTACCCTAATCCAACTCAACATAACCCCACCCCCCCCACGTAACCTTACCACACAAGACATTAACCCCACCTAAGCAAACCTAACATAGCTCTAACCTAACCATCTGCTAGGAGGTGAGGCAGGTGGTGTGGGCGCAGCACGTGAGGGGCAACAGAAGCAGGTGGGTAGTGGGCCGTGTTGTGGTCATAATGAGGTGTGTCCGGGGGGTGACGTCACTACCACAGTACATCTTTGTTTCTTCCTTCTGTGGTGGTGCTGTGTGGTAGTGGTGGGTGGTAGTGGTGGTGGGTGGTAGTGGTGGTTGCAATGATGTTGTTATGGATACAGTGGTAAACATCACACACACACATATATATATATATATATATATATATATATATATATACAGTATATATATATATATATATATATATATATATATATATATATATATATATATATATATATATATATATATATGCCATACTGAGATGTGCCAGCAGTGAAGTGACAGCGACGGAATTGACAAAGGTCCAACAGATGTTGCTGAATTAACGTCTGTGGAACCTCAGCAAGCACAGTAACAATCGGCCAGTGCCTGCAGGAAAGGCCAATTAAGACTACAATACACCTGTTAACCCAACCATCTCCCCCCCCTTGTCCAGTCTAGTTAACCGGGTCACTCAAAACACCTGTCTATTAAGGTGATAAGACACGTGCACTGAGGTAACACCTGTCTATTGAGATCATACACAGGTGTACTCAAAACACCTGTCTATTAAGGTGATAAGACACGTGCACTGAGGTAACACCTGTCTATTGAGATCATACACAGGTGTACTCAAAACACCTGTCTATTAAGGTGATAAGACAGATGTGACTGAGGTAAATAATTTTGGAAGGTGTTAAAGTTACTGGTGATCACAATTCAAAATATATTCACATAATTTCTAGTTAGTTAAATAAATACTGTAGCCAAGCCACAAGATAGATTAATTTAATGTACAATTTTGTTAGTTTTTATAAACTTTTGTTGGAAAATTGATTTAAATACGTTTATAACTGGCTTATGTATGTACAATAATTTACGGTTTACTTCCGGTCAGAGTTGCAAGCTTGTGGGTGTAGGTAGGTGTGTGTGTGTGTGTGTACATAAACTTCACAAAGGTCACATGACGACCAATGTTTATAAGACCTCCATCTGTTCTTTGCTGTGTCCATGGTGACCAATGAACACACACACACACACACACACACACACACACACACACACACACACACACACACACACACACTCATTTGTGTGGTCATCATATACCTCGACGTCCCCCCTCCACCTTTCCCTCCTCTTCCACCTCTTCCTTGCCCCCCTCCTTCCCCTACCCTCCACCTCTCCCTCCCCTCCACCTCCCCCTCTTCCTCACTCACTGGCCAACCGGAAGTTGAGACACAGTAATACGCCTCCCTCCTTCCTCTCTCCTCCCTCCCTCCCTCCTCTTTCCTGTACCCCCTCTCCCCCTTCCTTCTCCCTCCCTCTCTTTCTCCCTCTGCCCCTTCCTCCTCCCTCCCCTATTCCTTCCTGCTTATCACCTGGTCTCTGAGTGGTCAGGCGAGGGAAGGAGAAAGTGCATGGGGAGAGAAGGAGATGGAAAGGGAAGGAAGGAGTAGGGAGGAAAATGCCTCAAGTGCAAGCCTCAGTGCGAATGTAATAACTGTACACACACACACACACACACACACACACACACACACACACGCACACATTACTGAAAGCATATTATGTATACACGTAACGTTGTGTGTACACGTAACATTGTGTACACGTACCATTATGTACGACTGAAAACATGTACACATAACCATTGTACATTATTTACAAATATTTACTAATTACAGGTTAATTGAGCGAATACCTGACTGGTGTGTGTGTGTGTGTGTCCTAATGGTGAGGTGATAATGTACACAGATTCGCTCCCTAACTGGCTCACTTCCCCCCCTCTCTCTGTCCTCCCTTCCCCCCCAACCATGTCATCAGTGAAGGTCAACGCCATTTTCACCAGTCCACGAACAACACCTCCTGCCTCCCTCACCTCTCCCGCCTGCTCCCTACCTCCCACTCTGGTATCCCTCCCCTGTCTTTCATAGCAAGGGCAAAGGGAAGGAAGGAGAGAGAGAGAGAGAGAGAGAGAGAGAGAGAGGAGAGAGAGAGAGAGAGAGAGAGAGAGAGAGAGAGAGAGAGAGAGAGAGAGAGAGAGAGAGAGAGAGAGAGAGAGCCATCCACACTCCCAAGCCTCCTTTATATAATACATCGACCTCCCTTCCCACCACACACACCCCTTAATTATAACACCCCCCACCACCCCACCTTTCAAATTCATAACGCTATGTTTCCCAAGAGTCATAACACAGTAACACACATCTCTCTCTCTCTCTCCCGGTGCCATTCGTGACGTAATACTTTAATTCACCTGAAGAATAACCACCCCAGATTATTTCACCTTCAAGATTAACTAACCTAAGACTATCCTTAACCTAACCTAAGACTATCCTTAACCTAACCTAAGACTATCCTAAACCTAACCTAAGACTATCCTTAACCTAACCTAAGACTAATACTATCTAACAGTAACCAAACCTAATTTAACCTAACCTAACCTAACACCAATGTAACCTAACCAATCCTAACCAAACCAATAGTGACCCTAACCTAACCTAACCAAAAAACCAATAGTGAATCAACTCAATCCAATCCTAACCAAACCAATAGTGACCCTAACCTAACCTAACCAATCCTAACCAAACCAATAGTGACCCTAACCTAACCTAACCTAACCTAACCAATCCTAACCAAACCAATAGTGACCCTAACCTAACTTAACCTGTCTGTCTATCTGTTTATCAGGCTAAATATTTGTGTTTATATCTGTCTGTCTGTCTGTCTGTCTGGGGGAGGTAGGGAGGGGAGGGGTGACCACGCCCATATCGGCAAAAAGTGGGCGGGGTGAGGCGGCTTCTCTCCGTTTCTTGACATTTTCAAGGTCGCCGATTCATTGGGGGAGGGGGAGGGGGGGGAGGGGGAGGAGGGGAGAAGGAGGGTAAATGGTGCTGGCACAGAGAGAGCTGAGAGAAAGATAGAGGGAGAGAGGAGATACAGAAAAGAAGGAGAGGATGAAAGGGGAGCAATGGGGAGGAGGGAAGGGGGGAGAGGAAAATGTAGAAGGAAGACAGAAAGAGGTGGGGGAAGGGAAGAAACAGTAGGGATAGGGGAGGTGGGGTTTCAAATTAAGGGGTTGGTTGGGTGTGTGTTGAAGGAGGGATATGTTGCCGCCACTGTTGCAAAATCTCTGGTAGTTTTTGTGGGACGGAGGTTGTGTGCCGAGGTTAATTTACATAACACAGCTCTGTTTCCCTCGCTGCCTGCTGTAGTGTGAAGAGGAGGGGGAAGGGGGAAGAGGAGGAGGTGCAAGAGGAGGAGGGAGGAGGAGGAGGGGGAAGAGTAGGGAGAGTAAGGTAAGGTAAGGTAAGGTCACACACTAACCTGGTGGTTAAATTCCAACAGGTAATCCGGTACACTTCACTAACCGGTTCTCTTCATTATCCTGACTAGATCTGCGGGCGGGGGGTCACCTGTAAACCGGTTTGGGGACGCGAGACAGGTTGGACCCTCGTGGCCTGAAACCTGAGTCATGGTCTATATATTATACCCAAGACTTACTTCACTTTACATTGACCTGACCTAACTCTAATCCCATCTCTAATTCTGTCACCTGAAGGATTGTCACCCCAGAGTTTGCAGGGTGAGGGACAATTCAGGTGATCCCTAACCATACCCACTAATGCGGAAGGAAGGAAGAAGGAAGGAAGGAAAGGAAGAAGGAAGGAAGGAAGGAATAAGTCCCACCTTATCACCAAAACGACTTTCTCCTTTTTTCCGTGGGTTTTATTCTCCCCCAACACCACTGGTCACCCTGGGTGGTGCTGAGGCTGCCTGTATGTCTGTCCGTATAGAGATGTGGTTAGGTTAGGTTAGGTTATGTGATGTATGGTTTGGGAAAGACCTCACGGTATGTGGTGTGTGTGTGTGGGGGGGGGGGATCAACTTTACATGTCTTCATAAAATTACGTAAACAAACACTGACACACCGTGTTTGTTTAGGAGTTCAGCTGACGTCACGAGCTTACACCCCCTCATGTAGTTCACTAACACACAAACACACTAACTCACACACGCACGCGAACACACACACACACACAAAACTGGTTCCCACAATTACCATCGTTGACACCAGTAAAAACACCAGTAGCAGCAACATTATCACAAAGTAACAAAAAGTAACTTAAATAATACATGCATGAAGAAGCAGGAACAACAGAGAGGGAGTTAACAGCCAGATACAGCAACTAGCACAGTAAGTAGCACAGCAACTAGCACAGTAAGTAGCACAGCAACTAGCACAGTAAGTAGCACAGCAACTAGCACAGTAAGTAGCACAGCAACTAGCACAGCAACTAGCACAGTAAGTAGCACAGCAACTAGCACAGCAACCAGCACAGTATCAGTATACAAACAGCATTAACAGCACAGCGCAGAATACAGGCAAATTATATAGAACAAGGTCACCTGCAGAGTTAATCAATGATATTGTTGGTATTAACATTCCTAACGCACACATAGATATGTACACATACGCACACATAACTCCCCCCCCCCACACACACACATACTGTATGTACACACACACACACACACACCATCCTTGACCACCGAAGGGTCAAGACGTACCTGGCGCTGCTCTGGGAGCATCCACGTTAACTGTTATGTTGGCCCATACCAACTCCCTCCCCTGAACCCTCCTCCCCACCGGAATAACAACAAGTTCTCGCCAGAAGTTACAATTTTATTTGGGAAAGGAACGGAACCAGTGTTGAATAGTGGTGAACAGTGCTTAAGTCAGTGAAAAACAACTCGGCAGTAACAGCTGAGTCTTACCCAAGCTAACCTTCACACAGAGGTGTCCCAGGTACCCAGTGATAACTGCCCCTGAGACTCCACAACACCAGCTACGTGTTAATCCATCCACGATAGGGAGGCCTGGGACCACACCTCACTCACTTGAGTAAGGTCCTGTGACACCAGACCACGTGGTGTCCCCATGAGGCTACGACACCACGTAGTGAATGAGTTGCTACAGCATCATGTGAGGTTCCTCAGAGCACCATCTGTGAGGGAATTACTACACCACGTGATGCCCCTCATTAAAGTCCCAGATTTCAGAAGGGCAAACTTTGATAGCTTAAAGAGGCAGCTGAGAGAGGGGGTGTCGCACTTGGGCGTGAACCTGACAGATGACACGGACCTGATAACGAGATCCAAGATTGTCCAGTTCCACCACAATTTAAATAATGAGTTACTTAATGCACAAAGGCAGAACATACCATACAAAAAACTCAGATCAGACAACAATGTCCCTAAATGGATAAATAATTATTTAAAGAACATTATTGGCCAAAGGAAGGCTATAGGTAGAAGGATAAATCGTGGTGAAAGTTACCTCCGGGAGTATTATAAGGTATTGGCCGGTAGGGTTAAGACCGAGATAAGAAAAGCAAAGAGGAATAATGAACTGAAGATAGCAAGGGAGGCGAAGACAAACCCCAAAGGATTCTACCAAATGTATCAAACTAAAACACGAGATAAGATTGGACCAATACAGTCAGATACCAGCGAGCTAACTGATAACGACGGAGAAATGAGCAATAATCTGAATATTTTTCAACAGTTTTCACCACCGAAAATTTAAACATGATACCCGAGGCTCCGACTCTATTCAGAGATAGTGAAGAAAACAAATTAAGCGAGATAGTAGTGACGAGTAACGATGTTAATAAGCAAATAGACAAACTGAAGCCCAATAAGTCACCTGGTCCCGATGAGATATTTGCCAGAGTATTAAAGGAATGTAAGGAAAAGTTAGTATGCCCTTAGCAAAGTTGTTTAACATGTCATTAGAAACAGGTGTAGTACTAGAATCCTGGAGGATAGCGAATGTAATACCGATTTTCAAGAAGGGGGATAAATCACTATCCTCTAACTACCGCCCAATCAGTCTAACATCAATAGTAGGTAAATTACTAGAATCAATTATTTCAAACTCTATTCGAAACCACCTGGAGAAGCACAAGTTGATCAATGATTCCCAACATGGCTTCACAAGCGGGCGTTCATGTCTAATCTATTAACATTCTTTTCATCAGTTTTCGAATCGGTGGACTAGGGGCACAATTATGATGTGGTATATCTCGACTTTAGCAAAGCCTTCGACAGAGTCCCCCACGAAAGACTAATTAGAAAGGTAGAAGCGCATGGCATCAAAGGTAATGTCCTTAAATGGATTAGGGCGTGGTTACAGATATAAATGAAAGTTCTATCAGCATTGGACCATTATTATTTATTATATACATAAACGACAGATATCGGCATAGACAGCAACATAAGTAAATGTGCTGATGACACTAAAATAGGACGTGTTATTAAATCTGACGAGGACTCTGCAAAACTACAGAACCTTTGTAGAGACATGGATTCAGAGCATGAAGTCCTCCTCTTTTACCCCAAAGTGCGCTGGCTTTCCAAGGGCAATGTTGTGAATCGAGTGTTTGAACTTCAGGGAGAGCTTAAGTTGCTCCTGGAAGTGCAAGGGAAAGATGATCTATTAAGTCACTTCAATGAGGTGTTGTGGGAGCCACGTCTTGCATATTTAGCAGATATACTTGAGCGGCTAAACAGGCTGAATCTCAAGCTGCAGGGCAAGGAGAGAGATGTGTTTCACCTCATGGATTGTCTTCGTGCATTTCTTGCCAAGCTCCAGAATTGGCAAAGGAAAGTCAATGCAGGAAATGTTGCTATGTTTGAGAATCTTTCAACTGTTCTTGATGGGAATGAAGATCATCTGCTTGACGCATCACTCAAAACTGAAATCACTCAGCACCTGAAATCCTTGGAAAGTGAGCTCAAAAAGTATTTCCCAGAATTCGAGGAGGAAGATGGGAAATTGGTGAGGAATCCTTTCTCTGGCACTCTTGATATTGCTACCATTCCCAATGATGTTCAGGACGAATTCCTTGATCTCAAGAATGATTCTGCTGCCAAAGATCTCTGACTGTATTCTGGTGCTCAATGTATCAGTCATATCCAAAAGTTAGCGAGATTGCACTTCGAGTCCTCTTGCCCTTTTCAACTGCCTATTTATGCGAATCTGGTTTCTCCACCCTTCTACATATAAAGAGTAAAAGCCGGAACCGACTGGATGTGGACCCGGACATGACAGGTGCATTGTCAGTGACACAACCTCGGATCAGGAAACAATGTCAGCCATCCCATTGAGCTGTGACAAAATATGCAGAGGTCATATGAACTTTTTCTCAACCAAATTCAAGTTTGCTGTGAGGCTTGTCTAGTGGTCACTCTAGTCTAGTGACGTCAGTTATGTAAGTCATGTAAGTCTATCAAAATATAAGATAATGATGATTGTCAACCTTGAGATAAAATAAGGCTATTCTCTTCATCTGCATTTTATTTTTCAACATTATTTGTGGGGGGGGAAACATGAAGGAGGCCACGAGGATGTTGAAAATTCCTCAAGGGGGGAATGGAGTGAAGAAGGTTGAGAACCACTGGTCTAGTGTGACCAAGGTCTAGTGTGACCAAGGTCTAGTGTGACCAAGGTCTAGTGTGACCAAGGTCTAGTCATAATGTTACCTAATAGAGGCGAGGCTTTATTACACTAAATACCGCAATTATGTACCATGAGCTGTATCACCTGAAGATTAGACACCCCAGCTTAGCTCACCTGAAGAATAGACACAACAGCTTAGCTTCACCTAAAGATTAGACACCCCAGCTTAGCTCACCTGAAGAATAGACACAACAGCTTAGCTCACCTGAAGATTAGACACCCCAGCTTAGCTCACCTGAAGATTAGACACCCCAGCTTAGCTCACCTGAAGAATAGACACAACAGCTTAGCTCACCGGAAGATTAGACACCCCAGCTTAACTCACCTGAAGATTAGACACCCCAGCTGTCATGGGTTACGTTAGGCATACCCACCAACCAACTCCAAAGTTTGTTTACTAGAGATAAGGCAACTGGGAGCCATGACTGTGACATATATTTTCCATTAGTGGTATGTTAGCCAGCCTATAGGGGGAGGCCAGTGAGACAGTGTTGTACTGTTCATCGCCTCACGCCCTAAAACCACATTTTAAGTAGTATCCCCTAGGCCATGGGTTAGTAAGACGTCCACCTTCTCCCTCCTAAAGGGAGCGGGACACCGCACGGAGTCCTCCACCGCCACTCCGTCCTGTGGACCGTCGTCGACAAGAGACTAAGTGTGTTAACCTAGGTTCGTTATCCCCGTGGAAATATCACGTGTGGAAGCCTGGTTGCGACAAAAGGAATCCAGGCTGGTCTAATGCACCTATGTGGTTAAACAAGTCACGTTTACCTGTTCTCCTTGCCGTGACAACCGTCTACAGTGACGCGAGACTATGTGTGGTAACCCAAGAGTACCTTTTTGTTGTTATTTCCCTCTGGAAAGAAGTTCTTGTGCAGAAGCCTGGTTGCAACAAGAGCAATCTAGGCTGGCAGTAAATGTATTACTTGAATAATTAAGGCTCTGTTAAGTCATACCCACAGTAGAGTAACCACATGTGTTCCCAAGTTGAAAATTCCCTCTTTTAGAAGATTAATTTTATTACAGCGTGAACGTGAGTGAATCATATATCCATGCAAGTTGTAAATCATTGTATGGAAGCTTGACAAATAAATGTAAGTGCAATTATCTGCCCGTATCTGTGATCCTATCTTATTATAACTAAAGGTAATGACTGATTGGTTATGACAAAGTATAAACAATAACTTAGATGGATGTTGGAAATTAATGGAACTCAGTAAATCATCATTTATCAAGTATAAATCATGGAATGTCGAGTGGTGGAGTGAACTTCTACGTAGATACACCATAATCTCCTGTAAGTAACCAGTGTGAAGGTATCGAACTCTACGGTAAGAAATATAAGAAACACAATGTATTATAATCTTTACATAATATAATCCACTCTTACACCACTACGATAGAAAAACCATGACACCAGCTTAGATCACCTGAAGATTAAACACCCTAACGCTACCTGGGGGCTTAGGTTTGGTTAGGTTTGGTTAGGTTAGGTTAATTTAGATTAGATTAAATTAGATTTGTGTCTGTCTGTGTGTGTGTGTGTGTGTGTGTCCTAAATACACTATGTACACAAGTGGCCGCCTACACTCCGAGCCACCCCTTCCTTCCTGAACAGCCACCCACCCACCCACCATCTACCACCCATCCTTTCTAAACACCCCACACCCTGCCACCCACACTCACCTTGAGCTGCCACCCACCCACCCACAAGAACAAGAAACAAACACAATAACGCCATCATGACCCACAACAAACAAACAAAACAAACACGGTAGACAGATGACACAAACAATCCCCACCACAACAAACAAACAAAGACAAACAAGAAAGGTAACACTAAACATTACCCATCACGTGAGGACCAGGGCTTAACACTTCCAAACACAGGAACAAACACACAAACAGAGGCAAAACAAACACACCTCTCATCACTGACAAACACACACACAAGCAGGTGTAAGCAGGAGGAGGCGTGGTTACAAGCAGGAGGAGGCGTGGTTACAAGCAGGAGGAGGGGGCGTGGTTACAAAAAGGAGGAGGGGGCGTGGTTACAAGTATACACATCCAAGCATTGCAAGCATTTAAAGCACACGTGTTCAACCACCCGGCTTAAGGGCCACACAGTAGTCCACAACACAAGGCAGCTGTACATCACTCTGGGAGCATCACCCAATAATATTTTATTATGGGACCAAGGACAGTGTTATGTATGTATTTATGTATGTATTTATGTATGTATGTATGTATGTATGTATGTATGTATGTATGTATGTATGTGTGTATGTATGTATGTGTGTATGTATGTGTGTGTGTGTGTGTGTGTGTGTAGACAGATTAGGTTGGTGTTAGGGTAAAATAAGCTGGGATGTCTAATCTTCAGGTAATCCTCCATATTAAATTCACTCCTAATTACTTAATCCCACCACCGCCCCCACCACCACCGCCCCCACCACCACCACCACCACCACCACCACCACCACCGCCCCCACCGCCCCCACTCACCTCACTGCCCCCACCTCACCACCACTGCCCCCACCACTGACCACCGCCACCACCACCACCACCGCCCCACCACCACCGGCCCCCACCACCACTGCCCCCACCACCACCGGCCCCACCACCCCACCACCGCCCCCACCACCACCACACCGCCCCCCACCACCACCACCACCGCCCCCACACCACCACCACCACCACCACTGCCACTACCACCACCACCACCAGCAACCACCACAACATCACCACCACACCATCACCACCACCACCACCACCACCACCACCACCACCACCACCACCACCGCCCCCACCACCACCACCGCCCCCACCACCACCTCACCACCGCCCCACCACCACCACTGCCCCCACCACCACCACCGCCCCACCACCACCACCACCACCGCCCCCACCACCACCACCGCCCCACCACCACCACTGCCCCCACCACCACCACCCCACCCTCACCACCGGCCCCCACCACCACCACCGCCACCACCACCACCACTGCCCCCACCACCACCACTGCCCCCACCACCACCTCACACCACCACCACCACCACTGCCCCCACCACCACTGCCCCCACCACCACCGCCCCCAGGGCACAAATATTCCTTCACAAACAAAGCAAATTAATCTACAGTACTCTGTGTGTGTGTGTGTGTGTGTGTGTGTGTGTGTGTGTGTGTGTGTGTGTGTGTGTGTGTGTGTGTGTGTGTGTGTGTGTGTGTCCATTGGTCTGTCCTTTTGTGTCTGTTTCACTCTGTCTGTCTGTCTGTCTCTCTCTCGGACACTCTATCTCTCTCTCATCTCTCTTTTCTCTGTGGGGTTGGGTCTCCACACAACACTCCCCTTACTACACATTTACAGACACCTGCTGACGGGGGGTGAGGGGTCAGGAGGGGGTGAGGGGTCAGAGAGGGGTGAGGAGGATGGAGAGATAAGGAAGCGGGGATCGCAGAAGCGGTGATTGTTTGCTCGGCAAGCGAGATGTCACGGGTTCGATTCCCGGGCCGGTGGAAGTTGTTTGGACTTACTTCCTAGCCCCCATTAGTCCCTGTTCACCTAGCAGTACAGTAGGTACCTGGTGTAAGTCGAAAGTTGCGAATTCGTATTCAGGGACAAGTTGTTGGAGCTTCCAATAACTTGATGACATAAACCATTGACTCTTCAGGCTTCTACGCCCTTCACTCATGAGACATAAAGGCAAGCATGAACTTAGCATGCTTCCCTGTTGGGCGCTGTAAACGCTTCTGCTCTTCACCTTACACAAGGATGTAGGGGAGTGACCAATAAAATAAAAAAAAGGGGGGGGGGAGGTAGTCGTCCACACCCTTATCATGTGTTTCAATTTTCCTGCATCGTTGAGACTTGACACACACACACACACACACACACACACACAGTATACTGGCTGGTGGTGGTAATTCTCAGTACTACACATTTAATCTTATCTACAATGAAGGAGTTTTAAATGTGGTGTGGTGTCCCAACCCTCGCGTTTCCTGTTCAACATAATGCGTAGACTGGAACCTAACCTAACCTAACCATACTAACCTAACCTAACCACACTAACCTAACATAACCAAACTAACCTAACCTAACCACACTAACCTAACCTAACCATACTAACATAACCATACTAACATAACCTAACCATACTAACCTAACCATACTAACTTAACTATACTAACCTAACATGGATAAGTGATATAGGTGAGTGACGGAGGTATGAGTGACGGAGGTATGAGTGACGGGGGTGTGAGTGACGGGGGTGTGAGTGACGGTGGTATGAGTGACGGGGGTATGAGTGACGGGGGTATGAGTGACGGAGGTGTGAGTGACGGAGGTGTGACTGACGGAGGTGTGAGTAACATGGGTGAGTAACATGGATGAGTAACACAGTGGATGAGTGACAATTGGGGGGCCTATTGACTGTCACTCTGGTCAGCAAAAAACACAAACTAACTTCTCAAGATCTGTGGGAGGAGGAGGAAGGGGTAGTGGACGGTTAGGCAGGGGAAGAAGGGGAGAGGAAGAGGAAGAAGAGGGGGGAGAGGAAGAGGAAGAAGAGGGGGAAGAAGAAGAAATAAGAAGGAGGAAATGAAAAATAAACCGGAAATAAACAAAACAGATAAAGATAACAATATTTTTTTTCAACTTTTCATCCAAAAGAACAATAAAAAAATTATTTTTTAATTTTCTTTAGTTATCTTCATAATTTTATTATTATTTAACTTCATTATTTTATCTATACTGGATTATCTTTGTGTGGGGTGTGGAGGGGGGTGTGGGGGTGAGATGTGGGCAGGAAGACCGGACCACTTATCAACTGCATTATGATAAATCTAGTGTCTAGCTATCTATATGTATGTATGTATGTATGTATGTATGTATGTATGTATGTATGTATGTATGTATGTATGTATGTATGTCTGATAGTGGAAAGGTGTGCACGGAGTTCCATATCACAAAGTGTCCTCGCGGGATGTTGAGGAAGTGAGGGCAGTCAAGTGCAGTGCAGGCCACGATGTGTGTGTCAGTGTACTACAACAACACTCACTGTTCCACACTAGAGCTGACCCATGACCACCTCCTCTTCCCCCCTCTCTCTTCCTCCGTCTCTCCTTCTCTTCCCCTCTCTCCCTTCCTGCTTCCTCCCTTCTTTCCCTCCCTGTCTCTCCTTTTCTCATCCTCTCTCCCTCCCCTTTTCTCTTTTCCTGATTATTCTTCCCTTCCCCTCCACAATCCCCCCATCTCTCTCTCTCTCTCTCTCTCCTAGTGCTGCTTCTCCCTCTCACTCCCACTCCCCCAGCCCACTCCGACCCTAATGACCTCTCAAGCGCACACACACACGAGATGATGATAAACTAAAATAGAAACTTAAACTGACTAAGAAGAAGAAGAAGAAGAAGAAGAAGAAGAAGAAGAAGAAGAAGAAGAAGAAGAAGAAGAAGAAGAAGAAGAAGAAGAAGAAGAAGAAGAAGAAGAAGAAGAAGAAACAAAAGAAGAAGAAGGAGAAGAAGAGGTGAAAGGCAGAGAGAATGTACACAATATGAGGACAAGTGGTCAAGACTCGACTCACTGGTGAAGTTTTCCCACAAGGTAACAAAATAAATTTATCAACAGTATGAAACTACGTAAGGAATTGTACTACTCACAGACAACACAGCAACACACAGACACAAAGACAGACAGACAGGCAGACACATCACAGATAACAACAACCACAGACACGCTTTCACAGACAACACAGGAACCCTAAAAAGAAATGTCACAGCCAGGTAAGAAAAGTCATTAAGAGACAGACAGACAAGCAGACAGCAGCTAATCATCCACAGACACACACACACATACTACTACATACAGACACTGGCGCTAATCATCGTACAGACATACATACCGTCACGTGTAGGAGTTATTTACGGCAATATTAAACTTACTGTAATTTGAGGCAGTATCCCCCGTCCTATACCTTGTGAGTCCGTTTTCTATGGTACCCGTTTTCTTTGATCACGTTGCCTTAGGTATAAAACAGGGTTATATTTCTGCTTTATAAACACACTATGGTAAATAATTTAGAGTTGTTAATATCCTGTGGTAATTTGGGATGGTTGTAGGTGTTGTTATTGATCTAAATTGTGGTTGTGATGGTGATGGTGGTTAGTGGGTAGTGCTGACGTCAACATCACAGCTTAGCAACACAAGTCGTTCTGCGTCACCCCTACCCTGCCCCCTCTCTCTCTCTCTCTCTCTCTCTCTCCTTCCCTCCATCATACCCTCCCTCCCTCCCCCCAAGTTCCCTCCACAGCTTAAAACAGAAGAGGGTAAATTAAACAGGAGAGTGATGGAGGGATGTTTTCTTGGAGCCTAAAATAACAGAGAGAGAGAGAGAGAGAGAGAGAGAGAGAGAGAGAGAGATATGCCAGGGATGAACTCTTCTCTTTGTGCATGTTGTTCAGATTGTCAATATATAAGACGGGATCACCTGAAGAATAGACAACCAGGTTAATTTTTACCTGGAGATTAACCTAAATTAACACTAACCTTACCTAATCTAACACTACCTAACCTTAACCCTCCCCCCAGCTACAGTTAGGTTAGGTTAGGATAGGTTAGGTTAGGTCACACTTGGTTAGGTTAGGTTACATTTGGTTTGGTTAGATTAGGTTAGGTTACACTTGGTTAGGTTAGGTCACACTTGGTTAGGTTAGGTCACACTTGGTTAGGTTAGGTCACACTTGGTTAGGTTAGGTTACACTTGGTTAGATTAGGTTACACTTGGTTAGGTTAGGTTACACTTGGTTAGGTTAGGTTACACTTGGTTAGGTTAGGTCACACTTGGTTAGGTTAGGTTACACTTGGTTAGGTTAGGTTAATGTTCAGGTGATTCATATTCTCATCTTCATCACACAAACTCGTGTATAAATCTGTACCTGTCCTTGAGTGTGTGTTTGTATGTCTGGGCACGCATATAGCTTCTCCTGCTCTTATGTCTCCTCCCCTCTCGTAACCTCTTCAATGCTCCTCTGTTCATTCACTATTCTCCCTCTTTTATTCTTTCTCTCCTTCTCTTCCCTCCCCACCTCACCTCCCCCTCACCTCCCCAGCAGCATCTTACCGCCCCACGTTCGTCTGGTCGGGGTGAAATAGCTCCCCACCAAGAACATTTTCCTCGACCGGTTCACCCATACTCAGAAGCTCGTTGTGACCTCTCCTTCTTCCCCCACCCTCCTTTCTCCCCACCCCCTCTTTCCCCACCCCTTCCCTTCCTCCCCCACCCCCATTCTATAGTGATCATGCATGAGATCTCAAGTGTGGTTACAATTGTGGGTGGGGTTGGGTAGGGGTGGGGTTGGGGTGGGGTAGGGGTAGGGGTGAGAGTAGGGTGGGTTGGGGTGAGAGTGGTGGGGTAGGGTGGGTTGGGTACAGTGCTGGGTTAGGTTAGTTAGGTTAGGTTCTACCGAAAAATCATGTTTCAACACCAAAGACCTGTTCCACCACCCAGCACGTTCCACCATCCAGCACCTGTTCCACCATCCAGCACCTGTTCCACCATCCAGCACCTGTTCCACCATCCAGCACCTGTTCCACCATCCAGCACCTGTTCCACCACCCAGCACCTGTTCCAGCACCCAGTTACCTGTTCCACCATCCAGCACCTGTTCCACCATCCAGCACCTGTTCCACCATCCAGCACCTGTTCCACCATCCAGCATCTGTTCCACCATCCAGCACCTGTTCCACATCTGTTCCACCCAGCATCTGTTTATTAACACTAAGTAGAGTCTTCCTTGAAACACAAGTGGGAGGGTGAGCTTACGAGAGAGAGGGAGTTTCTGTACTGTATGTATGTATGTATGTATGTATGTATGTATGTATGTATGTATGTATGTATCCTGGATCCAGCCCACCAGTATATAACACTCGTGGACACAAACAGTAAAACACTACATGTAACTTGTAAGGTCTTTTGAAGTGTGTTGTAGCTAAGTAGTGTGTGTGTGTGTGTGTCTAGTCTGTGTGAGTGTCTCTGTGTGTGTGTGTGTGTGTCTGCCCGTGTATGTGTGTGTATCTGTGTGTCTGTCTACCTGTCCGACACTGTCATAAACCTGTGATATACTTTGGATGAATTACACACTATCTCTCCATTTCACACACACACACACACACACACACAGCATCACGGTCTGTTTAACCTGGCAAAAAAAAAATCACTTCCGTCACTACCGATATGAACACGACACACGCACCAGGCTCTGTGTGTGTGTGTCTGTGTATGTATGAGTGTGCATGTATGTACGCACGTGTGTATATAATCATTATATGCGTGGTATAACATCTCTACACCAACAATTACAACAAGATCACATTAGTTATCATACAAACACATTAATATTTGTTTATGAAAGATTAACGAAATATTGTAAACGAAACTGATGACTACAGCCTGGTACACTATTAACACACCCTGGTACACTCTTAACACACCCTGGTACACTATTAACACACCCTGGTACACTATTAACACACCCTGGTACACTATTAACACACCCTGGTACACTATTAACACACCCTGGTATTAACACACCCTGGTACACTATTAACACACACCCTGTACATTAACACACCCTGGTACACCACACACACCCTGGTACACTATTAACACACCCTGGTACACTATTAACACACCCTGGTACACTACAACAACTGGTACACTATTACACTCTGACACCCTGGTACACTAACACACCCTGGTACACTATTAACACACCCTGGCACACTATTAACACCCTGGTACACTCTGGTACACACACCTGGTACACCTTAACACACCCTGGTACACTATTAACACTCTGACACCCTGGTACACTATTAACACACCCTGTACACTATTAACACACCCTGGTTATTAACACACACCCTGGTACACTACACACACCCTGGTACACTATTAACACACACCCTGGTACACTATTAACACACCCTGGTACACTATTAACACACCCTGGTACACTATTAACACACCCTGGTACACTATTAACACACCCTGGTACACTATTAACACACCCTGGTACACTCTTAACACACCCTGACACACTCTCTTAACATCTCTACATGACCTTACATTTCAGTCAATCAATATTTACTAGTTGGGATGTGTGTGTGTGTGTGTGTGTGTGTGTGTGTGTGTGTTTGTGTGTGTTGACCTTTATCATCCTGTGTTTAGTGCTCTCTCTCTCTCTCTCTCTCTCTCTCTCTCTCTCTCTCTCTCAGTTGAAGATAAACAACATGCACAAACAGATCCAGTAAGCTGTGTATGACGTCACGGGAACGGCCCAATCAGAAGGTTCCTTTGAATTACGTAACGGGAACTGACCAATCAGGAGCTTCCACTGGGGAACGTCAGGAAGTTATTTACGAATCACCTGATGATTAGACACCCCAGATTATACCACCTGTTTATTCAACACTAGCCTAACACTAACACTAACCTAACCTAACCTAACCTAACCTAACCTAACCTAACCTAACCTAACCTAACCTAACCTAACCTAACCTAACCTAACCTAACCTAACCTAACCTAACACTAACACTAACCTAACCTAACCTAACCCCCCCCCACACACACACACACACAAACACACACGAGGTGCCAATACAAACTGTGTGACCTTGTGTATGAATCAACGCTGGGCCAGGTATTGCAGAATCAGGCTCTGAGGGCCATCTCTCTCTTACAGTAACACGGCCCTGCAAGGATATCTGGCCATACTACTACTGCTGCTGCTACCACTACTACACTTACTATTAATACTACAATTGTCATTATTACTACTACTACAATTATTATTTCTGCTATTCCTGTTACAAATATTACTATTACTACAATTATTATTACTACTATAACTGCTACTAATGCTACAAATTACTATTAATACTATTACATATTATTACTACTAGCACTGCTACTACGACTACTTTTAACACGATAAATGTACAGTACAGACAAACTTGTACACTGCTTCTTAACACGGACACCTACAGCTCAGACATCCCAGCTTATTTCACCTGATGATTAAGCACCCTGACGCTAACAAAACCTAACCTAACCACCAATCTAATCTAACCTGTCCTATTATAATCTAAGCTAACCTAACCTAACCCAACCTAATCTAAGTTAACCCCCAAAGATGACATTAATAATAATAATAATAATAATAATAATAATAATAATAATAATAATAATAATAATAATAATAATACAATAATAATAATAATAATAATAATAATAATAATAATAATAATAATAATAATAATAATAATAATAATAATAATAATAATAATAATAATAATAATAATAATAATACAATAATAATAATAATAATAATAATAATAATAATAATAATAATAATAATAATACAATAATAATAATAATAATAATAATAATAATAATAACAATAACAGGGAAGCCTAGTGAAAACCGAAATATTCGTACAATAAACACAATTATCGTTATAAAATATATTAAATTCGCTATACAAATTACGAAATCCAGTAAGAGAGATATATTAATTTATGAACGGCGGACAATATACTTATGTAGGCTAAAAGTATTAGTTAATATGAGTGTATGAGTAAATTTTGCAGTCAAGTGTGTGTGTCAAGTGTTTGGACCCAATCAGAGTACGTGTTTAAAGACCTTAGTTTGTGTTGAAGTAAAGAAATACATAAAATAATACATGTAACTCATTTTTGTAACACTACATAATATTTTGTAACGCGAGAAATAGAATTATGTGTTGTTTGAGCTAAATTAATGTAATTGTATTGAAAAAAGTAGGGGTCATCTGTAACGCTGACCTAACCGAACTAGATCTAACGTAACGTAACGTAACCCAACCTAACCTAACCCAACCTCACCCTCCAAATAGCATTAGGGTGGTTAATCTTCAGGTGATCCAAATAAAAATGTTTAAAATATTTCTACTGGACAATTTATCGTCACCATTGGTAAGGAGTGGGAGGAGCAGTGATGAAATGCTTAAAATAGCATTCGATTTTACAGCGTGTTGTTATATTAAATGTCAATTCTTCACATCCTTTATAATCTGTTATCAAAACTCCAAGTGTAGTTGTCATGTTGTCATAAAAAAAAAACAGTTTTAATACCAAGCAACAGGACGGAACAAACCGGTCCTGGAAAACTGTGTAAAATGGTCACTGACATTTATCCTCAGGCTGTATATAAAAAAAAAACACTCGTTCTATATTTACCGGAAATGCACCAAATACTTGTTAATATTGTATTTTTAAAAGGACAATGTAATCTTACCTTTTATCTACGATTGATGAATAAAAGGTAAATCCCATTCTTCGAGGGACTTGGCTAGGCTGTCATGCGTGTTCTAGGGGAGAGATCTTGTTTCCTCCTCCAGGCACTGCTCGTCACCTCACCACGCTATCCCTCACGAAATGTTCACTAGATTTAACCTCCGGACGTATATACCCGGCGTTATCCTTTGTCATGTCTGGTGTAAATGCATTATCCATAATATTCCCCGCTGCTCGACACCATTTTTACACCACCACTGAGATGAAATTATATTGTGGTAATTTATCACAAGACACAAATTCGACTTTTGATGGCGTAGTCTACATCACAGTATACATAGTACCATAGTGTTAAAATGAGGATGATTATACAACAGTGTGGTGTAAGGATTGAGGTGGTGGAGGGGGGGTGGTGGAATGGTGTATCGAGCGGGACTATTGTTCTGGCACGTCCACCCAGTACCACTGCCGAGCTCACACTGCCTGTGGGGGCTTGGCCTGGGCTGACTGGTATAGTGGTAATGGTGTTGCTGCGTCCTTCGGCCTCCTCCTCCACCACCTCCTCTTCCTCACTGCCCACCACCACTACCACCATCACTACCACCATCACATATACAGTTTGTTTATAAATAATAGTGAATGATTTACGTGTTGAAGAAGCCATAAATGACTTAATATTTATCCTGTAATTTTGTCGAGGTTTCCTGTGACGATGGTTTTGGTGAGATAGAGCCCCTGTGTAAGTTTATTAAGGAAGAGAAGAGGTAAGCCAGGCAGACATACAGACATACAGGCAGACAGCTACCTTAACTCCGGTGTGATGGCGACGGGAGTGAGTGAATGTAGGGGATCAATACACACCACACGTTCAGGGGAAGACTCACCTAGCGAGGCCACACCAACTCACCTACTGCAAGTTCAACACGCCCGCCCTCCCTCCCTCCCTCCCTATAACCGTCTCTCTCCTGGGTTATAATTACGGTTGTTATTATTTGTGAATATTTCTTTGACAATAGATTATAGTTTTAAATATTTATAATGCCAAAAACTTGATCTTAAGTATGCAATGTTGACGATGCTCCCACTGTTACGTGTTCCAGAACTAACATTATCCTTCACCGTAAACAATGATCGATTTCTTCAGGTAACATTATCACGGTGTTTTCTAAAGGTGGCGGCCATAATATGTAACGAAATTAAATATTTTTTCATTGTTTACCTGAAGATTTGCCCCACTAAGCTTATGTGTATCCTCTAGGGTTCACACACACACACACACACACACACACACACACACACACACACACACATCTGTACGTGTAGTGACGATAGGGGACGCACACAGACAGATTTAGAGACCCAACACACCCATCGGGGCGCGGGGGGAGGGGGGGGGATTTGATAGGGTGAAGAGTTTGGGGTGTGGGTGGGGGTGGGGAGGCTAGAGGGGGAGATTATGTAAAGTACAGAGACAAGAGATACGAATGAGAGAGAGAGAGAGAGAGAGAGAGAGAGAGAGAGAGAGAGAGAGAGAGAGAGAGAGAGAGAGAGAGAGAGAGAGAGAGAGAGAGAGAGAGAGCGAGAGAGAGAGAGAGAGAGAAACGTTTTTCACAACACAACAATAACAAACGTTGTCTTGTGTTATAGACAAACGACAATGAGAAAACGTTTACATAACCAACATCTTTTATCTGTAATGACCTGAAGCAACGGTACAAACACAGGTACAGTACAGGTTACAGACACAGGTACACGTTACAGAGATACAGAATAGACAGGTACAAGTTACAGGCAGATACATACACTGATACAAGTTACAGACAGGCTACAGATATATTACAGAGGCACAGGTACAGGTTATAGACAAGAGATAAAGGTTACAGTTACAGGCTGATACAGGTACAGGCAGTCACAGGATACAGGTGACAGAGTATACAGGAGAGATAAGACAAGCAGGTTACGTCACCCGTCAGAGGTAACCCACAGGTGTTAATTGAAGTCATCTCGATACGGCACACCTCTAAGCTCGTTGTGAGGCGTTAATTGTACACCTATATTGTTACTACAGTCAGTTGTCCTTTTTGCCTCATCAGTCAGTCACCTCTTCCCTCCATCACTCTCCCTCCCCCCTCACGGCATCTCTCCCTCCCTCCCTCACTCACTACCCCTCCTCTCCCTCACTACCCCCTCTCCCTCCCTCCCTCACTACCCCCTCTCCACCCCTCCCTCACTATCTCCCTCACCCTTCGGCTTTGTAATTCTTGTTCTCATGCCGTCTCTAGTGTTTACAAAAGATATAGTTGCCAGTCTGAACAAAGGTTGTGTATACTTACGTGTGTGTGTGTGTGTGTGTTAAGGTTGGGTATTTTTTTAATAATTAAGATCTTTTCACCTGTCGACGTTCTCAAGTGTGTGTGTTACCTGCCTAGATTATTACCATAGTTTCTCTCTCTCTCTCTCTCAGTTGGTCTCATACATACACACACACACACACTCCTGCGCTCTCTCTCTCTCTCTCTCTCTCTCTCTCTCTCTCTCTCTCTCTCAGTTGGTCTCACAAATGGGCACTGTAAACGCTTCTACGCTTCACCTTGCACAGGATGTAAGGGGATGCCCAATAAACTAGCCCCTCCGGGGCAATATAATCTGACTCTGACCTATATGTACTGCCAATGAATATGATGCCCTCTGTGTACAAACCTCTGTCCTGCGTGGCAGTGAACAGTGACATTACCCACATGAATCTGATCTATGTATATATATTTAGGTATGTGTGTGTGTATGTGTATGCATATGTATGCACATACGTATATATGTATGTATATGTATGTTGTCAATGAATACGATGTATTTCTTTGTGTATGAACCTAAGTCCTGCGTGGCAGAGAAGTGTCAGGACCTCCTGACTGAATTACTCTGAATAGGCAAACTGTACTTCAGGATTTGTCAATAAATTTGCTAAACTAAAACACACACACACACACACACACACACACACACTCTCTCTCTCTCTCTCTCTCTCTACACAGGCGTCACTGTTATGGTCGACTCTTTCAACAGTCTTTGTTTTCCTCTTGTGACAATTAACTTTAAACCACGAGAACTTTAACCTGACTAAAATACCTGATCTAACCTAACCACACCTTAACCTAACCTAAATGTAGAAGAGGTTCAGTTACTGCCCAGATATGGTGGCCCGGTTCACCTATGGCCCTAGAGATGATGGCCCGGTTCACCTATGGCCCGGTTCACCTATGGCCCTAGAGATGATGGCCCGGTTCACCTATGGCCCGGTTCACCTATGGCCCTAGAGATGATGGCCCGGTTCACCTATGGCCCTAGAGATGATGGCCCGGTTCACCTATGGCCCTAGAGATGATGGCCCGGTTCACCTATGGCCCTAGAGATGATGGCCTGGTTCACCTATGGCCCTAGAGATGATGGCCCGGTTCACCTATGGGTGGCCCTAGATCACCGGTTCAATTATGGCCCCAAATGGACCCATCGAGGACTATAATATAACGTTAGCTAGCGTGGTGTAGGCCAGAGCGGGAGTCCCCACCAGTGTTACCAAGTCCCCCACACACCCCCATGTCAAGGCGTGGTCACTATACACAACAGGAAATTCACGTATAATGCTCATTGTCGTCAAAATACATTATATTCATATGATTTTTTTTATTATGTATACTAATAGTGATTAACAATGTATAATAAATTAATACATCCCACTGTAATAATTTTCCTTGTTAACTCATAAAAAAGGAGCATAACAGCTAAATTTTTCCTTATTTTCATTTTTAATAATTTTTTGTATTAGTTATGTATTATAAATGCTATATTTTATGGGGATTTATATCAACAAAAAATTTATGTTAGTTATGTTTAAAGATGAAAAAGATAAGAATTTATAATACCAAAAGTAACTTGGCAGCGGTGTGTGGGAGGCAGCGAGTTGCCACGTTACAATAATTTTTAATATTTAATGCTATTTTAACGCTATTTATATAACTATTATAACTGGATTTTGTTAATATTAATAAAAAATAAGTAAAATATAGTGTATGATAATGTATATGTAGAGGGAATGTATATAGAGAAATGTCAAGAAAAAGGTATGTAGGTCGGTGAAGGGAGTCGAGTACGAGCCAGTCAGTGTACAATATTTGCTTCATCTCTCACTTCACTTGGCCTTGAGACTAGCCTGTAGGAGTGCAGGATACTTACTTTATTATCTGGGGAGTGAGGATAGGGGTGGTGAGGATAGTAGTGGTGGTGAGGATAGTAGTGGTGGTGGTAGGGGATAGTGGTAGGTGAGAAGTGAGGATAGTGGTGGAGGAGAGAGGTGAGGATAGTGGTGGAGGGGAGAGGTGAGGATAGCAGGGAGGGAGATGAGGATAACGGGAGTTTGGGTACATATTTAACAACCCTTTGTGTCTCTGTTATCTTATCGTCTGGTTATCATTATTTATTCAGTTCCTAATAACGCACGCACACACAGGGGGGGTGGGGAGGGTCATTTTTGTGTGAGGGATTAGTTAGGACATAGCAAGGTTCAATGACTCAGGTGAGAGACAACAAGTGAGAGACAAATTCTTCTGACAGAGATTTCCTTCCTGTCTAGCCCCCCCCGCCCTCCTTTGGCCACACCAACCAAGATAGAACCAGTTTCTTGTGCATCAGCTCAGACCACACCTGTACACACTTACCTCCCATCACACACCTGTACACACTTACCTCCCATCACACACCTGTACACACTTACCTCCCATCACACACCTGTACACACTTACCTCCCATCACACACCTGTACACACTTCCCTCCCATCACACACCTGTACACACTTCCCTCCCATCACACACCTGTACACACTTACCTCCCATCACACACCTGTACACACACTTTACCTCCCATCACACCTGTACACACTTCCCTCCCATCACACACCTGTACACACTTCCCTCCCATCACACACCTGCACATACTTACTCCCCATCACACACCTGTACACACTTACCTCCCATAGCACCTCTTCTCCAAACTTGTCCTCCCCCACACACACATGTCCTCCTCCCCACACACCTGTCCCTCCCCACACATGCCCTCCCCCACACACCTGCCCTCCCCACACCCAAGGTCATCCGACACATGCCCCTCCCCCCCACACCTGTCCGGCCCACACACACCTGTCCTCCCCCACACACCTGTCCCTCCCCCACACACCTATCCTCCCACACACCTGTCCTCCCCACACCTGTCGTCCCCCACACCTGTCCCTCTCATACACCTGTCCTCCCACACACCTGTCCTCCCCACACATGCCCTCCCCCACACCTGTCCCTCCCACACACCTGACCTCCCCACACACCTGCCCTCCCACACACCTGTCCCACACACCTGTCCTCCCACACCCGTCCCACACCTGTCCTCCTCCCCACACCCGTCCCTCCCCACACATGCCCTCCCCCCCCACACCCGTCCTCCCACACACCCGTCCTCCCCACACACCCGTCCTCCCCACACCTGTCCCTCCCCCACACTGTCCCTCCCCCACACCTGTCCCTCCCCCACACCTATCCCTCCCCACACACCTGTCCTCCCACACACCTGCCCTCCCACACACCTGTCCTCCCCACACCTGTCCTCCCCACACATGCCCTCCCCCACACCTGTCCTCCCACACACCTCGTACAGGGTAGTGAAAGTCGCAGCCCACAGATGTGCCCGCGGCTACAGATGACCCTCGTGTGTACATGTGTATACCCTGTGTACATGTATACCCTGTGCACATGTATATATCCTGGTGTGTACATGTATACCCTCGTGTGTACATGTGTATACTTTCGTGTGTACATGTGTATAACCTCGTATGTACATGTGTATACCCTCGTGTGTACATATGTATACCCTGGTGTGTATACATTCTCAGGCGTGTTTATCCATTCATTATTCCCTCAAACATACATATTCATAAATGCTTTTGTGTACATGACTTGAGTATACATGTGTGCATATGTGTGTGTGTGTGTGTGTGTGTATCTGATCATATGTACGTACGTGTGTGTGAATCCGGGTTTATGCACGTCGGTGTGTATCTGGCCGTGTGTACGTACTTATGTGTATCTGGCCGTGAGTACGTACTTATGTGTATCCGGCTGTGTGTACGTACTTGCGTGTGTACCTGGCCGTGCATACGTACTTGAGTGTGTATCTTGTTTGTGTGTGTGTGTGTGTGTGTGTGTGTGTGTGTGTGTGTGTGTGTGTGTGTGTGTGTGTTATCGCTTGAGGTGACTCAGTTTAAGAGCTTCTTTAGATAAATAATTACAACACTTAAGTCTGTATAACAAGTTACGTCACAAGATTACATGAAGCTTACACACCCCCAGCTTATTTCACCTGAAGATTACACACCCCAGCTTATTTCACCTGAAGATTACACAACCCAGCTTATTTCACCTGAAGATTACACACCCCAGCTTATTTCACCTGAAGATTACACACACCAGCTTATTTCACCTGAAGATTACACACCCCAGCTTATTTCACCTGAAGATTACACACCCCAGCTTATTTCACCTGAAGATTACACACCCCAGCTTATTTCACCTGAAGATTACAGTTTCCATGACATTTGCATGATGTTTAAACGGAGTCACCTGGGGAGTCACCTTGAGTCACCTTGAGTCACCTGGCTCACCTTGAGTCAGCCAGTCCCCCCCCCTACAGGGTGGAGGAGGCGAGACAGACTACTGATGTACATGTGTGTGGATCACGTGGGTGTGTGTACATGTATGAGTCATGTGAGTGTGTGTGTACATGAGGGGATCATGTGAGTGTGTACATGAGGGGATCATGTGAGTGTGTACATGAGGGGATCATGTGAGTGTGTACATGTTTGGGTTATGTGAGTGTGTACATGTATAAGTCATGTGAGTGTGTGTACATGAGGGGATCATGTGAGTGTGTACATGAGGGGATCATGTGAGTGTGTACATGTGTGGGTTATGTGAGTGCGTACATGTTTGTGTCATGTGAGTGTGTACATGTTTGGGTCATGTGAGTGTGTGTACATGTTTGGGTCATGTGAGTGTGTGTACATGAGGGGATCATGTGAGTGTGTACATGAGGGGATCATGTGAGTGTGTACATGTTTGGGTCATGTGAGTATGTGTGTGTGTACATGTTTGGGTTATGTGAGTGTGTGTACATGTTTGGGTCATGTGAGTGTGTGTGTGTACATGTTTGGGTCATGCGAGTGTGTACATGTTTGGGTCATGTGAGTGTGTGTGTGTGTGTGTGTACATGCGAGTTAATATCACAGATCACATAACATTACATCCACCGCCAGGCAGTGAACTGATGGATG
Source organism: Homarus americanus (assembly GCF_018991925.1). Taxonomy (NCBI): domain Eukaryota; kingdom Metazoa; phylum Arthropoda; class Malacostraca; order Decapoda; family Nephropidae; genus Homarus; species Homarus americanus. The sequence continues at coordinate 890,273 of NW_024752122.1, forward strand.
GATGGATGTAGGTATGTATGTATGTATGTATGTATGTATGTATGTATGTATGTATGTATGTATGTAGCAGAATAACAAAACAATGTACAGCTTCTCCTTCCGCCAGACAGACTGACAGACACACACACACATAAACATACAAAGTCACATAACAGTAATACGGTAACATCATAATCAGAGGAATAACGGGTGAATGGTCAATAATAACCTCATTCCACCAGTACAGCATTACGGCAGTTAACAGCGTCATGGGAACGAGGATGAGAATAACAGCATTAAGACCCACACACACAGACACGTCAGTAACCTGGACTTTTGAGAGTGACAGGCAGATGAACAAGCCATTGAATAACTGGGTTGCAGCGACTCTCTCTCTCTCTCTCTCTCTCTCTCAGGGTGCAAACTTCCCTTGAGGAGCCGAGGTGGGTGGGCGGGTGGGTGGGTGGGTGGGTGTGGGTGTGAATAAAACTGATGGTATTCTAAACATGTGTTGAAGAGGCAGATGACGGGTGTAAAGTCAATATTGTGTTTAAAGACCTTAGTTATTGTATAGTGTATGAACCAACTTAGAGTACATGTTTAAAGACCTTAGTTATTGTATAGTGTATGAACCAACTTAGAGTACATGTTTAAAGACCTTAGTTATTGTATAGTGTATGAACCAACTTAGAGTACATGTTTAAAGACCTTAGTTATTGTATAGTGTATGAACCAACTTAGAGTAAGTTTAAAACAAAAAAAACCAAAAAAACAACAAAACTTTATGAACCAACTTAGAGTACATGTTTAAAGACCTTAGTTATTGTATAGTGTATGAACCAACTTAGAGTACATGTTTAAAGACCTTAGTTATTGTATAGTGTATGAACCAACTTAGAGTACATGTTTAAAGACCTTAGTTATTGTATAGTGTATGAACCAACTTAGAGTATGAAGCTCCTCCTTGGCTTATAACGTCACAAATGATGACATACAAGCTGTCTCAAGTATGGTAATGTTTATTCTGGCTACACTGTCCTGGCTCCTACTCACCACTCACCAGCTCACTCCAGTCTCATCTGGCTGTAGCTGCCTCATGCTGTTATTGTAATGTATACTGTGTTTGTGGACTGTGTTTTGGACAATATATTCTGCTTTGGTTAATGATATACATACACAAGGCTCCGACTCTCAGATATACATACAAGCATACAAGCATACATACTGATGTTCATACATATGTATTCTGACGATCATACGCACATATACACACACTGATGCTTACACACACAAACTGACGCTGATACACATACACTGACATACATACATACATACATACATACATACATACACACACACACACACACACACAGAGGGATGACTCGACCAAAGACGCAACTCTTATGACCAGCAACATTACACAAGAGATTCTCACCTCACACACACACACACACACACACACACACACACACACACACACACACACACACACACACACACAGTGACTCAGGTGACGGTTCATATAAGGGGGATTATTGTCAGGTAAAATGGAAAGTGAAAATTCTTTGTGTGTGTGTGTGTGTGTGTGTGTGTGTGTGTGTGTGTGTGAGCAAAGAGAGGGAGGTACTGACCAGACCACAGGTAAACCACAAGACTCAAAATGTGGTTAAGTGTGAGAGAATTGGACTACTCACCTGTCCTCCTGTCCTTCACCTGTCCTCCTGTCCCTTCACCTGTCCTCCTGTCCTTCACCTGTCCTCCTCACCTGTCCTCCTGTCCTTCACCTGTCCTCCTGTCCCTTCACCTGTCCCCTCACCTGTCCTGTCCCTCACCTGTTCCTACCTCTCTCACTTACTCTCTTCCTGTCTACTTGCAGAATCATACCAGAGTGACTATAGTGTTGCAGAATCATACCAGAGTGACTATAGTGTTGCAGAATCATACCAGAGTGACTATAGTGTTGCAGAATCATACCAGAGTGACTATAGTGTTGCAGAATCATACCAGAGTGACTATAGTGTTGCAGAATCATACCAGAGTGACTATAGTGTTGCAGAATCATACCAGAGTGACTATAGTGTTGCAGAAGAGTGAGTATGAAGGCGGTGACTGACAAGAGTTGTGTGCAGCAAGATGATATACTTGACCATGGTGTTGCACATACATACATACATACATACATACATACATACATACATACATACATACATACATACATACATACATACATACGTACGTACATACATACATACACTAATTAATTGTATATCTATCTATTTCTTATCACTTTATCTATCCATCTTTAACCAATAAATTAATTCGTCTCCCTCGGGGTTAGGTTAGGTTAGGTTAGGTTAGGTTAGGTTAGGTTGTCATAAGGGTTGTTTGGTCATTACTGGTCAAGGAGGCGATTTATAAGCTGTATAATAAATATATAAACAATAACAATAGTAATAACAACAACAGAAAACACAACAACCACAATAACAACCAACAACAACAGCCACACCAACAGCCACACCAACAACCACACCAACAACCACAACAACAATAACAACCACACCAACAACAACCACACCACCAACCACAACAACAACAGCTACACCAACAACCACACCAACAATAACATGTGTGGTAACTTCCATCCGGCTGATACTGACTGGTGGCAGGAACCGGGAAGTACCAAGGCGAGGGAGAAAGTACCAAGAGTGCCAGGAAGTGCCACTAGAGGAGAAGGAGGAGCCGGAAATATTAGGCACCACGTGTTGAGAGAGAGAGAGAGAGAGAGAGAGAGAGAGAGAGAGAGAGAGAGAGAGAGAGAGAGAGAGAGAGAGAGAGGAATGTGTGTGTAAGTTGGACCCCAATAATAAACCTTGAAAACGACTTCTCAACCCGGGTTTATCAGGACTACATTAGTGTTTATTTCGTATATACGGGTTGTGTTGATGGTAAGTTAGTGTAGGTTAGGTGAGGTTAGATACAAAACATGTTTCTCTAAATAAACGACCTAAAACTAATCCAAAATGACTACAAGACGAAAACCTCTGACAACACTGCCACACCTCAACACTGCCACACCTCAACACTGCCACACCTCAACACTGCCACACCTCAACCTTGGTTCACCTGTAATCAAATCAATTAGAAAAGAGAACTCAAGGGGCGGTCACCTGGCGAGTACTTATTCAGAACTCTAATACTGGACTCTTGAGTACATCACTGTAACAGACACACACACAGACATACTTCTCTTATTATGTGTATTTACTTGTTGTTGTGAGGGGTTGGGGGAGGGTGAGGGGCGGGAGGGGGAGGGAGGGTAGGGGAGGGGGTGGGAAGGTGAGGGAGGGGGTGGGAGCTGGGTCACATCACGGCACAAATTGACGTCAATATATACAGAATATAGGTATTTTATCCTGTACTAACAATCCGCTTATTGTCGCTCATAACAAGGGTCTGAGAAACCACCTGGAAACAACAAACAGAGTCAACTGCAGACAATTCGGGTTCAGGAAAGGGAAGTCCACCACAACAGCGATAGCCCTGGCATGCGAAAACACAGCCAGAGCCGCGGCGAGTGGTAGACAATGTAATCTAACTCTCCGGGATGTAGCGAAGGCATTTGACAAAGTCTGGCACGACGGTCTAAAATATAAGATCCTCCAGCTCGGACTTCCCACCAACATTATAAAGCTGCTTTGCAACTTTCTTGACGGCAGAAATGCCAGACTGAGGGTAGGACAACACACAGGAGAGACCTTCCCACTCATGAGTGGAGTCCCTCAGGGGAGCGTCCTCTCCCCCACCCTATATATTATCTACACAAGTGACACCCCGCCTCCCACTAGAATAGGTAATGAAGATATTATGTATGCAGATGACATCGCTCAAATAACAACACATCAAGGAAAATCGCGAGCGCTACAGGCCGACAACACCAGGTGGGAATTAGAGAGGGTAAATAATTACGAAAAACAATGGAAAATCCAAACCAGTCTCCCGAAATTCACAGTGATACTCTTATGCAGAAGGAAAACCCATCCATTAGTAACCCATAATGCCCAGATAGAATACAAAAGCAGAGGCACCCTCCTGGGCCTGCATATATCCACAACAGGTTACTCCCATCATGTCCACACCAGGAAGGAAAAGGCAAGGAGAGAGCTGAGAAAACTATACCGCTTTAAAGCGCTTCCTGAGAAAATAAAACTCCGCCTGGTGACATCATTTATCACACCGATATTAACTTACCCAGCAATACCTCTTCATACTATGAGCACCACTTAAATATTTAAATTACAGGTGGTTCAAAATGAAGCCCTAAGATTCGTCACAGGCGAAAGATACCCCTTCACCAGAACCACAGCTGAGATACATAGAGACCTGAGAATGAAACCCATCAACCAGCAGCTGCACACCCTGGCCAGCAGAGCCTGGCAAAAGATAGAACGATCAGAGTAAGAACTCCTTCAAAGACTCCCACCAGATAACGACAACAACCATACATGGTTCCCAAAAAGTTACCAAATCTCAAAAGGTCCATTACCACCCCCGATCTACACGGCCAGGCAATAGACAACCTCCCTAGACCAGCATCCGCCAGTATGGTCGGCGGAATATGAAATAAGGCCCTTAAAACACCCATGTATGGGACAGGGTAGGATGTCTAGTGCCTGTACCAGCAGACAATAACTAACCCATGACACAACCCTAACACACTATTAGCTTAGCTAGACGGTCAGCCCGCCCTCTCTTACCTCCTCCTAAACTTCTTCAATTTCCGAATTATAACTTCCTTCCCCCACCTCTAATCTTCTTTCACCCCTTCTTTCTCTACAAAAAAAAAAACCCACCCCTCTTTCTCTCTCTCTCAACACACACCCCCACACTAAACCTTGTCTCCGTGTACTGAGAGCGTCTGGTTGCCTCATCATGTGACCAACAGCATAGGCCTAACACGTGTACTGCGTGGGTGTGCGGTAGACTTGTACACATCCAACTTAACGTAACCTAACCAAACCCTAGGCCTAACCCATTCCTTATTTCACATCAATTATACCGTAAATCACATTAATAGGCCTATATTTTAAATAAGTTAAGCCTACTGTATTTCATGTAACTTGAACCAGAACACACACCCACACACACACACACACACACACACACACACACACACACACACACACACACACACACACACACACACACACACACACACACACACACACACACACACACACACACACACACACACACATCTTTACACACACACACACACACACACACCCCACACACCCACACACACACACACACACACACACACACACACACACACACACACACACACAAACACACACACACACACACACACACACACACACACACACACACACACACACACACACACACACCACACACACACACACACACAGGAACAAAGGAAGGTGAACTAGAAATTTGGGTAAATTACATAGATCGGACAAAGAGCCTGGGGAGGAGGAGGAGGGCAGAAGGGAGGAAGAGGAGGAGGAGAGGAGGAAGGGTGGGAGGAGGAGATTAAACCTATTGACAATAAAACAGAGAGCGTTGGTGACTCACTATGCCGGATGTACTAACAGGGCCTGAGATGACGTGGCACTCGATTGGGGAGGTGGTGCCTAGCTCTGTACAGTGCCAGTGTCATGATGTCATGTTGCATGATTTTCTATGGTGACTGTGTTGCTATGGTGACTGTGTTGCTATGGTGACTGTTGCTTTGGTGACTGTATTTGCTATGGTGACTGTATGTGGTGATGTTTACTGAGAGGGAGGAAAGGGAGGGAAGGAGGGAGTAGAGGAGAGAATAGGGACGGAGGGGAGGGAAGAAGGCAGGGAGGGAGGGAAGGAAGGAGGTGAAGGGAGGAGGAGAAGGAGGTGAAGGAGGGAGGGGAAGAAGGCAGGAGGGAGGGGGAAGAAGGCAGGGAGGGAGGGGAAGGAAGGAGGTGAAGGAGGGAGGGAACAGGAGGAGGAAGGAGGGAAGGAGGGAGAAGAAGGCAGGGGAGAGGAGGGGGGGAAGAAGGCAGGGAAGGAAGAAGGCAGGGAAGGAGGGAGGGGGAGGAGGTCAGGAGGGAGGGGAGGAGGGGAGGGGAGGGGGAGGGAGGAGGGGGAGGAGGGAGGGAAAGGAAGGGAGGAGAGGAAGAGAGGGAGAGGAAGAGAGGTTGAAATAGTGATAACAAGAACCACCCACACACCACCCACACACCACCCACACCACACCCACCCACCCACACACGTACCCACATTCCCACGGCCAGAGTACCCATTAGTCAACAAGAATTCAGGTGACCACACAACCAGGTAGACGGGAAGGTACGACCCACAAACTCCTATAATAGACCAGTAATATAATCTACCTTCACTCAATAGCCTTTTGTGGTATAATTCTATCACAGGTAAATAATTTGTTGGGGATTATAGGTTGTGTATGAGGCACGGAATGACGTAATGTGGTTATTGACGATGGTGATTGTTGTTGTTATTGAGCTTGTTTTTGTAATTTACCACCTACCACACACCACCTGCCACACCACACACCACCTACCACACACCACACCACCTACCACACACCACACCACACACCACCTTCAAATCTCAGTGGTCAATATCACACACACTGTTTGTTGACAACTGTTGGTATAGCAAAGACCACAACACACACACATACACACACACTAACGTATGCGTCACCAGCCTGGTCGTCTTCTCTAAACTCCACCCAACAACGTCAGCTAGAGAAGGTACAGAAGAGGGCCTGCAGAATCATGCTCGGAGCAGAATACTCCGGCTACATCAACGCTCTCTCCGCCCTGGAAATGCCATCCCTCAGTGACCTCCACCACCAAGCACTGGAAAGGTTTGGAGCCAACTAATGCACCACCCTCGTCATTACCACCTGCCACCGGCAGCCCACCTCGCCCAGTCCGCCACTACAACAAAATTCAGCCCATAAGAGCCCGCACCGATAGATATAAGAACAGCACCACCCCATCTATTGTTAAAATAATAAACAACTCCTGATTTATGTACTGTACAGCCCTGTAAATGTATTCAATGCATATTATATCATTATGTCTAAATCAAATGTAAAGTCTGTATATTTTCAGCCACCGGCTGCAACTCTATTAATAAACCGTTTATTATTATTATTATTATTATTATTATTATTTCTATCTCACTTTCGATCTTTCTCTCACTCCTTCATTCTCTCTCTCTCTCTCTCTCTCTCTCTCTCTCTCTCTCCACGTAAAAAGTTGGACCCCAAACAAACAAATTAGTAAAAAAAGATGAGTTACATCAGACAGACGTAGTGTATAATCAAAACCCCATACATCATACACCCAAACATTATACATCCAAGTATACCTTTACCACGTCAAGACTGATAAGTACACCATACACCTGCAATGACGTCATCTCATTTGCATACGACAGGGGAAGAGATACCAATATATACAGTAAAGTAAGATTTTTACCTGTGCAAGATTTCATACAAGTGGGCTTAATGAGACTTACTAATGTAGTCTAATATTAAGGACTACACTATAATAGTGACCATAATTGGTGATGAGTGACAATGGTGGTGGTGGTGATAGTGAGTTGCGTCGCTTAAAGGTAACTACAGTGTCCAGCCCAACCGCAAAGAGGGCGATCAGGTTACTCTTGCCCAGACAATAACAACAGGGAGAGTTGTACCCAGAGAGAGAGAGAGAAGAAAGAAGAAAGAGAGAGAGAACGTAATTAACATAGGTATGAGGGAAAAGAGTGTGTGTGTGTGTGTGTATGTGTGTGCATGTGTGTGTGTGTGTGTGTGTGTGTGTATGTGTGTATGTGTATGTGTGTGTGTGTGTGAGAGAGAACACAAACAGGATGTTGGACACAAGTTCTGGATCATTAACACTAATTTGTGTAGGTGGAGCCACACACACACACACACACACACACACACACACACACACACACACACACACACACACACACACACACACCTTTAAGTGAATAAGTTCAATACAACGTTCAAATATTGTTGTTCTGTGTTCAAATATATTTCACCTCACCTAAACCCTTCCTTCTCCTCCTCCTCTTGTTCCTCCTCCTCCTCTTGTTCCTCCTCCTCCTCCTCTTGTTCCTCTTCCTCCTCACCGCTAGATCCACTTTACACAGGTGAGCTAATGATACCTTAACATTACCCGGAAATGATAAAGCGAGAGGCCAGACGCTCCTCTGTTTACCCTCAGACCCACGCACTCTAAACGCACTTTCTGTGTTCATTCCCTGGCACACACACTCTAAAATCCCTGGGACGCACACAGTCTAAACGCACTTTCTCTGTGTTTGAGCCCTGGGACGCACACAGTCTAAACGCACTTTCTCTGTGTTTGAGCCCTGGGACACACTCTAATACTCTATACTGTAAATGCACTTTGTTTGTACTTGGGATGCACTGTTCACGCACTCTCTTACTCTAGAGCGCACTTTTCATGCAGAGAGAGAGAGAGAGAGAGAGATACGCTGCCACATGCCCATCCTCACACAACCCGGATACAAGACTGGCTGTTTCCGGCTCAAGTGTTGGAGCTTCACAATATCTGGCTCTAACTGGCTCTACTTGACTCTACCTGGCACTAACCTCTTCCTCCCTCCCGCTCTCTCTCTCTCTCTCCCTCCCGCTCTCTCTCTCTCTCTCTCTCCCTCCCTCTCTCTCTCTCGCTCTCTCTCTCTCTCTCTCTCTCTCTCTCTCTCTCTCTCTCTCCACTTTATCTCTCTCTCATTCTATCTCATGCTAGCTCCCATAATATGACCCCTTATTTGAGATACTCTCTCTCTCTCTCTCTCTCTCTCTCTCTCTCTCTCTCTCTCTCTCTCTCCTCACTGACTCATCTACCCGGCAGGAATGTTGACCACTGCCAGCTCACGCGTTACGTCACCGGCTGAATAATCAACAACATAATGATAACACATTAACCTCTCCTGTGTTGTCAGTACCTGTGACAGAGAGAGAAGAAAGAAGAAAGAAGAGGACCAAATAACTCAGGTAAGGTCAAGTTGTGGCTATTTCAACATTCCAGGTAGGATGACGGGCGGCAGGGGCGGGGTATGGGGCAGGGGCAGGGGTATGGGGCAGGGCGGGGGTATAGGACAGGGCGGGGTATGGGGCGGGGCAGGGCGGGGTATGGTGTGGAGGACCAGTGACTCAGGCGTGTTGAATGTAGGTGGTGGTGGAGGAGGAGAGAGAGAGAGAGAGTCTCGCCGTCAAGGTCAGACGAAATAACTTTCTTCTGGTGAAAGGTAACTCTTACTGAGTGGGCGGCCTGCAGCAGTGGGCGGTCTGCAAGAGTGAGCTGCCTACAGAAGTGGGCGACCTGCACGAGTGGGCGACCTACATGAATGGGCGACCTGCAGGAGTGGTCGACCTGCCCACACTACCCCTATCCCACAACCCACCCTACCCCCCACACAGCTACAAAAGGATCTCAGCCTGGGTTTAAGAGCGACCATTGGCTTAAAACCCCCTCATAAGCTATGACGACTACCACGACTACCACAACTACCACGACTACCACGACTACCACAACTACTATTACTACTATTACGACATTTTTTTTATTGGCCTCCAGCCTCCCCCAATAGCCACACCTTCGCCACCATTTTATTACCTTAATATTAAATATCCTAATACATAAGTAGCTCTCCTAGTTGAATTAGTGCGCAGATCTATGAGGCTTCAGTGACTGTAGCCTCATGTCAATATCTGCACACTGTTGTCGGCTTCAGGGCGGATGCTCTCGTTCCTGAGGCAGAGCAAAGCGACCCCTGGGAGAGAAGGACAGTCGACATCTCATCCAGGCTGTAACATAACTTCTGGGCTGCTGCTTCTGTTCGGAGTCACCTCGGCGAGTCTGGTGTAAGCTGCTCCTTGATCCACAGAGGTTGATGAACACCAGAGGTAAACTGCCCGGTCAACGTTCTGAATTCTCTCCCCGGATGCCCTTATCTTGTCGTTCTCGTTCCTCCTGTGTGCAGCATCGAGAGCTAAGTGTACATGAATAAAAATCCTGATGTGAATGGCTGCTACTACTACTATAACGACTACCACCACTACCACTACTACCACTACTACCACCATCTACTATTAATGTTTCTAAATAACTTAAGAACATAAAATATAAACTGTAGTAATTTCTCTCCTTCTCAGTTCCCTCCCCTTTCTTCCCTATTCTCTCGCTCTCCCCTTCTTCCTCCCTCCTTCCCCTCCCCCTCCTTCCTTCCCCTTCCTCTCTCCCTCCTACCTCAGGGTGAAGGTGACTCTCTACTAAAACTCTTTACTCAGGTGACACACACACACACACCTGTCTGCCGGGTTATTACACCAGGTATGTTAGACTGTGAATCTGGGTTAGGTTAAGTTAGGTTGGGTTAGGTTGGGTTAGACACAGACAAATTCCCATGTGTTGAAAATTAGCGCTTGCAGCAACAACCTTGTTGAAGCTAGGTAAAGTATTCTTTCCTGTATGATGATGAGTTTACCAGAGAGAGAGACAAGTTTACCTAAGTTAATTATACCTGTTAAACTACTCTCCAGGTATATATAATCATCCATGTACACTAATAAACATTTAGATAATCTAATTAGCTCACCTGTGTCTCTGAAGGACTTGTACACGCCTTACCTGTAATGAGAGAGAAGGAATTTACATTGGTTGGAGAGACCTAACTACCTAATCTAGTCAGCTAAAAATACCGATCCAATTTAGACTAACACGCACCCACTCCGCCCACCCACACCCTCCCGCCCACCCACCCCCATGTTACAGGCTACAGGTGGGTGAAGCCCAACCAGAGTAGCACAAGACACTAATATAATTAATCGTGACAACCAATATTAATTTAAAAAAAATATCAATGTCACTCGACAAAGTATAATTAATTGATGACGTCAGAGATAATTAATTGATGACGTCAGAGACAATCAATTGATGACGTCAGAGATAATCAATTGATGACGTCAGAGATAATTAATTGATGACGTCAGAGATAATCAATTGATGACGTCAGAGAATACCAGTCAACATCACAAAACAACAACAAAACATTTTATTTATTTAAATTTACCAACAAAAAATGTATACTCACCTGACCTCATGTATATATAGAATTAGATTTATACCCAAGATAACCAAAAATATATATTTTTTTTCTTTATTTTAATTGTCGAATAATTATACTAACCTAACCTAACCAAACCTAGCCTAGCCTAACCTAACCTAACCCTAACTAACCAAGCCTAGCCTGGCTAACCTAACCTAACCAAGCCTAGCCTAGCCCTAACCAAACCTGGCCTAGCTAGCAACCTAACCCTCAAACCTAGCCTGGCTAGCCAAACCTAGCCTAGCCTAGCCTAACCTAACCACTTTTAACAGTACCGTTAGGTTGGTTGGGATCGGAGGAACTGGAGACCATGTGATGTCACAGATTTAGCCAATATAATCCAGAGAACACACACACACACACACACACACACACACACACACACACACACACACACACACACACACACACACACACACCTCAGTATGGAATTTCAGACGCAAGTTATGTGTATGTCCCGTCCCTCTTCCTCATCCCTCCCCCTCTCCTCCCCTCTCGCCTAAAAGATGATGTTTCTCCTATAGTTAATAGTGAGAATTCCCCCTCTCTCTCTCTCTCTCCTTTTCTTCCCTCTTCTCCCACCTCCTCCTTCCCTCTCACCTCCTCTCTCTCTCTCTCCTCTTCTTCTACCACCTCCTCACCCCCTCCTCCCCCTCACTGTGTGTACTCTTGACTAGTGAGAAAGGTCAACACAGAGGCATCACTCAGTCCTAACGACCATACTAAACTACCCATGCCTAAACAACCAACCACTAGTAATTTCACGCGTCTTCCTCCTCTAATCAGCACTAGTTCCTTTGGGTGGGTTGATGTGGGTAAAGGTGGGTAGGTGTAGTGGTAAAGAAATGTGGTGGGGAACAGTGGTAGGTGTGGTGGTGTGGGTGGGTGAGTGTGGGACAGCAGGTGAGTGTGGGACAGTGGGTGGGGTGTGGGTGGGTGGTGGTGTGGGTGGATGTGAGGGTGGGTGAATAACTATCAAATAACAAAACAATATTTTCATTATCATTCTAGCAATTTATCATCACACACACACACAGCTCGGTGCAGAATACTCAGGCTACACCATCTCTCCACCCTGGAAATGCCATCCCTCAGTGACCTCCACCACCGCACTGGAAAGGTTTGGAAACAATTCACCACCCTCGTCGCCACCTCCTGCCACCGGCCCCCACCACCTCGCGCATGATCCGCCACTAACAAAATTCAGGCCATAAGAGCCCTCACCGATAGATATAAAACAGCACCATCCCATCTATTGTTAAAATAATAAACAATTTATGTGCTGTACAGCCCTGTAAATGTATTCAACGCATTACAGTATATCATTGTCTAAATCAAATGTAAGTCTGTATATTTTCCCACCGGCTCCGCTCTAATAATAAACCGTTTATTATTATTATTTTTAGGTCGAGGTCAGAGTTCAGTCAAGTGTGATGGTCAGGGTAGCTCCTCCTTACTCGAGTCTCACCTTTACTTTACACTCCTGAGATAACACACCAAAGAGGGAGGTACCTACCCCTTCCCCCCACACATAAGTACAGGGAGGGGGAGAGAAGATAGTGTAGGCAATGTGCTGTGTTTGGGTGTAGTGTGGACGGGGTGTGCTGACCTCGACGAAAACAAAACAAATATTCACAATTCAGGAGACCGTAGGAACCCCGTCACCTGCCCACACCCCCCGCAGGAGAAGTGCCCCGTCACCTGCCCACACCCCCCAGGTGCCCCGTCACCTGCCCACAACCCCAGGAAGTGCCCCGTCACCTGCCCACCCCCCACGCAGGAAGTGCCCCGTCTGCCCCACCCCACGGTGCCCGTCAACACCCGGGCGCATCTGCCCACACCCCCGCAGGTGCCCCGTCACCCCCAGAGGGTGCCTGCCCACACCCCCCAGATGCCCCGTCACCTGCCCACCCCCCAGCCAGGGGTGCCCGTCACCTGCCCACACCCCCAGCAGGAGATGCTTACCTGCCCACACCCCAGCAGGAGGTGCCCGTTGCTGCCCACACCCCCAACAGGAAGTGCCCCGTCACCTGCCACACAGCAGAGAAGTGCCCGTTGCCTGCCCCACACCCCCAACAGGAGGTGCCCTGCCTGCCCCCCCAGCAGGAGAAGTGCCCTTTGCCTGCCCACCCCAGCAGGAGAAGTGCCCCGTTGCCACCCACACCCCCAACAGGGCGCCCGTTGCCTGCCCACACCCTCAGCAGGAAGTGCCCCGTCACCACCCCAGCAGGAGAAGTGCCCGTCACCTGCCCACACCCCAGCAGGAGGTGCTGTTGCCTGCCACACCCTCAGCAGGAGTGCCTCGTTACCTGCCCACACCCCCCAGGAGAAGTGCCCCGTCACCTGCCCACACACCCCCAACAGGAGAAGTGCCCGTCACCTGCCCACACACCCCCAGCAGGAGCTGTGCCTGCCCACCCCCCTACGGAGAGTGCCCCGTTACCTGCCCACACCCCAGCAGGAGGTCCCGTTGCCTGCCCACCCTTATCTCACCTGAACATTAATTACTCTCAACTAACCTATAGTAAAAAAAAAAAAATTGGAGTATTTGATTAAATTACGAATAAAAAATAAGAAAGAAATATTTTTAAGTGTTGACATTGTGAACCTTGACTCTCTCTCTCTCTCTCTCTCTCTCTCTCTCTCTCTCTCTCTCTCTCTCTCTCTCTCTCTCTCTCTCTCTCTCTCTAAACAGAGACACACACCTCCACCTCCCTCCCACCTGTTTCTTCTTCCTGCTCTCTACACCTTCCACCTAACCACTCCACCTCCCCCCTCCACCCACCTCCCCTCCCCCACTTTCCTCTCCAAGTCGTCAGTAACGTGCCGGGTCATGTGGCCCCTCAGGTAGTTCATCTCCTCTCACCTGTCCAGTACCCCCTCTCACCTGTCCAGTACCCCCTCTCCCACCTGTCAGTACCCCCTCACCTGTCCAGTACCCCTCTCACCTGTCCAGTACCTCCCTCTCACCTGTCCTACCCCCTCACCTGTCCAGTGCCCCCTCTCACCTGTCCAGTACCCCTCTCCTGTCCAGTACCCCTCTCACCTGTCCAATACCCACTCACCTGTCCAGTACCCCTCTCACCTGTCCAGTACCTCCCTCTCCTGTCCAGTACCCTCCTCCCACCTGTCAGTACCTCCCTCCTACTGTCAGTACCTCCCTCTCACCTGTCCAGTACCCCCTCTCACCCCAGTACCCCTCTCACCTGTCCAGTACCCCTCTCTCACCTGTCCAGTGCCTCCCTCACCTGTCCAGTACCTCCTCTCACCTGTCCAGTACCCCTCTCACCTGTCAGTACCCCCTCTCACCTGTGCAGTCCCCCTCTCACCTGTCAGTGCCCCTCTCCCACCTGTCAGTACCTCCCTCTCCCCTGTCCAGTACCCCCTCTCCACCTGTCCAGTACCCCTCTCACCTGTCCAGTGCCCCTCTCACCTGTCCAGTACCCCTCTCACCTGTCCAGTACCTCCCTCCACCTGTCCAGTACCTCCCTCTCACCTGTCCAGTACCCCTCTCACCTGTCCAGTACCCCCTCTCACCTGTCCAGTACCTCCCTCTCTCACCTGTCCATGCCTCCCCTCTCCTGCCATCCCGTACCTCCCTCTCACCTGTCCAGTACCCCTCTCCCACCTGTCCAGTACCCTCCTCTCTCCCACCTGTCAGTACCCTCTCACCTGTCCAGTACCTCCCTCTCCTGTCCATACCCCTCACCTGTCCAGTACCTCCTCTCCACCTGTCAGTACCCCTCACCTGATGATTAAACCTCTAACCTACCTTGGGGTGGGGTTAGGTTAGGTTAGATTGGGTTATTTATGTTAATTATTTGAGACGTGTTAGTTCATGTGCCGTGTCGTGCTGTTGTGTCGTGCTGTGTCGTATCGTGCTGTGTCGTGCTGTGTTGTGTCGTGCTGTGTCGTGTCGTGCTGTGTCGTGCTGTGTTGTGTCGTGCTGTGTCGTGTCGTGCTGTGTCGTGTTGTGTTGTGTTGTGTTGTGTTGTGTTGTGTTGTGTCATGCTGTGTCGTGTTGTGTTGTGTTGTGTTGTGTCGTGTTAAGCATATTAAACAATGGTTATATATTTTGATATAATGATAACTGCATAAACGCCCACACAATGAGTCTTAGTAAGAAGTAACATTAAATCTCTCTCTCTCTCTCTCTCTCTCTCTCTCCTCTCTCTCTCTCTCTCACATACTACATCACTCTCTCTCTCTCTCTCTCTCTCTCTCTCTCTCTACTCTCTCCTCTCCATCCTCTCTCTCTCTCTCTCTCTCTTCTATTCATCACCCACCCCTTACCACCCTTACACCACCACCTCCTTACACCACCACACCATACCACCACCACACCCCTTACACCACCACACCTTACACCACCACCACACCACACCACCCACCACACCCACCACCACCACACACCTACACAACACCACCACACACCCACCACCACCACACACCACCCACCACACACCCTCCCACCACCACCACACCCTTACACCACCACCACACCTCCCACACCACCACCACACCCCTCCCACACACCCACCCCACCCACACCCCACCCACCACACCACATACACCACCACACCACACCACCACCACCACACACCACCACCACACCTTACACCACCACACCACACCACCACCCACCACCACACCCATACCACCACACCTACACCACCACCCTTACCACCCACACCTTACACCACCACCACACCCCACCACCACACACACACCCACCACCCCACACCCATACACCACCACCGCACCCACCCACCACCACACACACCCCACCACCACACACCCCACCACACCCACCACCACACACCCCCTACACCACCACCCCCATACACCCACCCACACGCCCGCACACCACACCCACCACCCCATACACCCACCACCACCCCATACACCACCACCCACACCCACCACCACACCCCACACCACCACACACACACACCACCACCACACCCCACCACCACACCCACCACACACATACCCCACCACCACACCCCTTACACCACACACCCTTACACCACCACCACACACACACACACCACCACATACACACCACCACCTTACACCACCACACACCACCACCACCACATACACCACCCCCCACCACCACCACACCTTACACCACCACCACATACACCACCACCACATACACCACCACCACACACCCCTTACTCACACACATCCACACACCACCCATACACCACCACCACACCCCTACCACCACACACACACACACAAGCCACGAAAAGTTTGTCTCGTCAAATTATATCACAGTTTAGTACAACACATCACTGCTGACCCACTGTAACCCACCACGACCCACCACAGCCACTGAAACACACCGACCCCACTGCAACACACGACCCCACAACCCCTGCCAACACACACGACCCTGCAACCCCACCACGACCCTGTAACCCACCACGACCCACAGCCTGTAACACACGACCCACCACAACCTTAACATGCCCACCACAACCCTGCCAACACACACGACCACACGACCACACAACCCCACTGCCAACACACCGACCACCCACAACCCACTGTAACACACCACGACCCACCACAACCCCTGCTTACACCACGACCCACCACAACCCTGCCAACACACGACCCACCACAACCCATGCAACACACCACGACCCACCACAACCCCTGTAACCCACCCGACCCCTGTAACACACACGACCCACCACAACCCACTGTAACACACCGACCCCACCAACCCACTGCCCAACATACTACGACTCACCACAACCCTGCCAACACACCGACCCACTGGCACACCACAGCCTGTAACCCACCACGACCCACCACACCCACTGTAACACACCACGACTCACCACAACCCACTGTAACACACGACCCACTTAAACCATCACGACCCACCCACTCTCTCTCTCTCTCTCTCTCTCTCTCTCTCTCTCTCTCTCTCTCTCTCTCTCTCTCTCTCTCACCAGCGTGAAATCATCAGCCAAGCCCAGGCACCCACTTCCGACACTACTGCTCTCCCAACTTTCACCCTCTCCTGACTTTCCTGACCTCTCCTGGCTTTCCTTACATTCTGCTCGCATCCTCCTGACATTTCTAACAATCTCTGACACTTTCTTAACTCTCTTGACATTCCTGACACTCTCCTAACGTAGCTGATACTCTCCTGACGTTGCCGACACCCTCCTAACACTCCCATGATGTTCCTGACACTCCTGACGTTGCTGACACCGCCCTAACACTCCCATAACGTACCTGACATTCTCCTGATGTTGCTGACACTCTCCTAATGTTGATAACACTCTCCTGACGTTACTATCACTTTCCTGACGTTACTATCACTCTTCTGACGTTGCTGACACTCTCCTGACACTCGCACACCATAAAACGCGTCTCTGGGAATCACCTTGAATGATTCGTTGCTTAATTAGTTTGTACAGGTAAGGACAAACAAGGTGTGTTATTATTATTATTTTAACGCCTTAGTCAATTTACCTTTGGCTTTATTTATATTGACACAAGCACCGTAATGACGACACACACACACACACACACACACACACACACACACACACACACACACACACACACACACACACTCCAGGTTGTCCTGTCTCCACTACTATCACTGAGACGTTCACCAAGCACGTCACAGAGAGAGATGGGAAGAGATAGTGTGTTGTCATCCCAATATAAAAGAAATTCCACCACTCTCTCTCTCTCTCTGTTTCTCTGTCTTTCTCTCTCTCTCTTTCTTTCTCTCTCTCTCTCTCCCACTGACCCAAATACTCTTGCTTGAAGTCCTACCTCTGTTGACCCCCCAAAACAGTGGCAGAGTCATCATCACCTCTACCGCCCACCTCCACCTCCTCTACCGCCCACCTCACCTCCCTCTACCCATCCACCTCCTCCCTCTACCACGTCCACCTCCCTCTACCACGCCCACCTCCTCCTCTACCGACCCACCTCCCCTCCCTCTACCACCCCACCTCCTCCCTCTACCACCGCCCCACCTCCCTCCCTCTGCCGACCTCCCCTCCCTCTACCACGTCCACCTCCCCTCCCTCTGCCGCCCACCTCCTCCACCTCTACCCGCCCACCTCCCTCCCTCTACCACCACCTCCCCTCCCTCTACCACGCCCACCTCCCCTCCTCTACCACGCCCTCCCTCCCCTCTACCACCCACCTCACCTCCCCTCTCTACATCCACCTCCCTCCCCTCTACCGCCCACCTCCCTCCCTTTGCCTCCCCTCACACACCTCCCCTCTACCACCCCACCTCACCTCCCTCTACCACCCCACCTCACCTCCCTCCCACGCCCCACCTCCTCCCTCTACCCCCACCTCCCTCCCTACCACCTCCACCTCACCTCCCTCTACCACCCACCTCCTCCTCTACCGTCCACCTCCCTCCTCTACCACGTCCACCTCCTCCCTCTACCACGCCCTCACCTCCCTCCTACCACTCCACCTCCCTCCCTCTACCCCCACCTCCCCTCCCTCTGCCACCCCACCTCCCCTCCCTCTACCCACCTACCTCCTCCCTCTGCCACCCCCTCCCCTTCCTCTACCACCTCCTCCCTCCTCTACCTCCACCTCCCCTCCCTCCTACCGCCCCACCTCCCTCCCCTCTACCACATCCACCTCCCTCCCTCTACCACGCCCACCTCCCCTCCCTCTACCACCCCACCTCCCCTCCCTCTACACCCACCTCCCCTCCTCTACCACCCACCTCCCTCCCTCTACCACCCCTTACCTCCCTCCCTCTACCCCCACCTCCCTCCCTCTACCACCTCCACCTCCCCTCCCTCTACCCACGCCCACCTCCCCTCCCTCTCCACCCCCCTCCCCTCCCTTCCCACCCACCTCACCTCCCTCTACCACGCCCCCTCCCCTCCCTCTACCACCCCCACCTCCTCCTCTGCCACCCACCTCCTCCCTCTGCCACCCTCCCCTCCTCTACCACGCCCACCTCCTCCTTCCCTCCCACCTCCTCCCTCTACCCCCCCACCTCCCCTCCTCTACCCACGCCCTCCCCTCCCCTCTACCACCCACCTCCCCTCCCTCTACCACGCCCACCTCCCCTCCCCTCTACCGCCCACCTCCCCTCCCTCACCACCCACCTCCCCTCTCCTGCCACCACCTCCCTCCCTCTACCCCCCACCTCCCTCCCTCTACCACGCCCACCTCCCCTCCCTCCCACCACCCCCTCCCCTCCCTTTGCCCCCCACCTCACCTCCTCTACCACGCCCACCTCCCCTCCCCTCTACCACGCCCCCCTCCCCTCCCCTTACCACACCCACCTCCCCTCCCCTCTACCCACACCCACCTCCCCTCCCTCTACCCACCCCACCTCCCCTCCTCTACCACCCCCACCTCCCCTCCCCTACCACGCCCACCTCCACCTCCCTCTACCCCCCACCTCCCTCCCTCTACCGCCACCTCCCCTCCCCCCACCACCCCACCTCCCCTCCACCTCTACCACGCCCACCTCCCCTCCTCTACCGCCCCCTCCCTCCCCTCTACCACGCCACCTCACCTCCCTCTACCCCCCCACCTCCTCCCTCTACCACGCCCACCTCCCTCCCTCTCCCACACCTCCCCTCCCTCCCCCACCTCCCCTCCCCTCCTACCACCCACCTCCCCTCCCCTCTCACCACAGCCACCTCACCCCTCTCCACACGCCCCTCCCTCCTCCTACCACAGCAGCCTCGTGAGTAACATGGTGACTGTTAAGTAATAAGTGATCAGGTGTCACTCATATTTACTCACAGGCCACCGTGGTAGAGAAAATGTTATCTTCAAAATAATAATAGAAAAGAGAAAAAATAAAACTGAAAGATAGTAACTTACGTTGAGCTTTGACAGAAAGGAGGGAGAATGAGCAACAGAGGAGATGAAGGCGTGGCTGGGAGATGAGGTGGGCGTGTGAGGAGGGGCAGGAAGGTGGCTGGGAAGGTGGGCGTGGTGGGAGCTGGGGAGGGGGCGTGGGGGCGTGGAAGTGACCAGAAGGAGGGAAGGAAGTGTTTGACCGTGAAGGAGGAAGGAGGTGAAGGAAGGTGGACGTGTGGGCGTGGAAGGAAGATGGGGAAGGTGGTGGGCGTGTGCAAACAGGCGCTGAAAGGAGGAAAGATGGTGAAAAGTGAAGAACATGTGAAGAACAATGTAGAAAGAAAGAAAGGAAAGAACAGAAAGCTGAAAAATTCTTTATACAGTAACACTGGCCATCCTTCCCATCTCTCTCTCCTCTTGGACGTGTTTGAACTTCTAAGTGATAGTAGTGGAGAATAAGACAACGAGTGTGTGTGTGTGTGTGTGTGTGTGATGTGTGTGTGTGTGTGTGTGTGTGTGTGTGTGTCGTCATCACCGTGTAGCTAGTGTCAATATCAATAAAGCCAAGTATGATTGGCGTTAAAATAATAATAATAACACACCTTGTTTGTCCTTACCTGTACAAACTAATTACCAAAGATCATTCAGGTGATTCCCAGAGACGCGTTTTATGGTGTGCGAGTGTCGGGAGTGTCAGCAACGTCAGAAATGTAACGTCGAAACCAGCGTCAAAGAGCTGAAATAAAGCGTCAGAAAGATCAAGAAAAGCAGAATGCTGACCGTCAATCAGAAGAAGGTTGTGTGTGAGATGTGAAAGAACAATGATTAGTGGTGTAGAGTGTGGTGTAGAGATGTGAGTGTAAGTGTGAGATGATGGGTGGTGTGAGGTGTGATGAGTGTAAGTGAGTGGTGTAAGTGTGTGGTGTGTAAGTGTGTGTGTGTGTGTGTGTGGTGGTGGTGAGAACAATAGTGAAGTATGAGAATATTAGTGATGTGTAAGAATGTGGTGGTGGTGTAAGCCAATGATGGTGTAAGTGTGGTGGTATTGTAAAGTGTGTGAGTGGTAGAATGATGGTAGTGTAGAGTAGTGTGGTGGTGAGTGTGTGTGTGAAAGTGTGGTAGTGAGTGTAAGTGTGGTGAGTGAGTGTAGAGAATGTGTAGTGGTGTAAGAAGTGTGTGGTGAGTGTAAGTGAGTGAGTGGTGTAAGGTGTGGTGTGGTGGTGTGGGGGTGTGGTGGTGGTGTAGGGGTGTGGTGGTGGTGGGGGTGTGGTGGTGGTAAGGGGTGTGGTAGTGGTGTAAGTGTGTGGTGGTGTAAGTGTGGTGGTGGTGTAAGGGGTGTGGTGGCTCATGTGTGTGGTGGTGAACCATGTGTGTGGTGGTGGTGTAGAGTGTGTGGTGGTGTGTAATTGTGGTGGTGAGTGTGTAAGTGTGTAGTGAGTGGTGTAAGTGTGTGAGTGAGTGGTGTAAGTGTGGTGGTGTGGTGGTGGTGTGGTGTGTGTGTGTGTGAGGTGTGTGGTGGTGGTGTGGTGTGTGTTATTGTTGTGTGTGTGTGTGTGTGTAAGTGTGTGGTGGTGTAAGAGTGTGGTGGTGGTGTAAGTGTGTGTGGTGGTGGTGTGAGGTGTGATCAGTGGTGTAAGTGTTGTGGTGGTATGAGGTGTGGTGGTGGTGTAAGAATTGTGGTGGTGAGGTGTGGTGGTGTTAATGAGGGTGTGGTGATAGATATGAGAAGAACAGATAGAGAGAGAGAGTGATGTATGTGACAGAGAGTGATGTGGTATGTGAGAGAGAGAGAGAGAGAGAGAGAGAGAGAGAGAGACAGAGAGAGAGAGAGAGAGAGAGAGAGTTTAATGTCACCCTCACTAAGAGCTCATTGTGTAGGCGTCATGCTGTTATCATTATACTGTATATATAACCATTATCTAATATGCTTTCAACACGACACAACACAGCACAACACAACACGACCAGCACGACACACACAACACAACACAACACAACAACACAACACAACGACACAGCACGACACGACACAGCACGACACAACACAGCACAGACACAGCGACACGACACAGCGACACAACACAGCGACCAGCACGACACGACACAGCACGACACAACACAGCACGACACACACATGAACTAACATCTCCAAATAATTTAACATAATAACCTAACCTACTTCTTACCCCAAGGTGGGTTAGAGTGTTTAATCATCAAAAAACACAGGTGAGAGGAGTACTGGACATGGACAGGTGAGAGGGAGGTACTGGACAGGTGAGAGGT
Source organism: Homarus americanus (assembly GCF_018991925.1). NCBI lineage: Eukaryota > Metazoa > Arthropoda > Malacostraca > Decapoda > Nephropidae > Homarus > Homarus americanus. Next base: position 912,557 of record NW_024752122.1, read on the forward strand.
GCTGGACAGGTGAGGAGGTACTGGACAGGTGAGGAGAATTACTGGACAGGTGAGGAGGAGTACTGGACAGCGGGTGAGGGCTGGACAGGTGAGAGGGAGGTACTGGACAGGTGAGAGGGGGTACTGGACGGGTGAGAGGGGGTACTGGACAGGTGAGGAGGAGGTGCTGGACAGGTGGGAGGGAATTGCCTGGACAGGTGGAGGTACTGGAAGGTGAGGTACTGGACAGGTGGGAGGTGGACAGGTGAGAGTGCTGGACAGAGTGAGGGAGGTGCTGGACAGGTGAGGAGGGGGTACTGGACAGGTGAGGAGGGTGCACAGGTGAGAATACTGGACAGGTGAGAGGGTACTGGACGGGTAGGGAGTGCTGGACAGGTGGGAGGTACTGGACAGGTGAGAGGGGTACTGGACAGGTGGGAGGTACTGGACAGGGTGAGAGGGTGCTGGGTGGGGAGGAGTACTGGACAGGTGGGAAGGACTGGACAGGTGGAGAGGGGTACTGGACGGGTGAGAGGAAGTACTGGACAGGTGAGAGGTACTGGACAGGTGAGGTGGTGATGGACAGGTGAGAGGGTACTGGACAGGTAGAGTACTGGACAGGTGAGGAGGTACTGGACAGGTGAGGAGGGTACTGGACCCAGGTGGTGGAGGTACTGGACAGGGTGAGAGAGGGGGTACTGGACAGGTGAGGGTACTGGACAGGTGAAGGGTGCTGGACAGGGAGGAGGAATACTGGACAGGTGAGAGGGGGAGATGAACTACCTCCAGTGGAGCCACATGACCCGCACGTTACTGACGACGAGAGTGAAAGTGGTGGGAGAGGGTGGGTGGAGGGGGAGGTGGAGTGGTTAGGTGGAAGGTGAGAGCAGGAAGAGCAATACGTAACTTCT